>NC_050100.1:168816831-169119862 GCF_902167145.1 Zea mays | reverse complement strand
CGAGTCGAAGGTGCGCCCGTTGCTTGAGGAGGCCCTCGAGCGAGGCGTGAATCCATCTAGGTCTACTGTTCCTGCCCGAGGCTGGGCTCGGGCGAGGCGAGATCGCGTCCTTTGAGTGGACGGAGCCTTGACCTGTATTGCGCCCATTAGGCCTTTGCAGCTTGTGCTGATGGTGGTTACCAGCCGAGTTTAGGAGTCTTGGGGGTACCCCTAATTATGGTCCCCGACAATTCTACTTCCAGTTATTTTGTAAGACATTATCGTCATGTAATAAAGATTATGACATCCGTCTCTATACATTGAGTCATTGTATGTGTGGATCCTATTATGGCACACATATGAGATGCACCTGGATGTGCCCTTAAATTCATGTGTGATAGAAGTGGTATCAGAGCAATGTTTGTTGTAGAACGTAATCTAGATAGAATTGGACAAACCCCTACCTACTTATCATTATTACTCTTTCCACACTTTGCTTGATCATGTCTCATCTTTTGTTGCTTTAACCTGACTACTCTCACCTTCTTACACTCTGAAGACAAAAAGGATTTCACACCATGGAATTCTATACCGATGATTCTTTAAGAGATAGGAGACATAATCCTAGAAAAAACTATTTTTATAGGTATATATGAGCTTGAATGTTTGTTCTTATGATACTTGTTTGATTTGGTTTTTTGATTGAGTGAAATATTTGTGGGGTTTTATCCACAATAAAACCTAGTTAGGATCAAAATTTGATGGCTGAGACGATATAACTTCACAAATTTAGGGACGCTAGATCATCTCCAAGAGACTAGTCAAATAACCCGTCAAACTAAATTTCGGCTATTTAATAGTAAAATAACTCTCCAACAAACAAGTCATCCAACTCCTAAAGTTATCCGGTTCTCTAAATTGGCCTCCTTTCTAGCCAAACTAACTTGCCTCATAGAGAGTCTGTTGCAATGAGATGTTATATATGAAGTTTAATCTTTATAGAAAGGTAAATAAAAAAAATCAAATAGAGGGTTAAAATGTAGAGTCTCCTAAAGATGCTCTTAGATGTGTACTTTGGTAGTTTAGTGGCCGGGGTGATACAATACTACAATTTTAGGGGCTGTTAATGTATTTTACTTTATTTTTAATGAACTTTTCGTGGTGAGATCGTTATGAGCGACAAAGAAAAAAAAAAGTTCGCTTTATCCTAAAATAAAATTCGTTTTTAATCTTATTAGTAAGTTTATATAATAATTGATGTATGTATTACATATATGTGTCTACATTTATTATTATGTGGTTGAATATAGACATAAAATCAAGAGCTAAAACGAATAATATTTTGAAACGTAGGAGGTACCGTATGAACTTCTTAGAAATGCGAAATCCGTATACCAACCGAGCGTTTATAATCTGCACATCTTTTAGCAGTTTATCTGTAACAGAAAAGAAAAGGGGAGGTCTCCCAGTCCTGACCGAATCATGTAGGCAATTCCGCACTGCACGGTGCACGCACCCTCCCCGCGCAGGGAATATCGGCGTCCAGGCCATGATCTCAACCTCTACGCCTACGTGCGTCCATACGAAGGGGGACCCTGTCCCTGTGCAGCAGCGAGCCTCTCTCTACTAGTGGCTGAAAGGGCAAAGGCACGGAAAAAAGCAGAAGTTGACACTGACACTGAAAGCAAAGCAAGGATTGTGTCAACAGGCAGACAGCCAATGTGAGGAGGCCGATCGCTCAGGTCACACACTCACACCTCCCATTGTGACCTGTCTATCTCTGTGGCCGTCGTGTCCTTTTAGGATCATGCCTGCCCCCGTCGGCCGTCTCTCCGTATCTTCTTGGTCCTTGCATTGCATTGCATTTAGCTCTCCCCTTTTTCTGACTCTGGCCATGGTGCTACAGAAACTGGCAGCCACCGTCCGTCAAGTAGGTGTTAGGTGTGTATCCCTTGCATTGCAAGCACACAGAAATTGAACTGAAGATCCAGATACTACTATGGTTGAATTATGCCTGACTGACTGAAGAACAACCTTCGATTCAGCCAAGTACTCGAAACCACACTCTGAAGACCGGGAAATCAAACATGCATGGAACAGCTTCAGCACAAAATCATCCCGGTGCTGCTGCTTAATATCGCGCATATATGATGCTGGTGCCAACCAAACCACATATGGTGGGCCATGTTGAAAGGAAATTGGCATCAAGTGGAGTCAATTAAATTCAGCCCCCATATATGATTGAAATGGACATCCCAAAAAATATTTATATATATTTAAGGGCCAGACCACGGACAGCTAAACCAATACTGGAGTCTGGAGCTGGAGCTCTATATAACTGATGTAGATTTGCGTAGGTGAGGCCCAGCCTTTCCTCTAGCAACTACTACTATATATTAACTGGTGATGAGGGGTAGCTGAAAACGATCATCATACGATCCATGACGAGCCTCCAAGCTCAATTTCGCTAGCAGAACGAATTAACTAGCCACATGTTTGCATCCCGAAACCAATCTTGTTTCCCCCTTTTTTTTTCTTTTTGCTCTAAACATATATGTTGTTGTTGGATTAACGTGGGTCTGACCCAAATTAATATTCAATAATAGTCAATGCTAAAGACCCACTTTAATGCTACGATGTACTAATACTTTAGAACAAGTACAATAATGGACTATAAGCCTGCTTACATGGCATTTTTGCATTTTTGCTTATGTGGAAAAGAGAGACATCAAAAAGTAAAGGGAGTTGGCTCTTATGCAAGAGCTAGGTGATACACGTGCTTCAGGACAAAAAGATGACATAGAAAGAGACAAATGATTCATCTAAGAGCAAACCTTAGAGTCAGCTTTATTATATAAGTGTGTTTATTGTTGGCTATAGATGACATGTTAAATAGTTAGAGCCAACAATAGGCTCTATTATTAAACTTGCTCTTAGTATCATACTGCAAGTTCAATGGACAAATCAATCAACTTAAATAGGGGCTTGGCTTCACGACTGAATAGCTAGACACCCAACATCAGATTAAGACGGGACGGAAGTGTGACAAACAAGGCGGGAGCGAGCACGCCGGCGTCGCGCCGCCACCGCCGCGCGCGGGGGCGCCTCGGTCGCGGGCGGATGATGGCCGTGCTCGCACGGGTCTCCTCATCGTTGGCGGCAGTTGATTAACGGCACCTGCTACACCCTCTTCGTCTTCGGTTGACTCTCGGGTAATGGAAATATTGGTTCTTTCTGGTGGAAAAGCATGATCAAGCTTCTCCCCAACTTTAAGGGCCTGGCGCACCCTGTCATTGGCAATGGTAAGTCAATTTCATTCTGGGATGATCAGTGGAGCCAGAATATCGCAAGGCAAAAATTTCCAGAATTATTTTCTTTTGTCAAAAACACAAAGCTTTCTATCAAGGAAGCTAAAGAGCAGGATCAGTTCGCTGGTTTTTTCCATTTGCCTATTTCTGAGCGAGCATATGAGCAGTATCTGGAGTTGCAGGCGGCTTGGGAGCAAATTGCCCTTAATAATACTAATGACCGTTGGCGATACATTTGGGGCTCCGATGACTATTCTTCGCAAAAAGCTTACAAACACTTTATGGGCCAGTCGCAGATTCACCCTATCTACAGACACTTATGGAAGAGCAAATGCCAGCTTAAACATAGAGTTTTCTATTGGCTTTGGCTTAAGAATAGACTAAACACCAGAGATATGCTAAGAAGGAAAAGTATGACCCTGGAATCTTACTCATGTGAGAATTGTTTATGGCAAAGGGAGGAGACGCTTTATCATTTGTTCCTCAGATGCAATTTTGCAAAAGCCTGCTGGAACTCAATTGGAATAACCCCCCAGAATCGCTAATCCAGAGGTGAAAGGGAATTAGGCTTACACCTATATTCCTAATTGATTTTGGTGGTTGAAATTGCCCAACACAAATAATTGGACTAACTAGTTTGCTCTAGTCCCTAAAGTTATACATGTGCCAAAGGTTCACACTTAGCCAATAAAAAGACCAAGAAATGGGTTCAACAAAAGGAGTAAGGGATAATCAAAGGCAGCCCTGGTCTGGCGCACCAGACTGTCCGGTGTGCCACCGGACAGTGTCCGGTGCACCAGGGAACTCCAAGTCAAACTCTTCACCTTCTGGAATTTTTAGAGGCGCTTCGCTATAATTCACCGGACATGTCCGGTGCACACCGGACAGTGTCCGGTGCTCCAGAGGAGAGAGACTCTGAACTCGCCAGCTTCGGGAAACCGCTCCGCTATAATTCACCGGACATGTCCGGTGCACACCAGACTGTCCGGTGAGCCAGCGGAGCAACGACTACTTCGCACCAACGGTCGTCTGCAACGCATTAAATGCGCGCCAGCGCGCGCAGAGGAGCAGAGCACGCGCGGGTGGCACACCGGACAGTCTACAAGACTTGTTCGGTGCACCACCGGACAGCCAGGCGGGCCCACACGTCAGAACTCCAACGGTCGGAACCCAACGGCTTGGTGACGTGACTAGCGCACCGGACTGTCCGGTGCGCCATGCGACAGCAGCCTCCATCAAACGGCTAGTTTGGTGGTTGGGGCTATAAATTCCCCCAACCACCCCACATTCAAAACATCCAAGTTTTCCAACTTCCAACTACTTACAAGAGCTCTAGCATTCAATTCTAGACACACCCAAGTGATCAAATCCTCTCCCAATTCCACAAAAGCTTTAGTGTTAAGTGAGAGAGATTTGCTTGTGTTCTTTCGAGCTCTTGCGCTTGGATTGCTTCCTTCTTTCATTATTTCTTGCGATCATCTCATTTGTAAGCAAGGCAAGAGACACCAATTGTGTGGTGGTCCTTGCGGGAAGTTTGATTCTCAATTAATTTGAGAAGAGAAGCTCACTCGGTCCGAGGGATCGTTTGAAAGAGGGAAAGGGTTGAAAGAGACCCGGTCTTTGTGACCACCTCAACGGGGAGTAGGTTTGCAAGAACCGAACCTCGGTAAAACAAATCCGCGTGCGATTTGTTTTGCGCCCTCTCTCTCGGACTCGTTTCTATTTCTAACTCTAACCCGGCTTGTAGTTTGTGTTTAAGTTTGTAAATTTCAGCTTCGCCCTATTCACCCCCCTCTAGGCGACTTTCAAGAGGAGGCTTCAGCAAACCTTAAGATTCAGCTTAACGTCCCTTTCTCTATGGAGATTATCATTCTCATGACTTGGAGCATCTGGAAAAGCCGAAATGAATGACTTTTTGCAAATAAAGATCCTTTGGTTCAACACTGTACGCAAGAATTCTGTAAGGAGCTGCGGCTCATCATTCACAGAGCGCGTGGGAAGTTTGACATTTCCATCCCAAATTGGCTGAGTTCGTGGCAGACATAAGGGTTGTAAACTGCATAAATAGTTCTCTTGGTTTATGATTTGTAACTAGGCTTAGTTGTAACATTTTCTTTTCTCGCTTTTAATAAAATCTCAGTAGGGGATCTCCCTCCTGAATCTTCAAAAATCAACTTAAATAGGTCGGTCATTGGTGCATCTATTGAGAAGTTGATAAAAGTATGAAGCACTGACATGCGCGCGCCACCGGTCGGGCCGTGGCTCATGGTAGACCAGACCTTGGTCCGAATATTCCTTCTAACGATTGTCCCTACCTCTGCGCGTGTACAAATACAGAGATAGAGGAGATGTTGGTTCTTCTGTTTACATACGAACAGTCTCAGACGCGCATTGCACTCAGCCCATTCCCGTCCCACCTTCCGCGAACACAAAGAGAGCGGGAGAGCAGGCCTCCTAAATCGCCGTCCACAGAGCTACACTTGTACGGGTGTGCAGGTGCTCAACGTACATCTGTCGGCATCGACTGCGTACGACTAAATCGAACATACGAGATGTCTCGTGTGAATGGAGCCACTGATGCCTTGGACATCGGTCCCTATGCTGGGTACACTCTGTTCTTTGTATTTGTGCATGTTTTATTGTTGTTTACTGATTATCTGAGTAGTGATACACACATGCACATACATATGTATATCACACTGATTTTGTAGATTAAAATAGATCTGATAATGCTTAATTTTCTAACAGTAGTTCAAATGCGCAAAGGCAACAGGGGTGCCATGGTCCATGCGTGTGTATACAAAACATTGTGGGTATACGCAACATATTCTCTTTCTCTCTTTTCCACTTTCGAAACCAATAACGGCACTTAAACTTTGCCTGGGGACGGAGGATGGAAGTTCCTAGAACAAAACTGCATAGCTTGTCTGTTTTTTTTATAAAATTTCCCAAAGTAGAATTGAATTAAAAAAAGATCTAGAATCATATATCCCTTTGGCAACATCTTTACATGGTCATCCGTTTGAGCGAGCACCAAACTAGAGGAGAGGAGAGCAGCACAATGCTTGACTGAACGCTGTTTCACTACGGGGCGTTAACATAACGAAGCATCTCCCCATAGGCTCGCTGCCAGTCATGGATGGACACGCGTCGCCGGTAATCATCGTCCCGAAGCAGAGACACAAATAGTCCCGTCAATTCTTTTCAGGTGCCTACTTTTTTTTTTACTGTGAGAAGGCCCAAAATCGCTTGGAAGAAAGAAAAAAAAAGAAGACAAAGGATCGCATCACACTCCACAGAGATGGAGACCGTTGGGACGTGAGGCAGAGAGGCTGGGCTCCTATTGTCGTGCTCTAATCACAGGTCCTAATCGCACAATAAATTAAACCCACCCGCGTAAGGCACCAGTCCACCACTCGCACCCACACCACACCCAGAAACCCCCTTGGAATTGGATTGAGGCAGGCACCCTTTTTTTTTGCCTGTAACATCACGGTGGGAGGACGCATCATGCATCGGCACTTGGTATTGGGCACCGATTCCCTATCCCCTGCTGCTGCTCCAACTAACCCCCTCTGTTCTAGCCTGCTTTTTTTTCTTTCTCTCTTCCTTTTTGTCCTTTCGTTCACGTTGATGAGGCAAGGCAGCTCATACGAAATTAGCTGAGTATGTTTTATGTTTATATCACTAGAAGATACTAGTTGCGTATGAGCAACCAACAGAGGCTACACAACCTAGACTGAAATTTAGAACGGAGCACATGGAAATCGAGTACTCCTATCACAAGTCACTCATGAGTGAGTCGCCTAATTAAACGCCATTGCTCCTAATCCCCTTGCTTAAACGTAAGGCAACGCACGCAACCCTTCCTTTCTCTACCCCCTCTCCGTCTCCTCCCCAGTCCCCCTCCCCCACGCGTCCCGCCACTCCTCTCTCTTCCCTTTCTCTCTCCTACCCGTCGTTAGCCCTCCGTTACACCACCCGCCTCACGCCGTCACGTCAACTTCTGCCACAAAAAGTACGCGCCTCCGCCCAGCCCCCCGCACCCATGTCCACCGCCGGCGACCCCGCCGGCGCAGCAGCAGCGGCAGCAGCTGCTGCTGCGGCGGCGGCGGCGGCGCCCGCCCCGTCAGGGCGCGCGCCGAGGCTGCCGCGGTGGACCCGGCAGGAGATACTGGTGCTCATCGAGGGCAAGCGCATGGTGGAGGGCCGCGGCGGGCGCGCTGGGAGGGGCCGCCTGGCGGCAGCGGCGGCGGCGGCCGCCGCCGCAGCGTCGGGGGAGGCCTCGGCAACGGCGGCGGCGGCGGCGGCGCTAGAGCCCAAGTGGGCCGCGGTGGCGGAGTACTGCCGGCGCCACGGCGTCGAGCGGGGCCCCGTGCAGTGCCGCAAGCGCTGGAGCAACCTCGCCGGCGACTACAAGAAGATCAAGGAGTGGGAGCGGGCCGCGCCGGCCGAGCGCGACCCGTCCTTCTGGGCCATGCGCAACGACGCGCGCCGGGAGCGCCGCCTCCCGGGCTTCTTCGACCGCGAGGTGTACGACATACTCGAGGGCCGGGCCCGCCCAGTCCTCGACGACCGCGCCGCCCGGAATGCCGCTGCGGCGGAAGAGGCTGTGGCTGTGGCGGTGGCGGTGCACGTCGAGGAGGAGGACAGGGAGGCGGAGGTCCCCGAGGCCGTCTTTGACAGTGGCCGCCCGGCCACGGAGGAGGCCTTGTTCTCGGAGGATGAGGAGGAGGAGGAGGTAGAGGACGCACCGGCGGTGGCTCCTCCTCCCCCTGCACCATCGGTTGTCGCCGTGCCTGTATCTGGTGAGCTGCTCGTTGACTTCCGCTTCCCCTGTTTGCTGCCTCCCGGTGCTTTATACTATTCATCGCCCTAGGTGAAATGACTTAACGGTCTTAATTAGCGCTGGGTGAAGCTTCACCTAGGTGGCAGCGTTATTCGTCATCCTACATAATGATCATCTATCCTGAAATAACTTTATAAAAATCACGAATCTTGCCGCTGTTTATACTTGAGGCAGAAGGTGGGAGGCTTTCTGGTTCTCTTGTCCATGCTGAAGTTGAGGTATTCATGTTTACAGCTCCTAACATTTCTCCTAACTTGTAAGCACATGAACTTCATTCAAAACTGATGCTCTTGATTGGACATCCTACCTAGTACCTTGTTATGAGATGTATCCTGTCTTCTTTTTCTTTATTTTGGTGCTTAACGGGGCGGAAAAAATCGAGTTCTTGGTGCTCTTTTTTCTTTTCTGCAACAAACTTTTTTTAATGGAATAATTTAGCGGTTGCTCTGCTCCTGGACGTTTCAGTCTGATTATCATTTTGGTGTGCTTGGATTTAAATTTGAGATTGGAGCTCGAGCGACTTTCTCTGATTCATCTCTTAATTTGATTGCGTTCATTTGCTGTACTTTCCTATTGTATTGTCGGTTTCATTGGTAGGTCCACTGATTTGTCTTGAGTAATGGCTTGATTTCTCCATTTCAGAGAAACCCGAGGCATCAAGGCACCAACAGAGCGCTGAACAAGGTACATGGACTTTTACTTCATTTAAACTTGCAATCCTAGATATTTTAGCATCGGCGAAGAACTTTACTGTTCCATTGGATTTATTAGCCTATTGTATGCATATGACTAATCAGATGCACAACTTTTCATTATTGAAAGTTTCAAATTTCAGCAAGGCTTCAGTAAAAGAGAACTGTAGAATGTCTTTGTCAGTTTGTCTCAATAACTAGTATGAAAACTGTATCATCAGCTATGAGCTTCCCATTGTTATAACTTATAATAGGCATTATTAAGTGACGTTGCTATGTGGTCGTGGGGTCGCTGAAACCAAACTAATACTGCGCTAGGTTACAAGCTTATACGAAAGTGTAAGCAACCACAAATGGCTCTCTTTGGTGGGTACCATGTCCGTCAAACTTTTTCCATATTGTCAGCTCTGGATGAATCACGGTTATCAGTTTCTTTCTGTGTGATACTTTTTCAAAGTTTGAATCTTCCAAGTCATCAGTTCATGTTTTTTAAATAGTTGATTAATACACATAGTGAAGTGTCTCAATTTTGGCATAACAATGTGAGGTTGGCTTTAAGCTTTGTTCATAGGCTGTGGAGGAGTCCCATGGTGTCATATTTCGGTCAATATATTTTCATTACCCGGAACTAGTTACTGTATTTGCATCAACACTTTAATGTTGCGCCTACTTTGACACTTCAACTAGATTCTTTCATTTTGGCTCACGGGAGAGAGTTTCCATGATGGAAGTTAGAAAAAAGAGTGAGCACCGAGTATAGGTGAAATAGTAGTAAAAGTAGGGAAGAACTGAAAGTCATAGGCCTATGCACTTGAAAATTTCCAAGTGTTTTTTAAAGGTTAATAAATGCACAATGATGTTAAAATATAAACTTATTTCCTAATTCTGGTGGTATCTATATTTCAACATGGTGTATACCCAGAAGTCCTTTTGAGAAAACATTTAAATTGTGTAAGTGCATGGATCAGAAACAGAAATAGGTGTGGCCGATACCATTGTGCTGATTTCGTTTTCTGGTTCTTTATTTTTCTGACAATCTGGGATGATGGCTCGCCCTGGCACTGCAAATTTGAAATCATGTGAATGGGACTGACCAGTGTTACATCCCTTGGTGTCATATTTTAGCTAGTGATGAATTATGAAACAGCTGGACTTCTCACCTCTCTTTTTCTCTCTCTTTTGGCTGAGCAACTCTGAAATGTCCTGTGGCCACAGAATATGTTTGATTGAAACTATCATTTCACCTGCAGACACTGTGCTTTCTTTGAAAGTAATGACTAGGTTGGAATTTGGCCATTTGGGAACCTCTCATTGAGCTTAAAAAAAAAGAACTTGACCAATCTATGAAGAACAAGGGGGATGTTTGTTTGGGATTATAATCTGTCCAGATTATAATCCCAAACAAACACCCTCTAGGTCTCATTTTAAATAAACAGAAATAGGTATTAAAATTCGAGTCGGGAGGAGTCAAACCTAGAAGTTGGGGGATGTATACCCATTCACCCAAACCATCTATCACCAGCTGATCTAAGGCTAAGTTCCTTTTTTTTATCTTGTTATCTGCAAAGTGCTGCAACAGTTGGAAATACTAAACACACAAGAGATAATGATGCGATCTATTAAGCAGGCACATCGAAAGACACACAGCCTGAGCAAAGCTCTGAGAGGGACGCACCGGCTGAGCAGGGTGGACAGAAGAGACCGCGGACCGACGAAGCGGCTGGAGAAGGAGAAGGCACAGCATACCTGCAGAGCAAGCTGATCGAGATCCTAGACCGGAACAGCCGGTTGGTGGCCGCACAGTTGGAGGCGCAGAACCAGAACTGCGAGCTCGACAGGGAGCAAAGGAACGACCAGGCCAACAGCCTAGTTCTCGTGCTCGGCAGGCTGGCCGACGCCCTTGGCAGGATCGCCGACAAGCTATAGAACATTCAGTCACCTAGGTGTATATGTGTTGACGGAAATAATTACAGCAGGAAGATGACATTTGTAAGTGCATGTACAGATTGGTGTAGGGCTACTGGCATTCGATTCTTTTTTGGGCCGGTTCTGGAAATTCTGTATTGTGGGGGGTGGTGTTATGTAGGAAGGGGTCAGGTTTGTAGCACTCAAATGATATTCAGTTGTGTGGCTGCTGTAGATTCTGAGGCTGTGTTATTGTTAATTGTTATACAGGGACGCGAGTAATTATTCTCAGCAATGCAATTGTCTATAGTTGAGCTTTTTTGTGATGACTGTGCATGTGCGTGTGTGATACTGTCATGTGTACTCTGAAATCGAAAGCCAAAAACCAATGAAGCACACAATAGTTTGCGAAAGTCTTGAAATTTTAATGGTGAGCGGTTGGGTTTAGCTACGAGTTATAAAAAAACTGTTGTGAAAATTATAGTATATTTATTTCGACCAATTATGAAATCTAACCTCTCTTGTTTACCTTGAAACTACGGTAAAATATCCCTCTCCTTTTCATCCTTTTAAAACAAGTTAAAAACGCTTGACAATGTAGGTATAATTAGGGCTGTAAACGAGCCGAGCTGAGCTTGGTGTGGCTCGTTGATAGACCGAGCTCGATTCTGTCAACCGAGCTCGGTTCGTTCACTCAACGAGCTGAGAGAGGATGCTCGGCTCGGGTCACCCGCTGTAACTTGATAAATAATATTGCATTATATAATGATTTAATAGTATATAAATATAAAAATATAATCATTATTCAACATTATAAGTAAAATTATCTATTATTATTATAAAGTTTGATTGATTTGGCACAGTTTGTAAACCAGAACAAGCTGGCTCGGTGGACCAGCAAGCCCGAAAACAAGGCTCGATAGCCGAATCGTTCTGAAGTCGAACTGCTCGTAAGCCTCGAGGTTTCTTTTCGGTCCTAGATACAACTATGCGAACGGGGTGCACAAAGTCAAAGGAGGCTTGAGGGACCTCCCATTTCCCAATGGCCTAGGTTAGTGCAGTGTCGGTCAAGTAAACGACACACTACACTGGTTTCGTGGGCTAGGACGAAACCTTGTAGTTGCTGTCAATTACAACATGCGTCATAGTTTTAAGTCTCAATAAATATCACTTTTAATTTATTAGCATAATGAGTGTTTAAATGCACTGCAGCTAATATTTAGTTGGATAAAAAATTGTTAGTGGAATTAACTAACTAACAAATAGCTAACTATTATTAAAGCATATTCAAGAGAATCTTTATTTTTGACTCTCTATTTGACTCTCTATTTGACTCTTTATTTGTCTTTTCATAAAGATTAAACTCTATATATAACATCTCATTACAACAGACTCTCTAGCATTCAAGTTAGCTTGGCTAGCGGGGGTTGCTAGCTAAATTTGGCTACTGAGAGAGTCAATTTAGAGAGTCGGTTAGCTTGGCAAGTTAAATGACTAGTCTGTTGGAGAGCTATTTTGCTATTAAGTAGCTAAAATTTAGCTTGACAAACTATTTAGCTAGTCTCTGGGAGATACTCTTACCTAATTTGCTAAAAGTAATAGCTAAACTGTTAGCTAGCTTGTTTGAATATCTTTAACTAATTTTAATAACTAACTATTAGCTCTATTGCATTCAAACATCACTGAGTGTAAACACACCAAGATATTTGAATAAGACAAAAACACACTACGATAGGAAAAATCAACTTTAGATAATTATATTTGAAATATATAATGACTTATTTAGTTACACTCCACCCCATTCAAAATATATTAGCCAAATCAGCTCTAAATAATTTAATATGTTTTACTTCAACAATACATACCTACATAAAAAAACTTGAAAATGCTTGGATTTAAATAGAAAGGTGAAAAGAGGAGAAAAAAAGCATGCAACCTTGTCATGTGAGGCTACTTGTTATAGTGTAGTTGGGACTCACACATTTTCTACGGTTTGTTTTATGCTGTGGCAGTGACTTTCCCTCGATCAAAATAATTATGTTTTCTTAAAAGGCATTACTTTTTATTTTAAAAACATTCCACATCGTCGACGCATTTCAAGAACATAAAAATGCTTAGATTTAAATTTAATAGAAATATGACAAGAGAGAGAAAATAAGCATGCAACCTCGTTATGTAACTAACTATGGAGAAATTTAGAATTCTGCCATTACGAGAAGTAGACTTCGTTACTTTACCATCGTTTCGAGTGACTTCCTTCTAATGCCATTATGAAACATGTCACATCCGCTATAATATCATACGTTTAATAAATGGAAAAAGGTTGAATATAACTTTTATTAGGCCTGCTAATGACAAAAAATTCAATCCACACCCACCTTTACCCAAATCTAGTAACTTTAATATCTGAAAGGGAAATGCGCCCTTGGGCCATTTCTATAAGTATTTTGGTGATTAGATATCCAACACATATTGAGTGAGTTCTTATGTGCCAAATGAGTGAGAAGTGTGAAATCAAGAACAAGGTATGTTTCTAGACTTAGTGAATTATTTTTTAATACTAACATGGTAATCTAAGTGCTAAAAACAATGCCAAGAAAAGAAGATTTGAATTGGAGAAGAGTTGGCAAAGTACAGCCAACACCAGCTCGGGTCTAGCACACCGGACAGTGTCCGGTGCCCTAGGCTGGTCAACGGTGAACTGACTGCTCTCGGGAAAAGAGAAAGGCGATGTGGCTATAATTCACCGGACTGTCCGGTGAGTCAAAGGTGCCAACAACAAACGGTCATCTGCGCGATCAACGCGCGACACGTGGTCCGCGCCAACGGTCGGTTGGGCACACCGGATTGTCCGGTGCGCCAACCGGTCCCGAGGACCAACGGTCGGCTGCGCCCGGTATGGAAGGAAATCGAGCACCGGACTGCTACAGTGGCTGTCCGGTGCACCACTCGACAGAAGGCAAGAATTGCCTACCAAATTGATGTCCAACGGCTCCTAGCTGCCTTGGGCTATAAAAGGGACCTCTAGGCGCATGGAGCAGTACACCAAGCACTCTCTAAGCATACTAAGACATCCAAACACCGCCTCCACGCATTTGATCAATCGTGTTAGTGATTTGAGCTCCGTTTGAGTTGCAAACTCTCTGTGCTGTGTTTTGAGCTCAAGTCTTGGCTTGTGTGTGTGTGCTGCGGATTGAATCTTGCGTGTGTTGCTCTCCCATCCTTACTCTTGTGCTTTCTTTGTGATCATAACTTTGTAAGGGCGAGAGGCTCCAACTTGTGGAGATTCCTCGCAAACGGGAAGAATACTCAAGATAAAAGACCGTGGTATTCAAGTCGATCATTGGATCACTTGAAAGAGGTTGAGTGCAACCCTCGTCCATCAGGACGCCACAACGTGGAAGTAGGCAAGTGTTACTTGGCCGAACCACAGGATAAAAATCGCGTGTCTCGTGTGTTGCTTTTCTGTGATTGTTTTGTTCGCACGAGCTCGCTCCATAGCCACTTGGTTACACTAACACTTTAATAATCAAGTTTGTGGCTATTTAGTGTTTGATTTTACAGGATCACCTATTTACCCCCCTCTAGGTGCTCTCAATTGGTATCAGAGTTGTACTCTTCATCTAAGGGACTAACCGCCCGAAGAGATGGATCCTAAGGGAAAGGGGATGGTGGTCAACGACAAGGAAAATGAGTCCATCTTCAACGAGCCAAGAGACGACAATCCCACTGACTCAGGCTCAAGTCACAAGAAGAGGGACGAGAAGAAGAAGAGGCGCATCAAGAAGATCATCTACTACGACAGCGATGCATCTTCCTCTTCACCAAGGAACGACGACGACGACGACTCCTCGTCCAAGAAAAAGACGGTTAATCAAAACTATTCCTTTGATTATTCCCGTATTCCGTATAATTCGAATGCCCATTTACTTTATATTCCTCTTGGAAAACCCCCACACTTTGATGGAGAGGATTACTCATTTTGGAGCCATAAAATGCGTAGTCATCTATTTTCTCTCCATCCTAACTGTTGGGAGTATGCTTCGTAGCCGAAGATCCTAAAAAAAGAGAACACCTTCGGAAGATCTTCTCAGGAGCAAGGGCCGAAGCTATTATCTATAGAGCTTCGGCACAATGACAGATCTCAAGACGAAGGGCCGAACCGACTTAAAGATGGATTGACTTAAGACCCATGATGTTTTGTGTCATTATTGTAGTCGATTGTAAAGGTCATAAATATAATTTTACGCAGGTTGCACCCTGTGCCTATAAATAGGTGAACAGTATTTCGACACTGTTCACGCAATCCTGTAATCGCTAACGCATTACGCTGGAATCATTTTCTGTCAGAGACGAAGGTATAAATGTACCTAAATATTGTATTTCGACATTTATATTTCATATTATGAAATATATAAATAATGTAATTTGTTTTTACTATAATGTTTAGTATTTTATATTTTATTTTGCATTGATGGATGTTTAACCATGAAGGTATGACCTTCGTGGTATTTTGTCCGTGGCCTTCGTTCGAAGATTCATTAAATCCATGGGGATGTAATGCTTCAGCGAACGAAGGGCATTATTATTTAACATTCTCTATGTTGCCTTGTTCTTAATTCGAAGCATTTGAGAACAAGTCCCCAACATTGGCGCCCACCTCCGGTGAACTCACTTCCACTTGTTTGAGCTGATGGCTTCGTTCAACAACCAAGCTGGAGCTGCTTCGGCTCCGAAGCTGGTACTCCCGATAACAGGCGGTTCATGTTCAGAGCCAGCTAACAAGAAGTAGAAGAAGGAGACACAGAGAAGGGTACATCATGTCGGGGTGCAAGGACCCTTCATCAAGTCAAGATGGTCCCACATCCCAATTACCTTCTCTCAAGAGGACCTTCAGCTCAAAGATTACCCTCACAATGATGCTATGGTTATTTCTTGTGTTATCAAAGGATTTCTGGTCCACAATGTTCTGGTTGACACAGGCAGTGCAGCGGATATTATATTTGCTAAGGCCTTCAGACAGATGTAAGAGCCTGAAGATAAGATCCATGACGCCACACATCCCCTTTGTGGCTTCGGAGGAAGGCAGATTGTAGCACTTGGCAAGATCACGATACCAGTGACCTTCGGATTTATCAACAATACAAGGACTGAACAAGTTGTGTTTGATATTGTTGACATGGAGTACCCTTACAACGCAATCATTGGTCGTGGTACTCTCAATGCTTTTGAAGCAATTCTGCACCCAGCATATCTTTGTATGAAGATACCTTCGGATCAAGGACCTATTGCTATTCATGGAAGTCAAGAAGCTGCCAGAAAAGCCGAAGGAAACTGGACAGATTCAAAAGCAACCCACAATATAGATGGAGCTGAAGCTTGTGAGCAATACAAGTACAGAAGGGAGAAGACTGCTTCGGCTGATCAGCCGAAGCCCATGCTTTTATGTGAAGATATAGCAGAGCAGAAGGTGTTGCTGGGGTCTCAATTGTCTGAGGAGCAGGAGAAAACCTTAACAAGGTTTCTGTTTAACAATAAAGATGTCTTCGCATGGTCGGCCAATGATCTCTGTGGTGTGAACAGGGATGTCATTGAACACTCGCTCAATGTTGATCCATCCTTCAGACCCAGAAAGCAGAGGCTTCGGAAGATGTCTGATGATAAAGCCGAAGGTGCTCGGAATAAAGTGAAAAGACTCCTCAGCGCTGGAGTCATCAGAGAAGTAAAATACCCAGAATGGCTAGTTAACACTGTTATGGTGAAGAAGGCCAATGATAAATGGAGAATGTGCATTGATTTTACTGATCTTAACAAGGCTTGTCCGAAGGATGAATTTCCATTACCAAGGATAGATTCTCTGGTAGATGCAGCAGCTTCTTCATAACTCATGAGTCTACTAGATTGTTATTCAGGATATCATCAAATCTGGATGAAGAAGGAAGATGAGCCAAAAACCAGCTTCATCACCCCCCAGTGGTACATATTGTTACCTTCGGATGCCTGAGGGGCTCAAGAATGCTGGAGGAAGCTTCAGCAGAATGACAGCAAAGGTCCTTCATTCTCAGATAGGCAGGAACGTGCTAACATATGTTGATGATATCATAGTAAAAAGCACGAAGCAAGAAAATCACATTGCTAATCTACAGGAGATATTTGCTAATTTTAGGCAAGCTGGTCTGAAGCTGAATCCAGAAAAATGTGTCTTCGGAGTAAAGAAGGGGAAATTCCTTGGTTGTTTGGTTTCAACAAAAGGGATCAAAGCTAATCCAAATAAAATCGAAGCTATCCTTCGCATGGAGCCGCCAAGCACAAAGAAAGGGGCTCAACGGCTAACAGGAAGACTGGCATATTTGAATCGATTTATATCCAGATCAGCAGAGAGAAATTTACCATTCTTTGAAGTGCTGAAGTCAGCCGAAGTTTTTCAATGGGGATTAGCTCAGCAAAAAGCCTTCGAAGAGCTGAAGCAGTATCTGATAGATTTAACAACTGTAACTCCACCAGCGCCAGGGGCTCCTCTGCTGCTATATGTGGCAGCTTCGCACTCTACAGTAAGTGCTGCGCTTGTCCAGGAGAAGCTTGAAGGGCAATTGAAAAAGCAGGCTCCAGTATATTTTGTCTCCAAAGTCCTCAGTTTATCAAAGAAAAACTATACATAATTGGAGAAGGTGTTGTATGCTGTTTTAATGGCCTCCAGGAAGCTTCGACATTATTTTCAAGCATATCATATAATAGTTCCTTCATCACATCCCTTGAAGGATATTATGAGAAACAGAGAAGCTACTGGAAGGATTGAAAAGTGGGCTGCGGAACTCAACGAGTTTAACATTGATTATGTACATAGATCTTCGATTCAGTCCTAAGCGCTAGCAGACTTCATCGCCGACTGGACGCCAGGGGCTCAGGAGGAAGAAGCAAGTAAAGTTGCCGAAGCTTGGACAGTGTTCTCCGATGGTTCCTGGGGAACCTTCGGGGCAGGTGCACCTGCCGTTTTAATTGCACCTTCCAAAGTCAGAACATGCTATGAAGTGAAACTTGATTTCAGTTGCACAAATAATATTGCTGAATACGAAGCCTTGCTTTTGGGGCTTCGGAAGTTGAAGGCAATGGGGATAAGAAGGGTGGTTCTCAAAACTGATTCCCAAGTTATTTCTGGCCATGTTGACAAAAGTTGCAAAGCAAGAGATCCGAAGCTTGAGAAATATTTGGATACAGTTCGAAGGCTTGAAGCCTCCTTCGAAGGGTTTTCTGTCAAAAATATTCCACAAGGAGAAAATGAGCACGCTGATCTACTAGCCAAGTTAGCGGCACAGGGGCTGCCCTTACCTTCGGAAGTATTCTTTGAAACAATAAAAGCACCTTCTGTTGACCTTCTTGAAAGAGCAGTGCTCAATATATCTGCTGTTTATAGCGAAGATTGGAGAACTGAGATCATGTCTTTTCTTCAGGGCAATTTCCTCTCAGATGACGAAGCTTATCATAAGAGAATAGCGGCAAGAGCCCGTCCATATGTAATAATAGAAGGGGAGTTATACAAGCATGGAGTATGTTCTCCATTACTCAAATGTTTATCCAGAACTGAAGGTATAGAGCTGATGAAAGAAATACATGCAGGCCTGTGTGGATCTCACATCGGATCTAGGCCTTTGTTGGGTAAAGTTTTTCGTCAAGGATTTTATTGGCCGAAGGTAGCTTTGGATGCAGCAGAATTAGTCCAAAAATGCGAAGGTTGTCAAAAATGTGCAAGAGATCAAAAACAACCTTCGTCTCTAACTCAATTAATACAGCCCACTTGGCCATTGCAAAGCTGGGGCCTTGATTTGCTAGGCCCACTTCCACCAGCACAAGGGAATTTAAGATACGTTGTGGTGGCAGTAGAATATTTTTCTAAGTGGATTGAGGCGAAGCCTTTAGCCACAATAACTTCGGTTACTGTTCAAAAGTTTTTCTGGCAAAATATTGTGTGTCGCTTCGGAGTGCCAAAGGCTATCACCGTGGACAATGGAACACAATTTGATGCCGAAGCTTTCAAAGAGTTTTGTGAACAAATTGGCACGAAGATCCATTTTGCATCAGTTCGGCATCCAGAGTCAAATGGACTCGTCGAAAGAGCTAATGACATTATAATGACAGAAATAATGAAGTTAATCTTCAACCAGCCCAGGGGGAAGTGGCCAGACGAATTAATCAAAGTAGTGTGGAGCCACAACACAACAATGTCAAGGTCAACAGGTTTTACACCATTCAAATTGTTGTTTGGTGATGAAGCGATAACCCCAGAAGAAGCTAAAACAGAATAAGAACAGTGGCTTCGGCAGAGAACGAAGCTGATTATTCTGTAGCAAAAGATGCTATAGAAGGGATCATGCTTCAGGCTGTGGAAAATATCAACAAATATCAAGCCGAAACAATAAAATGGCGTGATAGAAAAGTTCGGTTGAAAAACATTAAGCCAGGACATCTGGTGCTTCGGAGAGTGGCCAACCCTGACATAGTAGGCAAGCTTCAGCTGAAGTGGGAAGGACCTTTTCTAGTAGTATCTTCGTCAAGACCCGGTTCCTACAGGTTGAAGGATATGGATGGCAACGACATTCCTAGATCTTGGAATGCAGATGAGCTTCGGCGGTATTATGTGTAGCCTGATGTAATCTTTTTTATTTTCTTTTCTATGGCACCCTTTTCCTTTCCAAAGGGGGAGAAAGATTTTTAATGGGGCCATAGCATGTAATTTCTCCTTTTCTTATATCAGCTCTACAATAGCAATTTCCCCCGAAGATGTAAATGTAAAACTGAGAATGCACCGTCGAGTGCAAAGCGAAAAAGGAAAAACAGGGAGAAGCTCGAAGGACGTCCCTAAGGGGATGCAAAGCACGACGAAGCTACAAAAAGTCGTTCCTAAGGGAGCGCAGCGTAAGTTTTCTGCTCAAAAGTCGTTCCTAAGGGAATGCAGAGCTTACAACGAATAGTCAATGCTGATTCCGCCGAAATATAAGGCGAAGCGCGAAAAGTCAACGCGAATACCGCCGAAGTAAAAGGCGAAGAAGCTCCTAAGGGAGGCTTACAGCGAAAAGTCAGCGCTGATACACCGAAAAATAAGCGGCGAAGCCGAAAAATAAACGGCAAAGATTTGTTATTCCTAAGGGAATAAGAGTTGTGATTATGGTTTCGTATGTGTCTTTGAACATTCATTTGCACGATACATTACATCATACATTTGCATTCATAAACATTCACTTAGACATATGTAGGATCATCATCATCATAACATACACACTTGCTTCGGTTCTAAAAGAGAAGACTTCGGAAAAAAGGGAAAAGAGGTAATTTTATGCTTCGCTGTGTACGCAAAGAAGGGAAGGTGTTTTTCGCCTTCGGCTCAAAAATATTAATTTCGTCCACACCAAAGCATTTCAAACATTGACGGAAAAGTAAGATTATATTACAAGGTATGGACAAAGTCCACAAAGTGAAATTTAATTACGTCATACTTTATACAAGTTATCACAGGAGTTTTTTGAGCTATTTCTCCATACTACTCGAGCTTCGTTAGCATTCATGGAGCTTCGTCTTTTTACTCTGTAGCTTCAGCTTCGGCTTGGACATCCTGCATGTAAGTATTATAAGCTAAATTCACAATTCAAAGGAAAAGGTAAGCATAAGGTATGATTTTGTTACCAGCTTAAGGTGGCTTCGAGCTTCGTCACCAGCTTTGCTCCGTCCACCCTTTGTCCATACTAATTTTATAAATCTATTCGCAATACTTCGGGCTAGGTTGGGAATGTTATCTAAGTCTGCTGGTGACAAGCTGAAGTTGGGTCTATTAACGATTTTTCCGTGTTCACAGCCAGACTTCAGAAAGGCAACAGCTGTGCCCTGAGAAGCTGCCAGGGCACAGAAGTCACCATGCCCAGCTATAACTTCGTCAAGATCATTAATTTCACCTTCAATATGCTCGAAGGCACCAGGCAGATCTTCAACCGAAGGAGTGAACTTCTCGCTACTGGCTCCAACAAAATGGAACACCTGCTTCAGCTGTTGAATGCATCGATTGCTGAACTCCAGGCACTTATTCTGAAGACTTGTCAAAGATTCTTTCAGCTCCGAACTTTTTTGGACTTCGGCCTCAAGCTTTGCATCAAGTTTTAGCTTTTCTTGTTCGAAATTTTCTGATTGAGAAAGAAGCTTCGACTTCAATTATGTTATTTTGGCTTCAGCATCCGCTAATAAGCCTTCGGTTGTTTAAAGCTCGAAGTCTTTCTTTTCGATGGCAGTTGATTGCTCTTTTATCTTGTTCTCTAAGTTCTCAATTATAACTTCGTGCCTTTTATCCTCTAAGTCCTGCTGCATTTTTAAAGCCTTGCTCAAAAGCATACTCTGTGGACAAATAACCTTCGTTACAAAATATTTATGTTATTACAAATAATAAAGGTTACACAAAACTTGTTTACCTTAAAATTGGAATAGAACAAACTACCGACAATGTGTTGTCGTCGGTAGCGGCTGATATCTGCTTCGAGCTTCGGGAAACCGATACTCTTTGATAGAGTACCGATAACTTTCGCGCAAGTCTGATCTCATATGCAGCCTAACCTTTCATCATCAATGCCACCGAAGAGAAGCGCTCCCGGCCGATACCCGCAAGATATAGCATATTCTTTTAGTCCTTCTTTTTCAGCTTTTATCAGCTCTTGTCCAACTAAGTTTTGAAAGTCAAAAGCCTCATCTTCTGAAGTATCTTCGGTCATCTCTCCCTTCTCGGGTTTTGCGGTCGTAGTCTCTTCGGTGGCTGCGCCAGCTTCTTCCACGGCCATGTTTAGTAGCATTTTGTCTATATCAGCAGCTATGCTTTCTAAATTAATATCTTCGGATTTGGCATCTTCAGCTCTGGCCTCTGCTGCGGCAACTTCCGAAGGTACAGCTTCAGTAGCTGTCATGCTTTCAATAGCCGGCACCTTCGGAGCTGAAGCTCTTGGTGGTGTTGCTTCAATGACTTCTGTCACAGTCACGATTCTTTGCCTCTTTGGCCTAGGTGCCTTCGTTTTTGTGGGCTCCTTTTCCTTCTAAAAAAGCTTCGTCAAATGTAGCCCCAGTGGACTTAGTTTGACAGGCAAAGTTTCAGTCATTACCTTTAAGATTTCCTCTATTTCAATAGCAGAGGATGTCGCAGAAGTCCTTTCTTTTTCATCAATTGATTTTTGCTTCGGAGTTGAAGCCTTTCTTTTCTTCAGAGCAATTGTTTTCGCCTCAAGTTCTTGTTTTTTCTTCTTTGATCGATCTTCATCATCCTTATTTAGAGCACTAGCTACTCTTTTCCTTTTTTGGCCTTCGGCACCCTTGTCCAGCCGCTCGTAGTCAGGATATTTTCAAAACCTATAGCATCCATCACTCGGTTTAGCCTTCGTTTCAGACGGGTGCCGAAGGCCGCCGTCATCAATTGATCTTCTTTTTTAGAATAATTTCCAAGTATTTCGTTGCACATTACTTCAATTGTATCCAGCCATTCTTGGCAGGGCACTTTGAAATGTCTCTTGAATTTGTAATGGTAGGGTAGCCTGATAAGTTCTCCTTCTTTCTTTTTTCCTTCAAGCTTCGGCATGGTCCACTCTTTCATAGTTGGAAACACTTGAAAGCCAAAAATTCCTGCACCAAGTCCCTAGTGCCGATGTGCTCTGCGATAACCCTAAATTCAGCCAACGCAATTTGGGTTGGACCCTCTGGTGTCATATTGCACGGGGGTCTGGTCTCTCCGAAGATCAACTCCAGCGGACTCTGAACCAGCTTCTCCTTATCATCGTCAACTTTGACGTAGAACCATTCCGATTTCCAACCAGCCAGCCACTTGCTTCGGTAACTGATTACGGGAAATTTTGTAGTCTTGCGATGGACAAAATTATAGCAGCCGAAGTTTTCATGTAACCCATCTCTTCTGGCCTTGGTTTGGTAGTGCAGCTCATGCACTCGGCAGAAACCTTCGGCAAACGGTTCCACCCCTTGGCTTCAGAGAGCCCAAATGTAAACGCTAAGCCTAACAATAGCGTTAGGAGTTAGCTGATGAAGGTAGATCCCAAACTTCTTCAGCACATCAGCAATCATCCTATTCAAAGGGAATCTCAAACCAGCTTTGAAGAAGCTCTTAAAAACTACTACGTCATCTTTTCCTGGCTTCGGAGTAGTTTCCTCTCCACCAAAGCGAACCGGCTCTTTCTTTTCTTCATTAAAATAGCCCAATTTCAACATCTTAGGTAGGTCACCTTCGGAGATCGTGGATTTTCCAAAATCCAGATGGCTGGGTTTGCTCGGCACCGCGCTGCTATAATCATCTTCAGAATCAGTCTCTTCAACGTCAGCTTGCTCTGCTTCAGCGGCAGGGACGTCCTCCGGTGTTACCAGCCCAGAGCGCTTCATTGCTTCCGAAATCGGAACAGTCTCAGTAGCTTCGGTCTCATCTTCCTCACGATCAACTCTAGCAGTGGAGCGAATTCTGGCCATTTGATTATGACTTTCTTGAAATTTTTGTTGTTGACTTTCTGATTCCCGAAGCTCTTCCTCTTGTGACGAAGCAGAATCAAAAGCGAAGTTTCGTCTAAGCACGATGATTAAGCTTCGGCTATGACTAAAATTTTGGCAGCAAAACAGTGCAATAGCAATGAATGCTGTGGTAACTTCACACCTACCCGTCTGTTTATATAGTGCTGCAGGTGGGAAGGTAAATCGTCAAGGTCTCCCGCACCGAACAAACAGTCACTCGCACTCGCTGAACGGTGGGCCACAGGGTCCGAGAAGGTGAATCGCTGGGACGCGCGTAATTGCTGCAAGATGGGGCCACCGCGCGTGCGACGATTATTTTAATCGTTTCTCGCCAACGAGCTCAGGGAAGGTGTTTTTTGGATCTTCGGCGTCCCGAAGCCTAGAAGACTTTTTCACGGATCAAGCTTGTTACGAAAAACGATCTAGCACCGCGAAGGGGCTACTGTTGGGAGTATGCTTCGTAGCCGAAGATCCTAAAAAAAGAGAACACCTTCGGAAGATCTTCTCAGGAGCAAGGGCCGAAGCTATTATCTATAGAGCTTCGACACAATGACAGATCTCAAGACGAAGGGCCGAACCGACTTAAAGATGGATTGACTTAAAGACCCATGATGTTTTGTGTCATTATTGTAGTCGATTGTAAAGGTCATAAATGTAATTTTATGCAGGTTGCACCCTGTGCCTATAAATAGGTGAACAGTATTCCGGCACTGTTCACGCAATCCTGTAATCGCTAACGCATTACGCTGGAATCATTTTCTGTCAGAGACGAAGGTATAAATGTACCTAAATATTGTATTTCGACATTTATATTTCATATTATGAAATATATAAATAATGTAATTTGTTTTTCCTATAATGTTTAGTATTTTATATTTTATTTTGCATTGATGGATGTTTAACCACGAAGGTATGACCTTCGTGGTATTTTGTCTGTGGCCTTCGTTCGAAGATTCATTAAATCCATGGGGATGTAATGCTTCAGCGAACGAAGCGCATTATTATTTAACATTCTCTATGTTGCCTTGTTCTTAATTCGAAGCATTTGAGAACAAGTCCCCAACACTAGCATTTGAGAAATTGTGGAAAATGGGATGCATTTTGATAGTACGAATAATCTTATGCTTATTAATGAACAATTTCATAAAAATGTCCAAGCTACTACTGTCTTGCTAGCGTCACTTTGCAGGGATGAGTATAATAAAGTGAGTGGCTTGGACAATGCTAAGCAAATCTAGGACACCCTCAAAATATCTCATGAGGGAAACGACGCCACTATGATCACCAAGATGGAACTAGTGGAAGGTGAGCTGGGGAGGTTCGCGATGATCAGGGGAGAGGAGCCAACACAGACCTACAACAGGCTCAAGACCTTGGTCAACAAAATCCGAAGCTACGGGAGCACAAGATGGACGGATCATGACGTCGTCCGACTCATGCTCAGGTCATTTACCGTTATTGATCCCCATCTTGTCAACCTTATTTGTGAAAACCCCAGGTACACCAAGATGACGCCCGAGGAGTTCCTTGGAAAATTTGTGAGCGGGCGCATGATGGTGAAGGAGGCGCGATACGTGGATGATGCGCTAAATGGTCCACTACCCGTCTACGAGCCGCATCCCATTGCTCTCAAAGCAATGAGTAGCAGAGAGGCACTACCGAGCAAGGTAGCACAAGTGGAGGCTGTCGGGCTCAACGAGGACGAAATGACGCTTATCATCAAGCGCTTCAAAACCGCCTTGAAAGGACGCAAGGAATACCCCAACAAGAATAAAACTAGGGGAAAGCGCTCCTGCTTCAAATGTGGTAAGACTAGTCATTTCATAGCACAATGCCCCGATAATGATAATGACCAGGGACAAGAAAAGCACGGGAAGAGGGAGAAGAAGAAGAACTACAGGAAGGCGAAGGGTGAGGCGCACCTTGGAAAGGAATGGGATTCTGACTGCTCTTCATCCGACTCCGACGATGAAGGTTTGGCTGCCTCGGCCTTCGACAAATCTTCGCTCTTCCCCAACGAACGCCATACTTGCCTTATGGCTAAGTAGAAGAAGGTATGCATTCGAGATACCCCCAAGTAGTCTTCTTCTAGCGATGAGGAATCATCTGATGATGAACTAGATTACACTGATTTATTTAAGGGATTAGATAGAGCTAAAGTAGACAAAATTAACGAATTAATTGATGCCCTTAATGAAAAGGATAGATTACTAGAAAAGCAAGAAGATATCTTGTATGAGGAACATGATAAATTTGTTAGTGTTCAAAAAACTCTCGCTTTAGAAATTAAAAGAAATGAAATGCTATCCTCTGAGTTGTCTGTTTGTCATGAATCTGTCTCTAGTCTAAAGGATTTAAATGATGAATTAAATGCTAAACTAGAGGAAGCAAATGCGACTAGATCATGTGTAGAACATGTAGTTATTTGCAATAGATGTAAGGACTTTGATATTAATGCCTGTGATGAACATCTTGCTTCTATTGCTAAATTAAACAATGAGGTGGCAAGTCTTAATGCTCAACTTAAGACTTGTAAAATGGATTATGATAAACTAAAATTTGCTAGGGATGCCTACACTGTTGGTAGACACCCCTCAATTAAGGATGGGCTTGGTTTTCGAAGGAAACCAAGAACTTAACGAGCCAAAGAACTCCTGTTCTCAACAAGGAGAAAGGGAAGGCCCCTATGGCTAGTAGTTATCAAAAGAATCATGCCTATATTTATGATGGAAAATTTACTAGGCATGCTCATAATGATAGATGCTATGATCATGTTGTTCTACCTGATTATCATACTTCCCATGCTATGGTTGCTTCTAGCTCCACTTATGATTATGGTAGAAATAGGCCTAGGTGTAATCATGATGTGTCTCGTGCGCCTAGGAAAGTTTGCAATGGTCCTACTACTGTTTACCATACTTGCGATACTTCCTTTGTACTTTCATGTAAAAATGCAAAAGTAGTAGCTAGAAAATTGGGATCCAAATGCAAGGGAGACAAGACTTGTATTTGGGTTCCAAAAGTTATTGTGACTAACCTTGTAGGACCCAACAAGAGTTGGGTACCTAAAACCCAAGCTTAAATTGCCTTGCAGGTTTATGCATCCGGGGGCTCAAGCTGGATTATCGACAGCAGATGCACGAACCACATGACGGGGGAAAAGAAGATGTACACTTCCTACGTCAAAAACAAGGATTCCCAGGATTCGATCATCTCTGGAGATGGGAACCAAGGCAAGGTCAAAGGATTGGGAAATATAGCCATCACATCCGAGCATTCTATCTCTAATGTGTTTTTAGTTGAATCGCTCGGGTATAATTTGTTATCTATGAGTCAATTATGTAACATGGGTTATAATTGTTCCTTCACAAATGTAGATGTATCTGTCTTTAGAAGGAGTGATGGTTCATTAGCTTTTAAGGGTGTATTAGATGGCAAGCTCTATTTAGTTGATTTTTCGAAAGAGAATGCTGATCTAGATGCATGCTTAATCGCTAAGACTAATATGGGATGGCTGTGGCATCGCCATCTAGCACATGTTGGGATGAAGAACCTTCATAAGCTTCTAAAGGGAGATCATGTGTTAGGACTAACCGATGTCTGTTTTGAGAAAGACAGGCCTTGTGCAGCATGTCAAGCAGGGAAACAGGTGAGAAGCACTCATCACAGCAAGAATGTGATGACGACATCAAGACCACTGTAGCTTCTTCACATGGACCTCTTCGGACCCGTTGCCTACCTCAACATCGGGGGAAGTAAGTATGGTCTTATAATTGTTGATGATTTTCCCCGCTTCACTTGGGTATTCTTTTTATAGGATAAGTCGGAAACCCAAGAGACCCTAAAGCGCTTCTTAAGGAGAGCTCAAAATGAGTTTGAGCTTAAGGTAAAGAAGATAAGAAGTGACAATGGGTCCGAGTTCAAGAATCTATAAGTTGAAGAGTTTCTTGAGGAGGAAGACATCAAGCACGAGTTCTCCACTCCATACACACCACAGCAAAACTGAAAGTCGCCTAGAGGGGGGGGGTGAATAGGCAAATCTGAAATTTATAAACTTAAAGCACAATCTACAAGCCGTGTTAGCGTTAGAAGTAAAAGCGAGTCCGAAAAAGAGGGCGAAAACAAATCACAAGCAAATAAAGCGGATGACACGGTGATTTGTTTTACCGAGGTTCGGTTCTTGCAAACCTACTCCCCGTTGAGGTGGTCACAAAGACCGGGTCTCTTTCAACCCTTTCCCTCTCTCAAACGGTCACTTAGACCGAGTGAGCTTTTCTCCTTAATCAACAGGTCACTTAGACCCCTTACAAGGACCACCACAACTTGGTGTCTCTTGCTTGATTACAAGTTGCTTGAGAACAAGAATGGAGGAAGAAGAAAAGCGATCCAAGAACAAGAGCTCAAAGAACACGAGCAAAAACTCTCTCTCTAGTCACTATTTGCTTGGAGTGGAAATGGGACTTGGAGAGGCTTTGATTCTATTGGATTTGTGTCTTGTATTGATTGCACTAGCTCTTGTATTAAATGTGAAGTCTGAAAACTTGGATACCTTGAAGTGTGGTGGTTGGGGGGTATTTATAGCCCCAACCACCAAAATGGCCGTTGGGGAGGCTGTCTGTCGATGGGCGCACCGGACAGTCCGGTGCGCCACCGGACACTGTCCAGTACGCCAGCCACGTCACCCAACCATTAGGGTTCGACCGTTGGAGCTCTAACAGATGGGGCCACTGGACAGTCATTGTTCACTGTCCGGTGCGCCTTCTGGCGCCTGCTCTGACTCTGCGCGAACTGTCTGCGCACTATAGTTGTGTCGGCCGACCGTTGAACTCGACCGTTGCGCTGGCGACCGTTGCCCCGCTTGGCACACCGGACAGTTCGGTGCCACACCGGACAGTCCGGTGAATTATAGCAGAGTGGCTTTTCCAGAAACCCGAAGGTGGCGAGTTCGAGTTGATTCACCCTGGTGCACCAGACACAGTCCGGTGGTGCATCGGACACTGTCCGATGGCACACCGGACAGTCCGGTGCGCCAGACCAGGGCTGCCTTTGGTTGGTTTTGCTCCGTTCTTTTTGAACCCTATCTTGGACATTTTATTGGTTTGTGTTGAACCTTTGGCACCTGTAGAACTTATAATCTAGAGCAAACTAGTTAGTCCAATTATTTGTATTGGGCAATTAAACCACCAAAATCATTTAGGAAAAGGTTTGACCCTATTTCCCTTTCATTCTCCCCCTTTTTGGTGATTGATGCCAACACAAACCAAAGCAAATATATAAGTGCAGAATTGAACTAGTTTGCATAAGGTAAGTGCAAAGGTTACTTGGAATTAAACCAATTTATACTTTCATAAGATATGCATGGATTGCTTTCTTTCTTTTAACATTTTGGACCACACTTGCACCACTTGTTTTGTTTTTGCAAATTCTTTTGGAAATTCTTTTCAAAGTCTTTTTGCAAATAGTCAAAGGTACATGAATAAGATTTTGAGAAGCATTTTCAAGATTTGAAATTTTCTCCCCCTGTTTCAAATGCTTTTCCTTTGACTAAACAAAACTCCCCCTTAATGAAATTCTCCTCTTAGTGTTCAAGAGGGTTTTATCAATTGAAGAAGATCAAATATTTTAGATACCAATTTTTTGAAAAACTTCTCCTTAAAATATAGATACCAATTGAGATAGAATTTCTTAGAGGAATGCTAATTTGAAATATACCAATTGAAAAACATTTAACAACTTAAACTTGTTTCGAATTTTTTTGAAATTGGCGTGGTGGTACAGTCCTTTTGCTTTGGGCTAATACTCTCTCCCCCTTTGGCATTAATCGCCAAAAACAGAGTCTTTAGAGCCCTTTTTACTTTCTCCCCAATGGCGCAAATGAATATGAGTGAAGATTATACCAAAGTTGGAGAGCGATGCGGAGTGACGGCGAAGGGTATATAATACCGATAGAGTGGAGTGGAAGCCTTGTCTTCGCCGAGGACTCCATTTCCCTTTCAATCTATGACTTAGCATAAGAATACACTTAAAAACACATTAGTCATATCACATGAAAGAGATATGATCAAAGGTATAAAATTGAGCTATGAGTGCAAAGAATCAATCAAAGTTCCTAGAATCAAGAGTGTTTAGCTCATTCCTAAGTTTGGTAAAGGTTTTCTCATCTAGTGGTTTGGTAAAGATATCGGCTAATTGTTCTTTGGTGCTAACATAAGCAATCTCGATATCCCCCTTTGTTGGTGATCCCTCAAAAAGTGATACCGAATGACTATGTGCTTAGTGCGGCTGTGCTCAACGGGATTATCCGCCATGCAGATTGCACTCTCATTATCAAATAGGAGAGGGACTTTGGTTAATTTGTAGCCATAGTCCCTAAGGGTTTGCCTCATCCAAAGCAATTGCGCGCAACAATGGCCTGCGACAATGTACTCGGCTTCGGCGGTAGAAAGAGCTACTGAATTTTGTTTCTTTGAAGCCCAAGACACCAGGGATCTTCCCAAGAACTGACAAGTCCCTAATGTGCTCTTTCTATCAATTTTACACCCTGCCCAATCAACATCTGAATAACCTATTAAATCAAAGGTGGATCCCTTGGGGTACCAAAGACCAAACTTAGGTGTATGAACTAGATGTCTCAAGATTCTTTTTACGGTCCTAAGGTGAACTTCCTTAGGATCGGCTTGGAATCTTGCACACATGCATACGGAAAGCATAATATCCGGTCGAGATGCACATAAATAGAGTAAAGATCCTATCATCGTCCGGTATACCTTTTGATCTACGGATTTACCTCCCGTGTCGAGGTCGAGATGCCCATTGGTTCCCATGGGTGTCTTGATGGGCTTGGCATCCTTCATTCCAAACTTGGTGAGTATGTCTTGAATGTACTTTGTTTGGCTGATGAAGGTGCCCTCTTGGAGTTGCTTCACTTGAAATCCTAAGAAGTACTTCAACTCCCCCATCATAGACATCTCGAATTTTTGAATCATAATCCTACTAAACTCTTCACAAGCAGATTTGTTAGTAGACCCAAATATGATATCATCAACATAAATTTGGCATACAAACAAATCATTTGCAATAGTTTTAGTAAAGAGTGTAGGATCGGCTTTGCCGACTTTGAAGCCATTAGCGATAAGAAAATCTCTTAGGCATTCATACCATGCTCTTGGGGCTTGCTTGAGCCCATAAAGCGCCTTAGAGAGTTTGTAAACATGATTAGGGTACTCACTATCTTCAAAGCCAGGAGGTTGCTCAACATAGACCTCTTCCTTGATTGGTCCATTGAGGAAGGCACTTTTCACGTCCATTAGATAAAGCTTAAAGCCATGGTAAGTAGCATAGGCAAGTAATATACGAATTGACTCAAGCCTAGCTACGAGTGCATAGGTTTCACCGAAATCCAAACCTTTGACATGAGAATATCCTTTGGCTACAAGTCGGGCTTTGTTCCTTGTCACCACACCATGCTCATCTTGCTTGTTGCAGAAAACCCACTTGGTTCCTACAACATTTTGGTTAGGACGTTGTAGCATCCCAAAAATTCAAATTCTGAAATTTTCTCAAACTTGCTCTAAATTCAAAATGAATTTCAAATTTCGTTTCAAAATGTTTGTTTGCAAGTTGATATCAGCAAATAAATTATAGTGGTCTATATTCTCTCTAAAATCCTCCTCAAAATATCCTACAAATATTTCCCCAGTGATCACCCTCAAACTCTTTCAGAAATACTGCCCAAATATTCCACCGATATATCTCCAAGTATTTTCTTCCTGAGAAATACCTTCAGAATCATTTTTCAAGTACCTACAAATATTTTCTTCATAACTTTCCTCATGCCCATACGTATTGTATGCCCCCGGTGTCATACGATGAGCTATACAAGCTAATTACACTCATATAAGACAAATCCATGCTAATCTCCCACTAATCCTCTCATCCTCCCACTAATCCTCTCATCCCTCCCCCTAATCCCCCCACCATGGCTATAAATAGAGGGGCAAGGGCCTCCTCTCATCCCACCCCAAGCCATTTCATGGCAACTCTCTCCCCCCCACACACCCACTCCATGTTCCACACAAGCACACACTAGCACAAGGATCGTTCGGTCGTTCTTCGATCGTTCGTCCCCCTGTTCTTAGTTTGTTCGTTCGTTCGTCCGATCGTTCGTCCGATCGTTCATGGTTCGTTCGTCCGTTCGTCCGATCGTTCGTCCGTTCGTTCGTCCAAATAATCTTTTTCCTGCCGTTATGCTGCCGAAATTCCGATCGTTCGTTCGTCCGATCGTTTGATCGTTCGTCCGATCGTTCATGGTTCGTTCATCCGTTCGTCCGATCGTACGATCGTTCATCCGTTCGTTCGTCCAAATAATCTTTTTCCTGCCGTTATGCTGCCGAAATTTCGATCTTTCGTTCGTTCGATCATTCGATCGTTCATCGTTCGTTCATAGTTCCTATCCATCGTTCATCGTTCGTTCATACGACTATTCACCATCACTATTTACTGTTATTATTTACCGTTACTTTTTACCGTTACTTTTTACCGTTACTATTCACCGTTACTTTTTACCGTTACTTTTTACCGTTATTATTTACCGTTACTTTTTACCGTTACTTTTTACCGTTACTATTTACCGTTACTTTTTACCGTTACTATTTACCGTTACTTTTTACCGTTACTATTTACCGTTACTATTTACCGTTACTTTTTACCGTTACTTTTTACAGTTACTATTTACCGTTACTATTCACCGTTACTATTCATCGATCATCCGATCACCCCAAATTTCAACTACTCATCCATCATGCTGTCCAGTCCACCTAAGACCAGCCAGACCCATATTCCAGTTTTAAAAACTCCGGTGACTGTGATTTTCCTTCCAGTGGGAACTTCCCATCTGGTCACTCATCCTAGGTTTCTCCAAGTTGAGCATGCTTAACTTGAGATTCCTTCGAACCAGGCTTCCAAAATCAGATTCCAATAATTCTCGTTTCTAAATTCTTATCGAATTATTCCCTATCCAACCATGTCATCCCATAAGCATGGTTCATAATCCAGAAAACTCCTAAAATACTCTTATCCCATATTCTGCCTATAATCTCTCTGTTCAGACTAAGTCAGACGATTCATTTGTCACTATTCTCACCAACAGTGAACTTCACTGTGCTACACCACATACACCCAGCTATAAATACACCCAGCTACCCTCTCCCTCTCCACACACACTCAACACCCTCAGCCAAGGCAAACGCCCACCCACTCAGTTACTCCGCTCTACCGGCTACACGCATAGTGTCGCTTCGCCTCCAGTCCACCCTCCTGGTAAGCACCTCCGCTCCACCACTAGTAGTATCTCAACACCACATGACACATATTCTACTCAAGACTCTACCCATCCATATATCTCTATTCTAACCACTATACTAAATATTTGTTGGTATACTTGCTTGTTTGTATGTTTGCTTGTTCATGTTGCATAGTTATCGGAGCGTTCGTACTGTCTCGTGGAGGCCAGATCTACAAGTCTACGCCAGGAGCCAAAAGCCAGTTCCGCGAGCTCTTCTTCCCCCTTCGCCGGATAAGCACGGCAAGCTCACTGGATCCCTTTGATGCATAAATTACCTATGCTTTTACAACCACAACCCTCAGCCTGTTATTTTATGCATGATATGATTTTGAGACAAGTTATTATGGCCACCCAAGCCGCTTGCCGCAATCAATACTTGATATACTTGTTACAAATGATTTGAGAAAAGGTGTGAGTTTTCAAAAGAAAATGCTTTTCAAAATGTGTATGATGAAGGGTTTTCACCCTTATCACCTTGTGAGTGGGATAATCAGGGACTCCCTGGTTTAGGGGAGGGCCTAAGGTGATGGCTCAGCTGGTTTAGGCGTGAGCAGAAGGATTGTCCCCTCGTATAAGGACCAGTTTGTCATCTTTCACTACCTGTACTCATGATAAGTACAACCACTCGATACTGTGTGGGCAGTCACTCAATCCGAACTCGTACGGTCCAACCCCAGGGTTATGAAGGCTAGGGAGCACCGGGAGGATAAGGAGGGGGAAGTTTTGTCCAGTTTGGACATGGTGGTGGCCTGACTCCTTCCGGTATAACCGTTAAGGTTAGGACGTGCAAGGAAAGAAAGAGATTCGGCATTCGGGTCTCACGACGGTGAGATCGCAGAAATCGGACTAGTGGGTAAAGTGTACACCTCTGCGCAGAGTTTGAAAACCTATTCAAATAGTCCGTGTCCACAGGAATGGACGAGTCTGGTATGGTATGGCAATTAATGTTTTGTTTTAAAAAAAGGTGTGTTTGAGAAAAATGGTTTTTAAAAAAGGTCTGGCGGTTGAGTCGTGAGCTATGGTGGACAGGAAGTCCAGTAGTTGTTTTTGAAAAGGAAAACCAGTGGGAAACTGCTGAGATACCTAGATGGTTTAGATCAAGGGATTTTGTTATAATACTGAAAAACTTCCTGTTCCTTTTGGAGAGGATGCGCTTTGCAAAATACAAAATGTTTTCAAAACAACCCTGCATAAAATATTGTTGTTTCTGCAAAATATCCTGAGCTCCACATATTCCATGCATTATATCTGATTTCCCCATTCCGCGGGTGAAGGTGGGCTGCTGAGTACGTTTGTACTCACCCTTGCTTATTTATTTTTTTCAGAAAAAGGAGATCGGGTAAGAGTTACGACTGTTCCCAACCTTGCCTGTGGCTGTTGGACCGCTGAATTGCTTCGCTGCGTATATCGCGCTGCTTCAGCCCCACTCTGATGATATGTCTCGAGTTGTGGACCAACTCTTAAAGTTGATCGCCACCTTTATAGGTTTGTCGTTTAAGGAGATCTGTAATCATCTGATGTATAAATGTGTTTACTAGCCTCCTGGGACTAGTAATTGTATCACATTTGAGTCCCAGAGGATTGGGGACGCTTCAGACGTGGAACAAGATGCCATACCTCATTCTTCGTGAAGTTGTTGAGTTCCTCTTGCATTGCCAACACCCAATCTGAATCCCTTAATGCATCTTCCACCCTGTATGGCTCAATAAAAGACACAAAGGAGTAATGTTCACAAAAATGTGCGACACGAGATCGAGTGGTTACCCCCTTATGAATATCACCGAGGATGGAGTTCACGGGGTGATCTCTTTGTATCGCTTGGTGGACTCTTGGGTGAGGCGGTCTTGGACCCTCATCATCTTCCTTGTCTTGATCATTGACATCTCCCCCTTGATCATTGTCCTCCTCTTGAGGTAGCTCTTCTTGATCTTTATTTTCATCATCTTGAGCTTGATCTTCATCTTGAGTTGGTGGAGATGCTTGCATGGAAGATGACGGTGTATGTTGTGCTTGTGTGGGATCTTCGGATTCCTTAGGACACACATCCCCAATGGACATGTTCCTTAGCACGACGCATGGATCCTCTTCATCATCTAGCTCATCAAGATCAACTTGCTCTACTTGGGAGCCATTAGTCTCATCAAACACAATGTCACAAGAAACTTCAACTAGTCCAGTGGACTTGTTAAAGACTCTATATGCCCTTGTGTTTGAGTCATAACCAAGTAAAAAGCCTTCTACAGCCTTAGGAGCAAATTTGGATTTTCTACCTCTTTTAACAAGAATAAAACATTTGTTACCAAAGACTCTAAAATATGAAACATTGGGCTTTTTACCGGTGAGGAGTTCATATGATGTCTTCTTGAGGATTCGGTGAACATATAACCGGTTGATGGAGTAGCAAGTGGTGTTGATTGCTTCCGCCCAAAACCGGTCCGAAGTCTTGTACTCATCAAGCATGGTCCTCACCATGTCAAGTAGAGTTCTATTCTTCCTCTCCACTACACCATTTTGTTGTGGTGTGTAGGGAGAAGAGAACTCATGCTTGATGCCCTCGTCCTCAAGAAAGCCTTCTATTTGTGAGTTTTTGAACTCCGTCCCGTTGTCGCTTCTAATCTTTTTAATCCTCAAGCCGAACTCATTTTGAGCCCGTCTTAAGAATCCCTTTAAGGTCTCTTGGGTTTGAGATTTATCCTGCAAAAAGAACACCCAAGTGAAGCAAGAATAATCATCCATAATTACAAGACAATACTTACTCCCGCCGATGCTTATGTAAGCGATCGGGCCAAATAGATCCATGTGGAGTAGCTCAAGCGGCCTGTCGGTCGTCATGATGTTCTTGTGTGGATGATGGACACCAACTTGCTTCCCTGCTTGACATGCACTACAAACCATGTCTTTCTCAAAATGAACATTGGTTAGTCCCAAAATGTGTTCTCCCTTTAGAAGCTTGTGAAGATTCTTCATCCCAACGTGGGCTAGTCGGCGCTGCCAGAGCCAACCCATATTAGTCTTAGCAATTAAGCAAGTATCGAGTTCAGCTCTATTGAAATCAACTAAGTATAGCTGACCCTCGAGTACTCCCTTAAATGCTACTGAATCATCACTTCTTCTAAAGACAGTAACACCTATATCCATAAAAAGACAATTGTAGCCCATTTTGCATAATTGAGAAACTGAAAGCAAGTTGTAATCTAAAGAATCTACAAGAAAACATTGGAAATAGAATGGTTAGGAGATATAGCAATTTTACCAAGTCCTTTGACCAAACCTTGATTTCCATCCTAGAATGTGTTAGCTCTTTGGGGATCTTCATTTTTCTCATAGGAGGAGAACATCCTTTTCTCCCATGTCATGTGGTTTGTGCACCCGCTATCAATGATCCAACTTGAGCCCCGAGATGCATAAACCTACAAAACAAGTTTAGGCCTTGTTCTTAGGTACCCAAATGGTCTTGGGTCCTTTGACATTAGAAACAAGCACCTTGGTATCCAAACACAAGTCTTGGAGCCCTTGTGTTTGCCCCCAACATATTTGGCAACTACTTTTCCTGATTTGTTAGTGAGCACATAAGAAGCATCAAAAGTCTTAAATGAAACATTAGGTTCATTTGATTCAATAGGAGATTTCTTTTTAGGCAATTTAACATGAGTGGATTTCCTAGAACTAGATGCCTCACTCTTATATATAAAAGCATGATGAGAGCCAGAGTGAGACTTCTTAGAATGAATTCTCCTAATCTTATGTTCGGGATAACCAGCATGATATAAAATATAGCCCTCGTTATCCTGAACCATGGGAGCTTTGCCCTTAACAAAGTTAGACAATTTCTTAGGGGCATTAAGCTTGACATTGTCTCCCTGTTGGAAGCCAATGCCATCCTTAATGTCAGAGCGTCTCCCACTATAGAGCATACTTCTAGCAAATTTAAAATTTTCATTTTCCAAGTCATGCTCGTTAATCTTAGCACTAAGTTGAGCTATGTGATCATTTTGTTGTTTAATTAAAGCTAGGTGATCATGGATAGCATCAACATTAATGTCTCTACATCTAGTACAAATAGTAACATGATCAACACTAGATGTAGAGGGTTTGCAAGCATTTAATTCATCAATCTTAGCATGTAAAATGGCATTTTCATTTCTAAGATTGAAAATAAAAACATTGCAAACATTTAAATCTTTAGCCTTATATATCAATTTATCATTCTCAATCCTAAGGCTAGAAAGTGATTCATTCAACTTGTCAATTTTCGCAATCAAACTAGCATTATCATTTTTAAGTTTGACAAGAGAATCATCAAAAACATTTAATTTCTCAACCTTAGTGATTAATTTAGCATTTTCAATTCTAAGGTTGGAGATAGTGTCATGGCAAGTGCTAAGCTCACTAGTTAGTTTTTCACATTTTTCTAACTCCTGAGCATAAGCATTTTTCACCTTAACATGCTTCTTATTTTCTTTAATAAGGAAGTCCTCTTGGCTATCCAAGAGTTCATCCTTCTCATGAATAGCACTAATTAATTCATTCAATTTTTCTTTTTGTTGCATGTTGAGGTTGGCAAAAAGTGTGAGCAAATCATCCTCATCACCGCTAGAGCTAGCCTCATCACTAGATGTTGCATATTTAGTGGAAGCTCTAGATTTTACCTTCTTCTTTTTGTCGTCCTTTGCCATGAGGCACTTGTGGCCGACGTTGGGGAAGAGAAGACCCTTGTTGACGGTGATGTTGGCGGCATCCTCGTCGGAGTCGGTGGAGCTCTCATCGGAGTCCCACTCCCGACAAACGTGGGCATCGCCGCCCTTCTTCTTGTAGTACCTCTTCTTCTCCTTCTTCTTTCCCCTCTTGTCGTCGCCCCTGTCACTATCACTTGATAATGGACATTTAGCAATAAAATGATCGGGCTTACCACACTTGTAGCAAACCTTCTTGGAACGGGGTTTGTAGTATCTCTCCTTCCTTTGCTTGAGGATTTAGCGAAAGCTTTTGATGATAAGCGCCATCTCCTCATTGTCAAGCTTGGAGGCGTCGATGGGGAGCCTACTTGATGTAGACTCTTCTTTCTTCTCCTCCATCGCTTTGAATGCGACGGGTTGCACCTCAGGTGTGGAGGTGGCGCCTCGCTTGATGATTTGTTTGGAGCCTTTGATCATCAACTCAAAGCTCACAAACTTTCCTATAACCTCCTCGGGAGACATTAGCTTGTATCTAGGATCACCACGAATTAATTGAACTTGTGTAGGATTAAGAAAAACGAGTGATCTTAGAATAACCTTGACCATTTCATGGTCATCCCATTTTGTGCTCCCGAGGTTGCGCACTTGGTTCACCAAGGTCTTGAGCCGGTTGTACATGGCTTGTGGCTCCTCTCCTTGGTTGAGCATAAATCGACCGAGCTCCCCCTCGATCGTTTCCCGCTTGGTGATCTTGGTCACCTCATCTCCTTCGTGCGCAGTCTTGTGGACGTCTCAAATATCTTTGGCACTCTTCAACCCTTGCACTTTATTATACTCCTCTCGACTTAGAGAGGCGAGGAGTATAGTAGTGGCTTGGGAGTTGAAGTGTCGAATTTGGTCGACCTCCTCCGAATCATAGTCCTTGTCCCCTTTCTTCGGTACCACCGCTCCATACTCAACAATATCCCATATGCTTTTGTGGAGTGAGGTTAGGTGATGCCTCATTTTATCACTCCACATAGAATAATCTTCACCTTCAAAAACCGGTGGTTTGCCTAATGGGACGAAAAGTAATGAAGTGCGTTTTGAAATACGAGGATAGCGAAGGGGCATCTTACTATACTTCTTGCGCTCATGGCGCTTAGAAGTGACGGACGTCGATTCAGAGCCGGAGGTGGAGGGTGACGAAGAGTCGGTCTCATAGTAGACCACTTTCTTCATCTTCTTCTTCTTGTCACCTCTCCGTTGTGACTTGATGGAGGAAGAGGATTCCTCCTTGTGCTTGTGGGCGGACTCCCTCGAATGGGTTCTCCTCGAGCTTGTGGACTTGTTGCCGTCGGTCCCGATCTCCCTCTTGGCGAATGCTCCCGACATCACTTCGAGTGGTTAGACTCTAATGAAGTACCGGCCTATGATACCAATTGATAGTCACCTAGAGGAGGGGTGAATAGGCAAATCTGAAATTTATAAACTTAAAGCACAATCTACAAGCTGGGTTAGCGTTAGAAGTAAAAGCGAGTCCGAAAGAGAGGGCAAAAACAAATCACAAGCAAATAAAGTGGATGACACGGTGATTTATTTTACCGAGGTTCGGTTCTTGCAAACCTACTCCCCGTTGAGGTGGTCACAAAGACCGGGTCTCTTTCAACCCTTTCCCTCTCTCAAACGGCACTTAGACCGAGTGAGCTTTTCTCCTTAATCAACGGGTCACTTAGCCCCTTACAAGGACCACCACAACTTGGTGTCTCTTGCTTGATTACAAGTTGCTTGAGAACAAGAATGGAGGAAGAAGAAAAGCGATCCAAGAACAAGAGCTCAAAGAACACGAGCAAAAACTCTCTCTCTAGTCACTATTTGCTTGGAGTGGAAATGGGACTTGGAGAGGCTTTGATTCTATTGGATTTGTGTCTTGTATTGATTGCACTAGCTCTTGTATTGAATGTGAAGTCTGAAAACTTGGATACCTTGAAGTGTGGTGGTTGGGGGTATTTATAGCCCCAACCACCAAAATGGCCGTTGGGGAGGCTGTCTGTCGATGGGCGCACCGGACAGTCCGGTGCGCCAGCCACGTCACCCAACCATTAGGGTTCGACCGTTGGAGCTCTGATAGATGGGGCCACCGGACAGTCACTGTTCACTGTCTTGTGCGCCTTCTGGCGCCTGCTCTGACTCTGCGCGAACTGTCCGTGCACTGTAGCTGTGTCAGCCGACCGTTGAACTCGACCGTGGCGCTGGCGACCGTTGCTCCGCTTTGCACACCGGACAGTCCGGTGAATTATAGCAGAGTGGCTTTTCTAGAAACCTGAAGGTGGCGAGTTCGAGTTGATTCACCCTGGTGCACCGGACACTGTCCGGTGGCACACCGAACAGTCCGGTGCGCCAGACTAGGGCCGCCTTCGGTTGGTTTTGCTCCTTTCTTTTTGAACCCTATCTTGGACTTTTTATTGGTTTGTGTTGAACCTTTGGCACCTGTAGAATTTATAATCTAGAGCAAACTAGTTAGTCCAATTATTTGTGTTGGGCAATTCAACCACCAAAATCATTTAGGAAAAGGTTTGACCCTATTTCCCTTTCAAAAACGGCGTGGTAGAGAGGAAGAATAGGACACTAATCGACATGGCGAGAAAGGTGCTTGGAGAGTTCAAGACACCCGAGCGGTTTTGGTCGGAAGCTATGAACACAGCCTGCCACGCCATAAACCGGCTCTATCTGCATCGCCTCATCAAGAAGACCTCCTACGAACTTCTTACCAGGTCTTCAACAAATCATCGAGATTAGTTGAAGTCTCTAGCGACGTTGTATTTGATGAGACTAATGGCTCTCCAAGAGAGCAAGTTGATCTTGATGGCATAGATGAAGATGAAGTTCCGACGGTCGCAATGCGAACAATGGCGATAGGAGATGTGCGACCACAGGAACTGCAGGAACAAGATCAACCTTCTTCCTCGACACTGGTGCATCTCCCAACTCAAGACAATGTACAGGTACCTCAAGAAGAGGGGCAGGATCAAGGGGGAGCACAGAAAGAACAGGTTATGGAGGAAGAAGCACCACAGGCCCCTCCAACTCAAGTCCGGGCGTCAATCCAAAGACATCACCCCATCGATCAGATTCTGGGTGACATCAGCAAGGGAGTAACTACTCGCTCACGATTAGCTAATTTTTGTGAGCACTACTCTTTTGTATCTTCTATTTAGCCTTTCAGGGTAGAAGAGGCCTTGCAGGATCCGGACTGGGTGTTGGCCATGCAGGAAGAGCTCAATAACTTCAAAAGGAATGAAGTCTGGAGCCTGGTGCCGCGTCCAAAGCAAAACGTTGTTGGAACCAAGTGGGTGTTCCGCAACAAGCAAGACGAGCACGGAGTGGTGACAAGAAACAAGCCTCGACTTGTGGCAAAAGGTTATGCCCAAGTTGCAGGTTTGGATTTCGAGGAGACTTTTGCTCCTATGGCTTGGTTAGAGTCAATTCGAATTTTATTAGCCTATGCCGCTCACCATTCCTTTAGGCTGTTCCAAATGGATGTGAAGAGCGCTTTCCTCAATGGGCCAATCAAGGAGGAGGTATACGTAGAACAACCCCCTGGCTTTGAGGATGATAGGTGTCCCGACCATGTATATAAGCTCTCTAAGGCGCTCTATTGACTTAAGCAAGCCCCAAGAGCATGGTATGAATGCCTTAGAGATTTCCTTATTTCTAATGCTTTCAAGGTTGGGAAAGTCGATCCCACTCTCTTCACCAAGACATGCAATGGTGATCTTTTTGTTTTCCAAATTTATGTCGATGATATAATATTTGGTTCTACTAATCAAAAGTCCTGTGAGGAGTTTAGCAGGGTGATGATGCAAAAGTTCGAGATGTCGATGATGGGCGAGTTGACCTACTTCCTTGGATTCCAAGTGAAGCAACTCAAGGACGACACGTTCATTTCCCAAACAAAGTACACTCAAGATCTTTTCAGGAGGTTTGGGATTAAGGACGCCAAGCCCGCGAAGACACCGATGGGAACTGACGGGCATCTTGACCTCAACAAAGGAGGTAAGTCCGTTGATCAAAAGGCATACCAGTCTATGATAGGTTCATTACTTTATCTTTGTGCTAGTAGACCGGACATTATGCTTAGTGTATGCATGTGTGCTAGATTTCAATCCGACCCCAAGGAGTGTCACCTTGTGGCCGTTAAGCGAATTCTTAGGTATTTAGTTTCTACGCCTTGCTTCGGGATCTGGTATCCAAAGGGATCTACCTTTAACTTGATTGGATACTCAGACTCTGACTATGCCGAGTGCAAGGTTGATAGGAAGAGCACATCAGGGACGTGTCAATTTCTAGGAAGGTCCCTGGTGTCCTGGATTTCCAAGAAACAAACATCTGTTGCCCTATCCAGCGCTGAGGCTGAGTACATTGCCGTAGGACAGTGTTGCACGCAACTGCTTTGGATGAGGCAAACCTTCCGGAACTTTGGCTATAATCTGAGAAAAGTCCCACTCCTATGTGACAATGAGAGTGCAATCCGCTTGGCGGATAATCCTGTTGAACACAACCGCACTAAGCACATAGACATCCGACATCACTTCCTGCGAGACCACCAGCAAAAGGGAGATATTGATATTTATCATATTAGCACCGAGAACCAGCTAGCCGATATCTTCACCAAGCCTTTGGATGAGAAAACATTTTGCAGGTTGCGTAGTGAGCTAAATGTCTTAGATTCGCGTAACCTGGATTGATCTGTAGCATACATGTAGTCTATGCCTGTGATCATGTTACTTTGAGCATTTACATTATTTGTTGTCTATTTATGGTGCTCAAGTTGTACAAGTCATCCCCGGACCTCACAAGTCCATATGCAAATGATGCACATATTTAGGGGGAGATGTGCTACAACTTGACCCCTTTGAGACTAACTTGTTTGCTTGAGTACACTTGATGTAGTCTCGAAGGTACATTGAAAGGAAAAATGAACTTGGACGATGACAAGACTTCCACTGCACTCCAGTATAAGTGTATTTAATTCCAAGTTCATACTTGTGCTCTCATTGCCTTTATGCTCTTAATTGATATTTTGGTGAGGCAATGGGGTTAAAGGGCCAAGAATGATCCCGTTTTGGTGCTTAATGCCAAAGGGGGAGAAATTAAGGCCAAAGCAAAATGAATCAGCCAACCACTTGTGAATTTTGAAAATGGAGGAGTTAGAATTTGTTCTTTGTCAAAATACTCTTATTGCAAAATTTGGTCTCTTATGGGGGAGGATTTTGATTATGGGAAAAAGGGGGAGTTTTTGGCACTTGATCAATTTTACTCTTGGAATATCTCTCGATCTGCCCAAACAAGTGTGTTTGACTTAGAGATAAGAAAAAGAATTTGATTTGCAAAAACAAACCAAGTGGTGGCAAAGAGTGATCCAAATATGCCAAATCTTAAGTAAAAAGGGAATTGATCTTCATTTGCATTGATGTTGCACTTCTTTTGTTGCTTTTTGATGTGTTGGCATAAATCACCAAAAAGGGGGAGATTGAAAGGGAAATGTGCCCTTGGGCCATTTCTATAAGTATTTTGGTGATTAGATATCCAACACATATTGAGTGAGTTCTTATGTGCCAAATGAGTGAGAAGTATGAAATCAAGAACAAGGTATGTTTCTAGACTTAGTGAATTATTTTGAATACTAACATGGTTATCTAAGTGCTAGAAACAGTGCCAAGAAAAGAAGATTTGAATTGGAGAAGAGTTGGCAAAGTACAGCCAACACCAGCTCGGGCCTGGCACACCGGACTGTACGGTGGTGCACCGGACAGTGTCCGGTGCCCCAGGCTGGTCAACGGTGAATTGGCTACTCTCGGGAAAAGAGAAAGGCGACGTGGCTATAATTCACCGGACTGTCCGGTGATGCACCGGACTATCCGGTAAGTCAACGACGCCAACATCCAACGGTCGTCCGCGCGATCAACACGCGACACGTGGTCCGCGCCAACGGTCGGTTGGGCACACCGTACTGTCCGGTGCGCCAATTGGTCCCGAGGACCAATGGTCGGTTGCGCCCGGTATGGAAGGAAATCAAGCACCGAACTGCTACAGTGGTTGTTCGGTGGTGCACCGGACTGTCCGGTGTACCACTCGACAGAAGGCAAGAATTGCCTACCAAATTGATGTCCAACGGCTCCTAGCTGCCTTGGGGCTATAAAAGGGACCCCTAGGCGCATGGAGCAGTACACTAAGCACTCTCTAAGCATACTAAGACATCCAAACTTCGCCTCCACGCATTTGATCAATCGTGTTAGTGATTTGAGCTCTGTTTGAGTTGCGAACTCTCTGTGCTGTGTTTCAAGCTCAAGTCTTGGCTTGTGTGCGTGTGTGTGCTGCGGATTGAATCTTGCGTGTGTTGCTCTCCCATCCTTACTCTTGTGCTTTCTTTGTGATCATAATTTTTTAAGGGCGAGAGGCTCCAACTTGTGGAGATTCCTCGCAAATGGGAAGAATACTCAAGATAAAAGACTGTGGTATTCAAGTCGATCATTGGATCACTTGAAAGGGGTTGTGTGGGGGACGGATATCCCCCGGGTCCACTAGAAGGCTGAAAGACCTCGCGAAAGGCCTTGGGCCCAATATTTCGCAAGGCCATCCCTTTGTGGGCCTGAGGAGGAACGTTTGGTGAAGTGGATTGATGCAAGGTTGGATCGACCCAGGCCTAGAACGGTCCTATGAATCTGAGCAACGACCGCAGCAGTGACCCGACCTTCCCGTACGGTACCCTCACACATCGGAACTGAACAGAGATAGGTCGGCGGAATTATAGGGAGATAAGCTCAGTCGGTTCACTATTACTTAGGCACACATTGTTATCATATCCGCATGTAACGCCCCACGGTCGAGTATATAAGGCCTAGGGGGCATCCCCGCGAAAACATATCTCACTACTTAGCCATCTACTTAGTTCTCTAACATCCCTGATACTAGAGAACCCCCTTGTAACCCACCACACAAAGTATCCACGCCAGGACGTAGGATATTACGTGTCTCAAAGCGGCCCGAACCTGTACAAAATTGTCCACTGTCTCTCGTGCATCTGGCATGAACCATCGAGCTACAGTCGGTAACACCGTCCTACTCCAAAAAGCACCTCGAGGGGCAACCCTGGGTGCACGGTCGGACCCAAAACACCAACAGGCGCGCCAGGTAGGGGGTGTGTCACTGATCCAAGCTAGCTCAATGGCCATCACTTTCCAGCACAAGATCGTCCTCCGCCCCGGGTCCATGTTCTGCTTCGGAACCATTTCATCCGTAGCAGATGAAGAAGGAACTCTACATCGCATCGCGGATCCACCGGAGAGAAAACCTTCCTCAACAAACTCCGAAAAAGCCGGAGCAAAGCAGGAAAAAGCGCGACCTCCAGCGCTCCGAGCAGAGACTCCCTCCTACAAGCCAGGGGCAGAGGGTCCATCTACCCGGAGAACTCCACTGTCCACCTCTTCCACAGAGACATGGACACATATCACTAGGGGAAAGGAGGCGAACAAGGTCAAGGATTGTCAAACTGCTCTTCTGGTACCTCCACCCTCAAAAGAGAACAGAAAGAAGCTCGTCACAAAGACAGTTCCATTCTACCCCGACGTCCTCTTCATCGAGGGAAGAGTGGAATCAACTCCCATCTTTGACGATGAACCAACCGCGCCAGGAGAAGAACCTCTTCAGCGGGAATCTCGCCGACGAAGGAACCGACGCTGAAATATTCAGTGACATCACGAAGCCGGAGAGCGGGACCCGGCGCAGCCTGTATCACGAGATGAAATCTCGGAGATGGGAGAAACTCCAGAAGAACGGGTCTTCAGGGAAAGAAGGAATTCCCGACGACGTGATCGTCGGCAAGCTCAAGAGCAGGCTGAGCAGGAAGCGAGACAACGCCAAGAGAACCCTCTTTTCGGACGGAACCTGAACCCCGACTTCGCCCGAGCCATGAACACACCGAGTGAGGTCGGTGGGGTATTGGCTCGGATAGCCGATGGCCTCCCCGGACTCCGGACGCCGAGGGCTATCGGCGGTTGCTCACTCGGGCAGCTAATCATCTTCTACCTCTCACTCATCCTCCGAGTGATCTACGACACGCCATCAACAGTCGGCGGGACGCACGAAACTCCATCAATGCTTCGCGCGAACGACGACACGAGAACAAGATCCGGCGCTGAGAAGAATATGATCGGGACCACGACATCCCTGCACAGAGTCAGGCCACTAGAATTGAGTTGGCAATTGCTTCGACCGACGGCACAACCCGGGGACGGTCGAGGCACCACGACAACAACTCCCCTCCCCGGGATAGACATCATCATCGCCGACAGGAGGACACGTGTGGAGTATCGGCGCTCACTCCACGTCTTAGGGCCATTCAATGGCCCCCTAACTTCAAAGTCTCCAACGTCGACAAGTACGAGCCTAAGCAGGATCCGGGAGGCTGGTTGGCCGTCTACACCACCGCCGCCCGAGCCGCTGGGGCAACCAAAGATGTGATGACCGCATACTTGCCCATCGTCCTCGGGCAGGATGCGCTGCAATGGCTACGACACCTACCCCGACATTGCATCGACGACTGGAGCGACTTCAGTCAATGTTTCACCACCAACTTTCAATCTCTCTCCGACAAACCGGCGCAGCCATGGGATCTCAAATCCATCAAGCGCCAAGGGGACGAAACTCTCTGGTCAAACCTCAAGAGATTTCAGACCATGAGAAATCGTATCCCCGAGGTTGCGGAAGCAGCAGCGATTGAGGATTTCTACCGGGGATCTAATGACTCGGCCTTCGTCCGAGCCATACTGCAAAAGGCGCCGACTACCTCTGAGCAGCTGTTCCCGGAAGCTGGCCTCTACATCATCGACGATGAACGAGCTCAGGACCTCATCGGAGGAGCAAAGCCTGCGCCGACGGCACCACAACGCGACACGAACCAACAACCCGACAAACATTGGGAGAAGAGGCCTCGTGAAGAAGTCCACGCCATCGGACCACACGCCTCTCGTGCCCGAGGAGCACCTCGTGGAGGCGAACATACATTGGACGACATCCTCGATGCCCAGTGCCCATACCATAAGGACATGCGCCACACCCTCCGAAATTGCAAGGACTTCAAGCATTCCGTTGGGAATGGACGACCTTTCCAACCTCTACCACCTCCCCCACCTCGAGGAGGACCCGGAGAACCTCGACAGCCTCAACAGCAGGAAGGGGGAGGAGGTGGAGCCTTCCCGCGCGTCGACGGAGAAGTCAACGTCATCTTCGGTGGACATGGGTCGCAAGAAAGCAAGAGGCAACGAAAGCTCAACGACCGTTAGATACTGGTGGCGACCACTGGTCCTCCCGCCCGGTATCGATGGTTCGAACACCCGATCACCTTCACTCGGGCAGATCAGTGGCTCAACTTCGATCACCCGGGCAAGTACCCGCTCCTCGTCGATCCAGTGATCCAAGAAAGCAGAGTAAAGAAGGTATTAGTGGACGGGGGAAGCAGCATCAACGTCACCTTCCCCCAAACGCTCCAAGGCTTGGGAGTCCCCCTCAAAGAGCTCCACGAGTCAGACACTCCTTTCTTCGGCATCGTACCGACTGAAGGAGAATATCCACTCGGACACATCTACATGTCGGTCACCTTGGGAACTCCAGAAAACTACAGAACCGAGTTCCTAAGGTTCGAGGTGGCAAACTTTGACTGCGGATACAACGCCATCATCGGCAGGCCTGGATTGGCGAAATTCATGGCCATTCCGCATTATACGTACATGATATTGAAGATGCCAGGACCACAAGGAATCATCACTGTGCGCGCTAACTTCCAAGGCGCCGCAGAATGTTTCTGAGTGGCCATTCAGGCGGCCCTCACCACCAAACCACAGACGACTTCTTCTGCGCAGGCGAACTCAAAGCCTGAGGAAGACCTCTCAGTACCCGTGAATGAAGCTCAAGCCGTGACCTCTATGCGGCCGACTGAAGAAACCAAGAGAATCAACCTCGGGTTTGTAGCATCCCAAAAATTCAAATTCTAAAATTTTCTCAAACTTGCCCTAAATTCAAAATGAATTTCAAATTTTGTTTCAAAATGTTTGTTTGCAAGTTGATATCAACAAATAAAATATAGTGGTCTATATTCTCTCTAAAATCCTCCTCAAAATATCCTACAAATATTTCCCCAGTGATCACCCTCAAACTCTTTCAGAAATACTGCCCAAATATTCCACCGATATATGTCCAAGTATTTTCCTCTTGAGAAATACCTTCAGAATCATTTTTCAAGTCCCTACAAATATTTTCTTCATAACTTTCGTCATGCTCATACGTATACGTATGCCTCCGGTGTCATACGGTGAGCTCTACAAGCTAATTACACTCATATAAGACAAATTCATGCTAATCTCCCACTAATCCTCTCATCCTCCCACTAATCCCCTCATCCCTCCCCCTAATGCCCCCACCATGGCTATAAATAGAGGGGCAAGGGCCTCCTCTCATCCCACCCCAAGCCATTTCATGGCAACTCCCTCCCCCCCACACCCACACGCCCACTCCCACTCCACCTTCCACACAAGCACACACTAGCACAAGGATCGTTCGATCGTTCTTCGTGTAATATCCCAAAAAAATGTTGCCAAAGGTTTATCTTTGGTGCGTGGATGTGGGGAAAGAGTTGTGGGCCGTTGGATGCAAAGTCAAGAGACATCTGAGGCGTCGTTTCTTTTTCCCACAAAACCCTAGTGGTCGCCGCCCTATTTTTCCCTTTTCTTGGCCGCCAACCCCCCCTTTTCCCCACCCTTGGCCGCCCCTCCCCCTTCCCCTTGCAGCCACCCTCCACTACTTCCTCCTCCCTCTAGATCTCCCCCCACGTAGCAAGGATCGAGAAGAGGAGGAGCAAGATGGATTGAAGAGGAAGAGAGGATCAAGGAGATGTTCTACCCCCATCTCTTGCAGATTTTCTTGGGGAAACCCTAGGTAAGGATAGGATCCTTGTTCCTCCCTATAATTATATGCTTTTGGAGGTTGTGGATCATGTGGATTGAAGGATTAGAGATTGCATTAGATGTGGGGTTAGGTTTTGATCTCGAATTTAATTTCTGCAGAATGGCAGATTCGATAGTTTCTGTTCATGTCAGTTTTCCGTGGTCTTAGTGACCTCAAAAAAATAAAAAGTCTATATATGAGTCGTAGATAATTTGTAGATCTTTCCGTGGCCGCGAAGAACACCTCAATCGGACATCAGAACAGAAAGTTATGACAGTTTGATTATAGCATTTTTTCAGTCTCATAATTCTGTGCAGAATCTGTTCTCTTAAGAGTTAGGCAATTTTATCAACAGAATTAAACTGTGGGTTGGTAAAAGAAGTTGTAGATAATTTCATAAGCTTTCCAGATTGTTAAAGAGTGCATTCATATGATTTGTGAAACTCCAGTTATGTTTGTTTTACTGTGGCTGTTCCTGTTTGCCTGACAAAAATGAGTGGGTCTGTTCACTGGTGGGTTTCATCTAGTAAATGGCCAAATTGGCTCTTCCAACTATGGAGACTTTTGTAGAGGGATAAAAGTTCTTACTTCCAACAGAATTTCATAATTTTTGGTTCAGTAGTTTGGGAGATATCGAATTTTAAAGTTAACCATATTGCTGTCTAAAACAGATTCAGTCAGTTATATTGTCACATGTTTTAGATCTTGTAGATGACAGATTTTAATTATCCATTGAATACTGAAGTTGTAGAGTATTTTGTGTAGATACTCCTAGAGTATTTGTTTGATATCACCGCTGTTTTAATTTTAAAGATACAAAATTAACAAACAGCGCTGCTGCTGTATGACATGTGGTTCAGGCTGGGAGTCTTTCCACTGGGTCTTGGTTTCAAGTGTAGGAGTGTTTTGTTGATTGATGGCAAATGTTTGTGAAATATTTGTACTAAGTTTTATGCCCGCTAGCAGGTGGCTATACTCCAGATCATGTCTAGTACATTTCTTCTTCTTCTTCGATGAAGGCAAGTGAATGTAGCGGTGGTTGCTTCCGTTCTGACCTGTTATTTCTATTGCCTACACTCTAATATTCAGAAGTATTGGATTCTTTCATAATTGGACTCTATGGTGATGCTTTACTTGCTTGCATTATACTGATGCTCAATCATATATTGATGATGATTATGATTCGAGTATGATTCATGAGATTAATTCACACTCCTGAAGGTAAATGAAGTATTATTTGAGGTTGGTATTGTATCTGAAGGTAAATGAAGTATTATTTGAGGTTGGTTTTGTATCTGAAGGTAAATAAAGTATTATTTGAGGTTTCTATTATATCTGAAGGAAGTGAAGGTTATTGATAAATGCAGCATGCCATATACATTGCATGACTCATTTGCATCTGAAGTTTTGTCGTGACCTATGGTCCGACCGTACCGGTACAATTTAGCATCGTACGTTGCCCGAGGAGGGGTACGATGCGGCTTCATACCCTTAGAGGTATGAAGGCAGAGGACATATGCATTGCATTCATATGCATTCATTGAAGTGATATTTGCAGATGATGTGGTTTTATACTCTCAGAGGTATGAAGATAGAGTACCTACACATTGCATTCCTATGCATACATTGAAGTGATATTTGCAGGTATTATTGACGCACGGAAGTGTTATAGAACCTATTGTGGTTGTTCGAGGAAATGAGATGGTATTGGTTATAGTGGGACTACTGAGTTCCATATCTACAAGTATTTCTGATTTTAATTGTGACTCTTTTAAAATGTTGATGAATTCAATTTGTGGTTTAAAGATCTCGTCAAAATTATTCGCTTGCTGAGATGTTTCATCTCACTCTTGCATTACTCAATGCAGGTGCTTGTTGCTCATCAAGGGAAGTGGGAAGTAGCAGCACATCCACCTTCACTCTTATAATAACACTGCTTAGGCGCAATCATGATTTAATTAGAAGCTTCTTGTCAAAGGACGTTTGTTTCTAACTAGTTGTACGCACTGGATAATTTAGAGCATGCCGTTATGGTTGTCTTCCCATTGCTAGCAGACTATTAATGTCTATTATGTTTTCTTATCATGATATCTATTTATACTTTGTTGCTTCCCCGTTTATGCCATTTTCAAAGGAGATGCTGTCGAAATTTTATATACGAATGTTAGATGTGTAGTTTAGTAGCATTCTGGGGTGTTTGTGGATCCCGGGGTGTTACAGTTGGTATCAAAGCTTAGGCTTTAGATTCTTGGCAATTTGAAGATAAATTTGACACACTTGCACATATAGGAAGGGTATGGGTTCAAGTATCTTTGATATATATTAGTGATTTTGAAGTGCAGATGACAATAATTTGACCCCTCTCGATTCCTTTACGGTGATGTGGTAAGTTGTTTATGGCTTAATGCTTGATATAATTTATTTCTGAAATTTTGATGTTGTTTTATTAATGCGGTAAATATCGCTGATCATTTGTGAGAATGAAGTTGTTATTATGCTAGTGATATACAAGTATGCCTATGATGTTTTCACTATGTTTTTCATGGTTGAGTTTTATTACAATAATATTGTTATATATGCTTGACTGAGGATGTTTCTAAGAGGAGTGTGAATTGCGTGTTTTGGGGTACAAGGTAATCATCAATTTGAATTTAAGTTGTTGAGCGGTTGGTGGATAGCTCCAACTATCTTTGCAAAGAATGATTGTTTATGTTGAGAAACCAGTTCTGAAAGAAATGAATATTGGTACTTGTATATGGATTTTGGGGGAAGTCTTTACATAGCCAGAATGGCTTACATGTCTCTCTTCTATCGTGTGTTTTAGTAGCCACAAAGCCTAGATGTGGTTTAAAGTGGTTGCATGTTAGTCATGATAATTGTAGAATAAATCTTTGATTTTTTCTTGATCCATTGATTATGTATGAATACGTTGAGGATTTGATGGTTCTCTTCCCGATGCATGTTTGTGGAGCCATTGTTGGACCACTTATCTATTGGTTTGAATGAAGTCATTGCCTAGCCTAGAGTTGGTTGTGTGTGGTTATTCACCTATTCCTAAATGATGTGGTTTTTACATCAGCTTGGGATGTTTGCCAAATGTGTGAAGGATTACAGGGTTAGTATTGGCCCTTTATGTCTGGTACTCTAAGTGCATCATATGATAGAATGAAATGTAAGTTTCTGAACTACAATAGATGAAGACTCATATTATGTGTAGGTTAACTTTAGTAGTTGGATATTTTTCTTAGTTGAGAAGCTGAATGAAGTATAGTGACATGGGTTAAGCAAGTATTGTGTTGTTGTTGGGCTGTCAGTGCTCTATGTAGAGTTTTTGACATTTCTTCGATGAACTGTGCCGCGCAAGATTTTATTGGCTTCTTGTCGGCTTTATTGCTCCATTAGTTCTATAGATTTTCTCCCTTTTGGTGGGGTGCAAAGTATGTTAGATTACATGATTATCTTTTCATTATGGCAAGAACAAGGTTTAGGAAGATTAGGAGTTTTGTTTCAACAGAACTACTTGTTTTGTCGTGCTGTGAGGTGAGGTGTTTGATCTTCTTATACATTCATCTGGTGTGGATGTTTCACCATTGAATTAAAATGAATTGTTGAAGTTGGTAAAGGTTGTGCTTAGTGCATATTACCCCTTCATAAAAGAGTGTCGTTTTAAGACATTGATGCTGATGTATGGCTGCATCCAAATTCGATGTTGTGAAATCGTAGTGTTGATTGCATCTATGACTTGGTTTGAGCTTCATTACATGTTGGTTCATGCTTGATGTCAGGTTGTGTAGTTTCCTTAGACAATTAGTCCAAGGTAGAAGTTTTTGTGTTAATTAAGACCAATAATGGACCCATGTTTCGAATGGTGGTGCTATATGGGGTACCTTGGGTGTTTTGCTTGGAGTGGTCGAATTCGAGGACGAATTCTTTTTAAGGGGGGTAGAGTGTAATATCCCAAAAAAAATGTTGCCAAAGGTTTATCTTTGGTGCGTGGATGTGGGGAAAGAGTTGTGGGCCGTTGGATGCAAAGTCAAGAGACATCTGAGGCGTCGTTTCTTTTTCCCACAAAACCTTAGTGGTCGCCGCCCTATTTTTCCCTTTTCTTGGCCGCCAACCCCCCCTTTTCCCCACCCTTGGCCGCCTCTCCCCCTTCCCCTTGCAGCCACCCTCCACTACTTCCTCCTCCCTCTAGATCTCCCCCCACGCAGCAAGGATCGAGAAGAGGAGGAGCAAGATGGATTGAAGAGGAAGAGAGGATCAAGGAGATGTTCTACCCCCATCTCTTGCAGATTTTCTTGGGGAAACCCTAGGTAAGGATAGGATCCTTGTTCCTCCCTATAATTATATGCTTTTGGAGGTTGTGGATCATGTGGATTGAAGGATTAGAGATTGGATTAGATGTGGGGTTAGGTTTTGATCTCGAATTTAATTTCTGCAGAATGGCAGATTCGACAGTTTCTGTTCATGTCAGTTTTCCGTGGTCTTAGTGGCCTCAAAAAAATAAAAAGTCTATATATGAGTCGTAGATAATTTGTAGATCTTTCCGTGGCCGCGAAGAACACCTCAATCGGACATCAGAACAGAAAGTTATGACAGTTTGATTATAGCATTTTTTCAGTCTCATAATTCTGTGCAGAATCTGTTCTCTTAAGAGTTAGGCAATTTTATCAACAGAATTAAACTGTGGGTTGGTAAAAGAAGTTGTAGATAATTTCATAAGCTTTCCAGATTGTTAAAGAGTGCATTCATATGATTTGTGAAACTCCAGTTATGTTTGTTTTACTGTGGCTGTTCCTGTTTGCCTGACAAAAATGAGTGGGTCTGTTCACTGGTGGGTTTCATCTAGTAAATGGCCAAATTGGCTCTTCCAACTATGGAGACTTTTGTAGAGGGATAAAAGTTCTTACTTCCAACAGAATTTCATAATTTTTGGTTTAGTAGTTTGGGAGATATCGAATTTTAAAGTTAACCATATTGCTGTCTAAAACAGATTCAGTCAGTTATATTGTCACATGTTTTAGATCTTGTAGATGACAGAATTTAATTATCCATTGAATACTGAAGTTGTAGAGTATTTTGTGTAGATACTCCTAGAGTATTTGTTTGATATCACCGCTGTTTTAATTTTAAAGATACAAAATTAACAAACAGCGCTGCTGCTGTATGACATGTGGTTCAGGGTGGGAGTCTTTCCACTGGGTCTTGGTTTCAAGTGTAGGAGTGTTTTGTTGATTGATGGCAAATGTTTGTGAAATATTTGTACTAAGTTTTATGCCCGCTAGCAGGTGGCTATACTCCAGATCATGTCTAGTACATTTCTTCTTCTTCGATGAAGGCAAGTGAATGTAGCGGTGGTTGCTTCTGTTCTGACCTGTTATTTCTATTGCCTACACTCTAATATTCAGAAGTATTGGATTCTTTCATAATTGGACTCTATGGTGATGCTTTACTTGCTTGCATTATACTGATGCTCAATCATATATTGATGATGATTATGATTCGAGTATGATTCATGAGATTAATTCACACCCCTGAAGGTAAATGAAGTATTATTTGAGGTTGGTATTGTATCTGAAGGTAAATGAAGTATTAATTGAGGTTGGTATTGTATCTGAAGGTAAATAAAGTATTATTTGAGGTTTCTATTATATCTGAAGGAAGTGAAGGTTATTGATAAATGCAGCATGCCATATACATTGCATGACTCATTTGCATCTGAAGTTTTGTCGTGACCTATGGTCCGACCGTACCGGTACAATTTAGCATCGTACGTTGCCCGAGGAGGGGTACGATGCGGCTTCATACCCTTAGAGGTATGAAGGTAGAGGACATATGCATTGCATTCATATGCATTCATTGAAGTGATATTTGCAGCTGATGTGGTTTTATACTCTCAGAGGTATGAAGATAGAGTACCTACACATTGCATTCCTATGCATACATTGAAGTGATATTTGCAGGTATTATTGACGCACGTAAGTGTTATAGAACCTATTGTGGTTGTTCGAGGAAATGAGATGGTATTGGTTATAGTGGGACTACTGAGTTCCATATCTACAAGTATTTCTGATTTTAATTGTGACTCTTTTAAAATGTTGATGAATTCAATTTGTGGTTTAAAGATCTCGTCAAAATTATTCGCTTGCTGAGATGTTTCATCTCACTCTTGCATTACTCAATGCAGGTGCTTGTTGCTCATCAAGGGAAGTGGGAAGTAGCAGCACATCCACCTTCACTCTTATAATAACACTGCTTAGGCGCAGTCATGATTTATTTAGAAGCTTCTTGTCAAAGGACGTTTGTTTCTAACTAGTTGTGCGCACTGGATAATTTAGAGCATGCCGTTATGGTTGTCTTCCCATTGCTAGCAGACTATTAATGTCTATTATGTTTTCTTATCATGATATCTATTTATACTTTGTTGCTTCCCCGTTTATGCCATTTTCAAAGGAGATGCTGTCGAAATTTTATATACGAATGTTAGATGTGTAGTTTAGTAGCATTCTGGGGTGTTTGTGGATCCCGGGGTGTTACAGTTGGTATCAAAGCTTAGGCTTTAGATTCTTGGCAATTTGAAGATAAATTTGACACACTTGCACATATAGGAAGGGTATGGGTTCAAGTATCTTTGATATATATTAGTGACTTTGAAGTGCAGATGACAATAATTTCACCCCTCTCGATTCCTTTATGGTGATGTGGTAAGTTGTTTATGGCTTAATGCTTGATATAATTTATTTCTGAAATTTTGATATTGTTTTATTAATGCGGTAAATATCGCTGATCATTTGTGAGAATGAAGTTGTTATTATGCTAGTGATATACAAGTATGCCTATGATGTTTTCACTATGTTTTTCATGGTTGAGTTTTATTACAATAATATTGTTATATATGCTTGACTAAGGATGTTTCTAAGAGGAGTGTGAATTGCGTGTTTTGGGGTACAAGGTAATCATCAATTTGAATTTAAGTTGTTGAGCGGTTGGTGGATAGCTCCAACTATCTTTGCAAAGAATGATTGTTTATGTTGAGAAACCAGTTCTGAAAGAAATGAATATTGGTACTTGTATATGGATTTTGGGGGAAGTCTTTACATAGCCAGAATGGCTTACATGTCTCTCTTCTATCGTGTGTTTTAGTAGCCACAAAGCCTAGATGTGGTTTAAAGTGGTTGCATGTTAGTCATGATAATTGTAGAATAAATCTTTGATTTTTCTTGATCCATTGATTATGTATGAATACGTTGAGGATTTGATGGTTCTCTTCCCGATGCATGTTTGTGGAGCCATTGTTGGACCACTTATCTATTGGTTTGAATGAAGTCATTGCCTAGCCTAGAGTTGGTTGTGTGTGGTTATTCACCTATTCCTAAATGATGTGGTTTTTACATCAGCTTGGGATGTTTGCCAAATGTGTGAAGGATTACAGGGTTAGTATTGGCCCTTTATGTCTGGTACTCTAAGTGCATCATATGATAGAATGAAATGTAAGTTTCTGAACTACAATAGATGAAGACTCATATTATGTGTAGGTTAACTTTAGTAGTTGGATATTTTTCTTAGTTGAGAAGCTGAATGAAGTATAGTGACATGGGTTAAGCAAGTATTGTGTTGTTGTTGGGCTGTCAGTGCTCTATGTAGAGTTTTTGACATTTCTTCGATGAACTGTGCCGCGCAAGATTTTATTGGCTTCTTGTCGGCTTTATTGCTCCATTAGTTCTATAGATTTTCTCCCTTTTGGTGGGGTGCAAAGTATGTTAGATTACATGATTATCTTTTCATTATGGCAAGAACAAGGTTTAGGAAGATTAGGAGTTTTGTTTCAATAGAACTACTTGTTTTGTCGTGCTGTGAGGTGAGGTGTTTGATCTTCTTATACATTCATCTTGTGTGGATGTTTCACCATTGAATTAAAATGAATTGTTGAAGTTGGTAAAGGTTGTGCTTAGTGCATATTACCCCTTCATAAAAGAGTGTCGTTTTAAGACATTGATGCTGATGTATGGCTGCATCCAAATTCGATGTTGTGAAATCGTAGTGTTGATTGCATCTATGACTTGGTTTGAGCTTCATTACATGTTGGTTCATGCTTGATGTCAGGTTGTGTAGTTTCCTTAGACAATTAGTCCAAGGTAGAAGTTCTTGTGTTAATTAAGACCAATAATGGACCCATGTTTCGAATGGTGGTGCTATATGGGGTACCTTGGGTGTTTTGCTTGGAGTGGTCGAATTCGAGGATGAATTCTTTTTAAGGGGGGTAGAGTGTAATATCCCAAAAAAAATGTTGCCAAAGGTTTATCTTTGGTGCGTGGATGTGGGGAAAGAGTTGTGGGCCGTTGGATGCAAAGTCAAGAGACATCTGAGGCGTCGTTTCTTTTTCCCACAAAACCCTAGTGGTCGCCGCCCTATTTTTCCCTTTTCTTGGCCGCCAACCCCCCTTTTCCCCACCCTTGGCCGCCCCTCCCCCTTCCCCTTGCAGCCACCCTCCACTACTTCCTCCTCCCTCTAGATCTCCCCCCACGCAGCAAGGATCGAGAAGAGGAGGAGCAAGATGGATTGAAGAGGAAGAGAGGATCAAGGAGATGTTCTACCCCCATCTCTTGCAGATTTTCTTGGGGAAACCCTAGGTAAGGATAGGATCCTTGTTCCTCCCTATAATTATATGCTTTTGGAGGTTGTGGATCATGTGGATTGAAGGATTAGAGATTGGATTAGATGTGGGGTTAGGTTTTGATCTCGAATTTAATTTCTGCAGAATGGCAGATTCGACAGTTTCTGTTCATGTCAGTTTTCCGTGGTCTTAGTGGCCTCAAAAAAATAAAAAGTCTATATATGAGTCGTAGATAATTTGTAGATCTTTCCGTGGCCGCGAAGAACACCTCAATCGGACATCAGAACAGAAAGTTATGACAGTTTGATTATAGCATTTTTTCAGTCTCATAATTCTGTGCAGAATCTGTTCTCTTAAGAGTTAGGCAATTTTATCAACAGAATTAAACTGTGGGTTGGTAAAAGAAGTTGTAGATAATTTCATAAGCTTTCCAGATTGTTAAAGAGTGCATTCATATGATTTGTGAAACTCCAGTTATGTTTGTTTTACTGTGGCTGTTCCTGTTTGCCTGACAAAAATGAGTGGGTCTGTTCACTGGTGGGTTTCATCTAGTAAATGGCCAAATTGGCTCTTCCAACTATGGAGACTTTTGTAGAGGGATAAAAGTTCTTACTTCCAACAGAATTTCATAATTTTTGGTTCAGTAGTTTGGGAGATATCGAATTTTAAAGTTAACCATATTGCTGTCTAAAACAGATTCAGTCAGTTATATTGTCACATGTTTTAGATCTTGTAGATGACATAATTTAATTATCCATTGAATACTGAAGTTGTAGAGTATTTTGTGTAGATACTCCTAGAGTATTTGTTTGATATCACCGCTGTTTTAATTTTAAAGATACAAAATTAACAAACAGCGCTGCTGCTGTATGACATGTGGTTCAGGGTGGGAGTCTTTCCACTGGGTCTTGGTTTCAAGTGTAGGAGTGTTTTGTTGATTGATGGCAAATGTTTGTGAAATATTTGTACTAAGTTTTATGCCCGCTAGCAGGTGGCTATACTCCAGATCATGTCTAGTACATTTCTTCTTCTTCTTCGATGAAGGCAAGTGAATGTAGCGGTGGTTGCTTCCGTTCTGACCTGTTATTTCTATTGCCTACACTCTAATATTCAGAAGTATTGGATTCTTTCATAATTGGACTCTATGGTGATGCTTTACTTGCTTGCATTATACTGATGCTCAATCATATATTGATGATGATTATGATTCGAGTATGATTCATGAGATTAATTCACACCCCTGAAGGTAAATGAAGTATTATTTGGGGTTGGTATTGTATCTGAAGGTAAATGAAGTATTATTTGAGGTTGGTATTGTATCTGAAGGTAAATAAAGTATTATTTGAGGTTTCTATTATATCTGAAGGAAGTGAAGGTTATTGATAAATGCAGCATGCCATATACATTGCATGACTCATTTGCATCTGAAGTTTTGTCGTGACCTATGGTCCGACCGTACCGGTACAATTTAGCATCGTACGTTGCCCGAGGAGGGGTACGATGCGGCTTCATACCCTTAGAGGTATGAAGGCAGAGGACATATGCATTGCATTCATATGCATTCATTGAAGTGATATTTGCAGATGATGTGGTTTTATACTCTCAGAGGTATGAAGATAGAGTACCTACACATTGCATTCCTATGCATACATTGAAGTGATATTTGCAGGTATTATTGACGCACGGAAGTGTTATAGAACCTATTGTGGTTGTTCGAGGAAATGAGATGGTATTGGTTATAGTGGGACTACTGAGTTCCATATCTACAAGTATTTCTGATTTTAATTGTGACTCTTTTAAAATGTTGATGAATTCAATTTGTGGTTTAAAGATCTCGTCAAAATTATTCGCTTGCTGAGATGTTTCATCTCACTCTTGCATTACTCAATGCAGGTGCTTGTTGCTCATCAAGGGAAGTGGGAAGTAGCAGCACATCCACCTTCACTCTTATAATAACACTGCTTAGGCGCAGTCATGATTTAATTAGAAGCTTCTTGTCAAAGGACGTTTGTTTCTAACTAGTTGTGCGCACTGGATAATTTAGAGCATGCCGTTATGGTTGTCTTCCCATTGCTAGCAGACTATTAATGTCTATTATGTTTTCTTATCATGATATCTATTTATACTTTGTTGCTTCCCCGTTTATGCCATTTTCAAAGGAGATGCTGTCGAAATTTTATATACGAATGTTAGATGTGTAGTTTAGTAGCATTCTGGGGTGTTTGTGGATCCCGGGGTGTTACAGTTGGTATCAAAGCTTAGGCTTTAGATTCTTGGCAATTTGAAGATAAATTTGACACACTTGCACATATAGGAAGGGTATGAGTTCAAGTATCTTTGATATATATTAGTGACTTTGAAGTGCAGATGACAATAATTTCACCCCTCTCGATTCCTTTACGGTGATGTGGTAAGTTGTTTATGGCTTAATGCTTGATATAATTTATTTCTGAAATTTTGATGTTGTTTTATTAACGCGGTAAATATCGCTGATCATTTGTGAGAATTAAGTTGTTATTATGCTAGTGATATACAAGTATGCCTATGATGTTTTCACTATGTTTTTCATGGTTGAGTTTTATTACAATAATATTGTTATATATGCTTGACTGAGGATGTTTCTAAGAGGAGTGTGAATTGCGTGTTTTGGGGTACAAGGTAATCATCAATTTGAATTTAAGTTGTTGAGCGGTTGGTGGATAGCTCCAACTATCTTTGCAAAGAATGATTGTTTATGTTGAGAAACCAGTTCTGAAAGAAATGAATATTGGTACTTGTATATGGATTTTGGGGGAAGTCTTTACATAGCCAGAATGGCTTACATGTCTCTCTTCTATCGTGTGTTTTAGTAGCCACAAAGCCTAGATGTGGTTTAAAGTGGTTGCATGTTAGTCATGATAATTGTAGAATAAATCTTTGATTTTTTCTTGATCCATTGATTATGTATGAATACGTTGAGGATTTGATGGTTCTCTTCCCGATGCATGTTTGTGGAGCCATTGTTGGACCACTTATCTATTGGTTTGAATGAAGTCATTGCCTAGCCTAGAGTTGGTTGTGTGTGGTTATTCACCTATTCCTAAATGATGTGGTTTTTACATCAGCTTGGGATGTTTGCCAAATGTGTGAAGGATTACAGGGTTAGTATTGGCCCTTTATGTCTGGTACTCTAAGTGCATCATATGATAGAATGAAATGTAAGTTTCTGAACTACAATAGATGAAGACTCATATTATGTGTAGGTTAACTTTAGTAGTTGGATATTTTTCTTAGTTGAGAAGCTGAATGAAGTATAGTGACATGGGTTAAGCAAGTATTGTGTTGTTGTTGGGCTGTCAGTGCTCTATGTAGAGTTTTTGACATTTCTTCGATGAACTGTGTCGCGCAAGATTTTATTGGCTTCTTGTCGGTTTTATTGCTCCATTAGTTCTATAGATTTTCTCCCTTTTGGTGGGGTGCAAAGTATGTTAGATTACATGATTATCTTTTCATTATGGCAAGAACAAGGTTTAGGAAGATTAGGAGTTTTGTTTCAATAGAACTACTTGTTTTGTCGTGCTGTGAGGTGAGGTGTTTGATCTTCTTATACATTCATCTGGTGTGGATGTTTCACCATTGAATTAAAATGAATTGTTGAAGTTGGTAAAGGTTGTGCTTAGTGCATATTACCCCTTCATAAAAGAGTGTCGTTTTAAGACATTGATGCTGATGTATGGCTGCATCCAAATTCGATGTTGTGAAATCGTAGTGTTGATTGCATCTATGACTTGGTTTGAGCTTCATTACATGTTGGTTCATGCTTGATGTCAGGTTGTGTAGTTTCCTTAGACAATTAGTCCAAGGTAGAAGTTCTTGTGTTAATTAAGACCAATAATGGACCCATGTTTCGAATGGTGGTGCTATATGGGGTACCTTGGGTGTTTTGCTTGGAGTGGTCGAATTCGAGGATGAATTCTTTTTAAGGGGGGTAGAGTGTAATATCCCAAAAAAAATGTTGCCAAAGGTTTATCTTTGGTGCGTGGATGTGGGGAAAGAGTTGTGGGCCGTTGGATGCAAAGTCAAGAGACATCTGAGGCGTCGTTTCTTTTTCCCACAAAACCCTAGTGGTCGCCGCCCTATTTTTCCCTTTTCTTGGCCGCCAACCCCCCCTTTTCCCCACCCTTGGCCGCCCCTCCCCCTTCCCCTTGCAGCCACCCTCCACTACTTCCTCCTCCCTCTAGATCTCCCCCCACGCAGCAAGGATCGAGAAGAGGAGGAGCAAGATGGATTGAAGAGGAAGAGAGGATCAAGGAGATGTTCTACCCCCATCTCTTGCAGATTTTCTTGGGGAAACCCTAGGTAAGGATAGGATCCTTGTTCCTCCCTATAATTATATGCTTTTGGAGGTTGTGGATCATGTGGATTGAAGGATTAGAGATTGGATTAGATGTGGGGTTAGGTTTTGATCTCGAATTTAATTTCTGCAGAATGGCAGATTCGACAGTTTCTGTTCATGTCAGTTTTCCGTGGTCTTAGTGGCCTCAAAAAAATAAAAAGTCTATATATGAGTCGTAGATAATTTGTAGATCTTTCCGTGGCCGCGAAGAACACCTCAATCGGACATCAGAACAGAAAGTTATGACAGTTTGATTATAGCATTTTTTCAGTCTCATAATTCTGTGCAGAATCTGTTCTCTTAAGAGTTAGGCAATTTTATCAACAGAATTAAACTGTGGGTTGGTAAAAGAAGTTGTAGATAATTTCATAAGCTTTCCAGATTGTTAAAGAGTGCATTCATATGATTTGTGAAACTCCAGTTATGTTTGTTTTACTGTGGCTGTTCCTGTTTGCCTGACAAAAATGAGTGGGTCTGTTCACTGGTGGGTTTCATCTAGTAAATGGCCAAATTGGCTCTTCCAACTATGGAGACTTTTGTAGAGGGATAAAAGTTCTTACTTCCAACAGAATTTCATAATTTTTGGTTCAGTAGTTTGGGAGATATCGAATTTTAAAGTTAACCATATTGCTGTCTAAAACAGATTCAGTCAGTTATATTGTCACATGTTTTAGATCTTGTAGATGACATAATTTAATTATCCATTGAATACTGAAGTTGTAGAGTATTTTGTGTAGATACTCCTAGAGTATTTGTTTGATATCACCGCTGTTTTAATTTTAAAGATACAAAATTAACAAACAGCGCTGCTGCTGTATGACATGTGGTTCAGGGTGGGAGTCTTTCCACTGGGTCTTGGTTTCAAGTGTAGGAGTGTTTTGTTGATTGATGGCAAATGTTTGTGAAATATTTGTACTAAGTTTTATGCCCGCTAGCAGGTGGCTATACTCCAGATCATGTCTAGTACATTTCTTCTTCTTCTTCGATGAAGGCAAGTGAATGTAGCGGTGGTTGCTTCCGTTCTGACCTGTTATTTCTATTGCCTACACTCTAATATTCAGAAGTATTGGATTCTTTCATAATTGGACTCTATGGTGATGCTTTACTTGCTTGCATTATACTGATGCTCAATCATATATTGATGATGATTATGATTCGAGTATGATTCATGAGATTAATTCACACCCCTGAAGGTAAATGAAGTATTATTTGGGGTTGGTATTGTATCTGAAGGTAAATGAAGTATTATTTGAGGTTGGTATTGTATCTGAAGGTAAATAAAGTATTATTTGAGGTTTCTATTATATCTGAAGGAAGTGAAGGTTATTGATAAATGCAGCATGCCATATACATTGCATGACTCATTTGCATCTGAAGTTTTGTCGTGACCTATGGTCCGACCGTACCGGTACAATTTAGCATCGTACGTTGCCCGAGGAGGGGTACGATGCGGCTTCATACCCTTAGAGGTATGAAGGCAGAGGACATATGCATTGCATTCATATGCATTCATTGAAGTGATATTTGCAGATGATGTGGTTTTATACTCTCAGAGGTATGAAGATAGAGTACCTACACATTGCATTCCTATGCATACATTGAAGTGATATTTGCAGGTATTATTGACGCACGGAAGTGTTATAGAACCTATTGTGGTTGTTCGAGGAAATGAGATGGTATTGGTTATAGTGGGACTACTGAGTTCCATATCTACAAGTATTTCTGATTTTAATTGTGACTCTTTTAAAATGTTGATGAATTCAATTTGTGGTTTAAAGATCTCGTCAAAATTATTCGCTTGCTGAGATGTTTCATCTCACTCTTGCATTACTCAATGCAGGTGCTTGTTGCTCATCAAGGGAAGTGGGAAGTAGCAGCACATCCACCTTCACTCTTATAATAACACTGCTTAGGCGCAGTCATGATTTAATTAGAAGCTTCTTGTCAAAGGACGTTTGTTTCTAACTAGTTGTGCGCACTGGATAATTTAGAGCATGCCGTTATGGTTGTCTTCCCATTGCTAGCAGACTATTAATGTCTATTATGTTTTCTTATCATGATATCTATTTATACTTTGTTGCTTCCCCGTTTATGCCATTTTCAAAGGAGATGCTGTCGAAATTTTATATACGAATGTTAGATGTGTAGTTTAGTAGCATTCTGGGGTGTTTGTGGATCCCGGGGTGTTACAGTTGGTATCAAAGCTTAGGCTTTAGATTCTTGGCAATTTGAAGATAAATTTGACACACTTGCACATATAGGAAGGGTATGAGTTCAAGTATCTTTGATATATATTAGTGACTTTGAAGTGCAGATGACAATAATTTCACCCCTCTCGATTCCTTTACGGTGATGTGGTAAGTTGTTTATGGCTTAATGCTTGATATAATTTATTTCTGAAATTTTGATGTTGTTTTATTAACGCGGTAAATATCGCTGATCATTTGTGAGAATTAAGTTGTTATTATGCTAGTGATATACAAGTATGCCTATGATGTTTTCACTATGTTTTTCATGGTTGAGTTTTATTACAATAATATTGTTATATATGCTTGACTGAGGATGTTTCTAAGAGGAGTGTGAATTGCGTGTTTTGGGGTACAAGGTAATCATCAATTTGAATTTAAGTTGTTGAGCGGTTGGTGGATAGCTCCAACTATCTTTGCAAAGAATGATTGTTTATGTTGAGAAACCAGTTCTGAAAGAAATGAATATTGGTACTTGTATATGGATTTTGGGGGAAGTCTTTACATAGCCAGAATGGCTTACATGTCTCTCTTCTATCGTGTGTTTTAGTAGCCACAAAGCCTAGATGTGGTTTAAAGTGGTTGCATGTTAGTCATGATAATTGTAGAATAAATCTTTGATTTTTTCTTGATCCATTGATTATGTATGAATACGTTGAGGATTTGATGGTTCTCTTCCCGATGCATGTTTGTGGAGCCATTGTTGGACCACTTATCTATTGGTTTGAATGAAGTCATTGCCTAGCCTAGAGTTGGTTGTGTGTGGTTATTCACCTATTCCTAAATGATGTGGTTTTTACATCAGCTTGGGATGTTTGCCAAATGTGTGAAGGATTACAGGGTTAGTATTGGCCCTTTATGTCTGGTACTCTAAGTGCATCATATGATAGAATGAAATGTAAGTTTCTGAACTACAATAGATGAAGACTCATATTATGTGTAGGTTAACTTTAGTAGTTGGATATTTTTCTTAGTTGAGAAGCTGAATGAAGTATAGTGACATGGGTTAAGCAAGTATTGTGTTGTTGTTGGGCTGTCAGTGCTCTATGTAGAGTTTTTGACATTTCTTCGATGAACTGTGTCGCGCAAGATTTTATTGGCTTCTTGTCGGTTTTATTGCTCCATTAGTTCTATAGATTTTCTCCCTTTTGGTGGGGTGCAAAGTATGTTAGATTACATGATTATCTTTTCATTATGGCAAGAACAAGGTTTAGGAAGATTAGGAGTTTTGTTTCAATAGAACTACTTGTTTTGTCGTGCTGTGAGGTGAGGTGTTTGATCTTCTTATACATTCATCTGGTGTGGATGTTTCACCATTGAATTAAAATGAATTGTTGAAGTTGGTAAAGGTTGTGCTTAGTGCATATTACCCCTTCATAAAAGAGTGTCGTTTTAAGACATTGATGCTGATGTATGGCTGCATCCAAATTCGATGTTGTGAAATCGTAGTGTTGATTGCATCTATGACTTGGTTTGAGCTTCATTACATGTTGGTTCATGCTTGATGTCAGGTTGTGTAGTTTCCTTAGACAATTAGTCCAAGGTAGAAGTTCTTGTGTTAATTAAGACCAATAATGGACCCATGTTTCGAATGGTGGTGCTATATGGGGTACCTTGGGTGTTTTGCTTGGAGTGGTCGAATTCGAGGACGAATTCTTTTTAAGGGGGGTAGAGTGTAATATCCCAAAAAAAATGTTGCCAAAGGTTTATCTTTGGTGCGTGGATGTGGGGAAAGAGTTGTGGGCCGTTGGATGCAAAGTCAAGAGACATCTGAGGCGTCGTTTCTTTTTCCCACAAAACCCTAGTGGTCGCCGCCCTATTTTTCCCTTTTCTTGGCCGCCAACCCCCCCTTTTCCCCACCCTTGGCCGCCCCTCCCCCTTCCCCTTGCAGCCACCCTCCACTACTTCCTCCTCCCTCTAGATCTCCCCCCACGCAGCAAGGATCGAGAAGAGGAGGAGCAAGATGGATTGAAGAGGAAGAGAGGATCAAGGAGATGTTCTACCCCCATCTCTTGCAGATTTTCTTGGGGAAACCCTAGGTAAGGATAGGATCCTTGTTCCTCCCTATAATTATATGCTTTTGGAGGTTGTGGATCATGTGGATTGAAGGATTAGAGATTGGATTAGATGTGGGGTTAGGTTTTGATCTCGAATTTAATTTCTGCAGAATGGCAGATTCGACAGTTTCTGTTCATGTCAGTTTTCCGTGGTCTTAGTGGCCTCAAAAAAATAAAAAGTCTATATATGAGTCGTAGATAATTTGTAGATCTTTCCGTGGCCGCGAAGAACACCTCAATCGGACATCAAACAGAAAGTTATGACAGTTTGATTATAGCATTTTTTCAGTCTCATAATTCTGTGCAGAATCTGTTCTCTTAAGAGTTAGGCAATTTTATCAACAGAATTAAACTGTAGGTTGGTAAAATAAGTTGTAGATAATTTCATAAGCTTTCCAGATTGTTAAAGAGTGCATTCATATGATTTGTGAAACTCCAGTTATGTTTGTTTTACTGTGGCTGTTCCTGTTTGCCTGACAAAAATGAGTGGGTCTGTTCACTGGTGGGTTTCATCTAGTAAATGACCAAATTGGCTCTTCCAACTATGGAGACTTTTGTAGAGGGATAAAAGTTCTTACTTCCAACAGAATTTCATAATTTTTGGTTTAGTAGTTTGGGAGATATCGCATTTTAAAGTTAACCATATTGCTGTCTAAAACAGATTCAGTCAGTTATATTGTCACATGTTTTAGATCTTGTAGATGACAGAATTTAATTATCCATTGAATACTGAAGTTGTAGAGTATTTTGTGTAGATACTCCTAGAGTATTTGTTTGATATCACCGTTGTTTTAATTTTAAAGATACAAAATTAACAAACAGCGCTGCTGCTGTATGACATGTGGTTCAGGGTGGGAGTCTTTCCACTGGGTCTTGGTTTCAAGCGTAGGAGTGTTTTGTTGATTGATGGCAAATGTTTGTGAAATATTTGTACTAAGTTTTATGCCCGCTAGCAGGTGGCTATACTCCAGATCATGTCTAGTACATTTCTTCTTCTTCGATGAAGGCAAGTGAATGTAGCGGTGGTTGCTTCCGTTCTGACCTGTTATTTCTATTGCCTACACTCTAATATTCAGAAGTATTGGATTCTTTCATAATTAGACTCTATGGTGATGCTTTACTTGCTTGCATTATACTGATGCTCAATCATATATTGATGATGATTATGATTCGAGTATGATTCATGAGATTAATTCACACCCCTGAAGGTAAATGAAGTATTATTTGAGGTTGGTATTGTATCTGAAGGTAAATGAAGTATTATTTGAGGTTGGTATTGTATCTGAAGGTAAATAAAGTATTATTTGAGGTTTCTATTATATCTGAAGGAAGTGAAGGTTATTGATAAATGCAGCATGCCATATACATTGCATGACTCATTTGCATCTGAAGTTTTGTCGTGACCTATGGTCCGACCGTACCGGTACAATTTAGCATCGTACGTTGCCCGAGGAGGGGTACGATGCGGCTTCATACCCTTAGAGGTATGAAGGCAGAGGACATATGCATTGCATTCATATGCATTCATTGAAGTGATATTTGCAGATGATGTGGTTTTATACTCTCAGAGGTATGAAGATAGAGTACCTAACACATTGCATTCCTATGCATACATTGAAGTGATATTTGCAGGTATTATTGACGCACGGAAGTGTTATAGAACCTATTGTGGTTGTTCGAGGAAATGAGATGGTATTGGTTATAGTGGGACTACTGAGTTCCATATCTACAAGTATTTCTGATTTTAATTGTGACTCTTTTAAAATGTTGATGAATTCAATTTGTGGTTTAAAGATCTCGTCAAAATTATTCGCTTGCTGAGATGTTTCATCTCACTCTTGCATTACTCAATGCAGGTGCTTGTTGCTCATCAAGGGAAGTGGGAAGTAGCAGCACATCCACCTTCACTCTTATAATAACACTGCTTAGGCGCAGTCATGATTTAATTAGAAGCTTCTTGTCAAAGGACGTTTGTTTCTAACTAGTTGTGCGCACTGGATAATTTAGAGCATGCCGTTATGGTTGTCTTCCCATTGCTAGCAGACTATTAATGTCTATTATGTTTTCTTATCATGATATCTATTTATACTTTGTTGCTTCCCCGTTTATGCCATTTTCAAAGGAGATGCTGTCGAAATTTTATATACGAATGTTAGATGTGTAGTTTAGTAGCATTCTGGGGTGTTTGTGGATCCCGGGGTGTTACACTTCGATCGTTCGTCCCCCTGTTCTTAGTTTGTTCGTTTGTTCGTCCGATCGTTCGATCGTTCGTCTGATCGTTCATGGTTCGTTCGTCCGTTCGTCCGATCGTTCGATCGTTCGTCCGTTCGTTCGTCCAAAAAATCTTTTTCCTGTCGTTATGCTGCCGAAATTCCGATCGTTTGTTCGTCCGATCGTTCATGGTTTGTTCGTCCGTTCGTCCGATCGTTCGATCGTTCGTCCGTTCGTTCGTCCAAATAATCTTTTTCCTGCCGTTATGCTGCCGAAATTCCGATCGTTCGTTCGTTCGATCATTCGATCGTTCATCGTTCATATCCATCGTTCATCGTTCGTTCATACGAACTATTCACCATCACTATTTACCGTTACTTTTACCGTTACTATTTAGCGTTACTATTTACCGTTACTTTTTACCGTTACTATTCACCATTACTATTTACCGTTACTTTTTACCGTTACTTTTTACCGTTACTTTTTACCGTTACTATTTACCGTTACTTTTTACCGTTACTATTTACCGTTACTTTTTACCGTTACTATTTACCGTTACTTTTTACCGTTACTTTTTACCGTTACTATTTACCGTTACTATTCACCGTTACTATTCATCGATCATCCGATCACCCCAAATTTCAACTACTCATCCATCATGTTGTCCAGTCCACCTAAGACCAGCCAGACCCATATTCCAGTTTTACAAACTCCGGTGACTGTGATTTTCCTTCTAGTGGGAACTTCCCATCTGGTCACCCATCCTAGGTTTCTCTAAGTTGAGCACGCTTAACTTGAGATTCCTTCGAACCAGGCTTCCAAACTCAGATTCCAATAATTCTCGTTTCTAAATTTTTATCGAATTATTCCCTATCCAACCATGTCATCCCATAAGCATGGTTCATAATCCAGAAAACTCCTAAAATACTCTTATCCCATATTCTGCCTATAATCTCTCTGTTCAGACTAAGTCAAATGATTCATTCGTCACTATTCTCACCAACAGTGAACTTCACTGTGCTACACCACATATACCCAACTACCCTCTCCCTCTCCACACACACTCAACACCCTCAGCCAAGGCAAACGCCCACCCACTCAGTTACTCCGCTCTACCGGCTACACGCATAGTGTCGCTTCGCCTCCAGTCCACCCTCCTGGTAAGCACCTCCGCTCCACCACTAGTAGTATCTCAACACCACATGACACAAATTCTACTCAAGACTCTACCCATCCATATATCTCTATTCTGACCACTATACTAAATATTTGTTGGTATACTTGCTTGTTTGTATGTTTGCTTGTTCATGTTGCATAGTTATCGGAGCGTTCGTACTGTCTCGTGGAGGCCAGATCTACAAGTCTATGCCAGGAGCCAGAAGCTAGTTCCGCGAGCTCTCCTTCCCCCTTCGCTGAATAAGCACGGCAAGCTCACTGGATCCTTTTGATGCATAAATTACCTATGATTTTTCAACCACAACCCTCAGCCTGTTATTTTATGCATGATATGATTTTGAGACAAGTTATTATGGCCACCCAGCCGCTTGCCGCAATCAATCCTTGATATATTTGTTACAAATGATTTGAGAAAAGGTGTGAGTTTTCAAAAGAAAATGCTTTTCAAAATGTGTATGATGAAGGGTTTTCACCCTTATCACCTTGTGAGTGGGATAATCAGGGACTCCCTGGTTTAGGGGAGGGCCTAAGGTGATGGCTCAGCTGGTTTAGGCGTGAGCAGAAGGATTGTCCCCTCATATAAGGACCGGTTTGTCATCTTTCACTACCTGTACTCATGATAAGTACAACCACTCGAGACTGTGTGGGCAGTCACTCAATCTGAACTCGTACGGTCCAACCCCAGGGTTATGAAGGCTGGGGAGCACCGGGAGGATAAGGAGGGGGAATGTTTTGTCCGGTTTGGACATGGTGGTGGCCTGACTCCTTCCGGTATAACCGTTAAGGTTAGGACGTGCAAGGGAAGAAAGAGATTCGGATTCGGATCTCCTGATCATGAGATCGCAGAGCCGGACTAGTGGGTAAAGTGTACACCTCTGCGCAGAGTTTGAAAACCTATTCGAATAGTCCGTGTCCACAGGAATGGACGAGTCTGGTATGGTATGGCAATTAATGTTTTGTTTTCGAAAAAGGGTGCGTTTGAGAAAAGTGGTTTTTAAAAGGTTCGGCGGTTGAGCCGTGAGCTATGGTGGACGGGAAGTCCAGTAGCTATTTTTGAAAAGGAAAACCAGTGGGAAACTACTGAGATACCTGGATGGTTTAGTCCAGGGGATTTTGTTATAATACTGAAAAACTTCCTGCTCCTTTTGGAGAGGATGTGCTTTGCAAAAATACAAAATGTTTTTCAAAACAACTCTGCATAAAATATTGTTGTTTCTGCAAAATATCCTGAGCTCCACATATTCCATGCATTATATCTGATTTCCCCATTCCGCGGGTGAAGGTGGGCTGCTGAGTACGTTTGTACTCACCCTTGCTTATTTATTTTTTTCAGAAAAAGGAGATCGGGTAAGAGTTACGATTGTTCCCAACCTTGCCTGTGGCTGTTGGACCGCTAATTTGCTTCGCTGCGTATATCGGGCTGCTTCAGCCCCACTCTGATGATATGTCCCGAGTTGTGGACCAACTCTTAAAGTTGCTCGCCACCTTTATAGGTTTGTCGTTTGAGCAGATCTGTAATCATCTGATGTATAAATGTGTTTACTAGCCTCCTGGGACTAGTAATTGTATCACATTTGAGTCCCAGTGGATTGGGGCGCTTCAGGTGGTATCAGAGCTGTTAGGTTGGCCGCAGGACGTAACCCTTAGCTTGATCAAAAGTTTTTGAGTCCAAACTATTTTCTTAAAAAAATTCTTGCTCTCATCCCTTCATTTCAAAAATGCTTTCCCCCTTTCCTTCTCTCAGAAGTCAAATGGAGGTCAGCTGCCAAACCAACTTTTGCCAGAATGAAGATGGTTTCCCCAAGTTGTTGAAAGCATGCATAGTTCGCCTCGGAATCAGGAGCCAGCCAGAGTATGATGGTCGTGAATTCGTCGAGCATGGCACAAAGAAATGTGTCGTGACTGTATACATTGGATCCAGTTCGCACCATGTGGAATGGAGTGTCACTGCTGCTAGGCACAGATTCAAAGACACCTGTCAAGTCGTCGCTCGCAAGGCATTGAGGACCCTATGTCAGATCTATGAAGAAGAAGTGGCCGACACCCCACTCAGATTCTTTCCGCCCTTTCAGAGAAACCGTCCCGTTTGGATGGCCAGGATGCGTGCCTTGGAAGGGCAGCAGCTGCTTGAGGACAACCCCACAGTCGTGTACCTCACTACATACCTGCTCACCCTGGATGCACAATATGATTTCTTGGCTCGGCACCACCGTCAGATGATTGCCCGAGCAGAAGATACAGAGAAGCTCAACCGTAAGCTGCATGTGGATCTCACCACAGCTCAAGCCCGTGTAGCTTCCTTGGAAAGTCGTGAAGCCATTGTTGTTGAAGCCCTAAAGCAAGCCAAGGATGAGCATGTCCAGAAGTTGATGGAGGCCTACTTGGTAACCCATAACCAACGTAGAGCCCTGCGGATCCAAGAGCCCACTTCATCCAACCCTGTTCAACCCATCAGAGCTGAAGACCCCCAGATTCTTGAAGGTCACCCGATCTCTATCAGAGGAGAGAAGAAGGCTTGGGAACTACCGGAAGGAGCCATAGTCTTGGAAGGAATTCCAGTCTTCCCTCAGGCTATGAATAAGCAAGAGCACCCCGAGTCCTCCCAAGATCCCCCGTCAGAGTTGTTTGAGCCCCTCACCATGAAGAAGATTCCAGCACCGTTCCGTGAGATCAAGGAAGAAGCTGCAAGCACCTCGCCAGCACCACCGCCCTCTAAGGAGCTACAAGAGCCTGTCCCGCTTCAAGAAGAGTTTGACCCCGTGTTGCCATCTCAGTCGCCGCCAGAAGAAGTCATCAACATCAGCTCCCTCTTGACCCATCCAGGAGATGTCTCAGATTGAAGTTGTGTGCCAGCCATGCTAGAAGAGAAGCTGCCAGATCTGAGTTAGTTATGCCCAGTCCTCTGCATGCATTGGGTAGTGAAGTTTTTCTTCACTTTGGCTAGAGCCCTGCATGTATGAGAGGTAATCGTGTAGCCTCGTGTTTTGAAAAACTCTAATTGTGTGGCCCCCTAGGGCATTTCAAAATGAATTTTGCTTGATGTTTTCTCCCCTTTTTGAGTGCATATGTGATGCTTTAACGTTAGTGCTCATAAGTCGCATTTAGCATAGTTCTAAGTTCAGGAGCCAAGCAATAGTAGTTATGCTTTCCCCCCCTGAATCCAAGTAGTCCGTGCTTTAAAAAAACTCTATTCTTCCCTTATTCAAAACATTTGATTTGTTTGTGCTTATCATTGGTGAGCTTGTGTGTTTTCTTTTCGTTTTTCTTAAAAAGGTTTTCTCTAAAAACATAGATAACAAATTAGAGCTAATCCTCACCTTATGCTTCCATTCTCATCTTAACCCATCTCAAGAGAAAAGTGCCTTACCCAAGAAGATACCGGGAAGCTTACCCTTGAAGCCTAGAACAAGCTACAGAAGAAACCAGTCCAGCCGCTCAGTCAAAAGGACCGACCGTGAGAATCAAAGCACTGCCCCTGAGTCAAAGTGAGCAGAAAAAGAGGACAGAAGGAGTTATTACCATACAGAGAGGCAAAGATTCTTGGAACCAGAGACCACAAACATCAGGGTCATCGACCCCACCACTCACTCGTACCCCCGCACGCGTGCCCGCCTCCATGCGCACCACCACCGCCCATGCCCCCTTTGCAGCGCACTACCGCCGCCCACCTCCCTTTGCAGCGTACCCACCACCACCATCGTCGCCGGCAACAGCCCCCCACCCCTTGTCGCACCTGCTGCCGCGTGTGACCTGCTCCGTCATCGCCACTCCGCACCCGAGCACCCCCACTCGCTTATAAATTCCCCCACCAGCTCCCTCAACTCCCATCTCGCTCAAAGCAAAGCACACTCCAGATAAATCCCCTCTGCCAAATCACAAGCAACTCCATTTTCCACTCCCTCGCCCCTAAGATCACAATGCTTGGTGATTCTTGGGTTGAAGACTGTTGTACATGGTTCATAGTCTTTGGCTTCCTCCTCTGTATGATGGTAATACTCATCGATAGAATCCTCCAGTGGGAAGAGCAAAGAGAAAGAAAGAGGCAGTGAAAAGTGAAAAGTGAGAAGAGAAAAGAAGATAGTGAAGAAAAGATAAGAAGGTTCTCCCAGAATCAACCTTGTGTCAGTCATCTCTCCGCAGCCTGGTCAAGCAACAACAGCAGAAGAAGGCCCTGTAACACCCTTGTTATGTGGTACTTCAAGGAGTTCAAATCCCCAAGATTCAAGAGTTCTACCTCATTCTTTTTAAGTGGGGTAGTATTCTAGTAAGGTTCCTGCTATGGAGAAAAAGAAGAAGGCCTGTAGCAAGCTTGTGGAAGTTCGCAAGAGGAAGGTTTGCGTGTCGGCATCGATGCTTCTTCAATAAGCTAGCTGCCAAGCGAAACCTAGAAGCCTGAAGATGATTCTTTGAGTAGCCAGAATCAGCGTTTGCAATCGGCAACCAGATGCTCCTCAAAGGCCAGATTTTGTTGAAGTTCCATCTCCTCGAAGAGTCTGCAAAGTGAAGATATGTAGCTGAAGTAAAGCTATACCCATAACCCTTCTAAGCCGAATCTCGAGGACGAGATTCCTTTTAAGTGGGGTAGATTTGTAGCATCCCAAAAAATCAAATTCTAAAATTTTCTCAAACTTGCCCTAAATTCAAAATGAATTTCAAATTTCGTTTCAAAATGTTTGTTTGCAAGTTGATATCAACAAATAAAATATAGTGGTCTATATTCTCTCTAAAATCCTCCTCAAAATATCCTACAAATATTTCCCCAGTGATCACCCTCAAACTCTTTCAGAAATACTGCCCAAATATTCCACCGATATATGTCCAAGTATTTTCCTCTTGAGAAATACCTTCAGAATCATTTTTCAAGTCCCTACAAATATTTTCTTCATAACTTTCGTCATGCTCATACGTATACGTATGCCTCCGATGTCATACAGTGAGCTCTACAAGCTAATTACACTCATATAAGACAAATCCATGCTAATCTCCCACTAATCCTCTCATCCTCCCACTAATCCCCTCATCCCTCCCCCTAATCCCCCCACCATGGCTATAAATAGAGGGGCAAGGGCCTCCTCTCATCCCACCCCAAGCCATTTCATGGCAACTCCCTCCCCCCCACACCCACACGCCCACTCCCACTCCACCTTCCACACAAGCACACACTAGCACAAGGATCGTTCGATCGTTCTTCGATCATTCGTCCCCCTGTTCTTAGTTTGTTCGTTTGTTCGTCCGATCGTTCGATCGTTCGTCTGATCGTTCATGGTTCGTTCGTCCGTTCGTCCGATCGTTCGATCGTTCGTCCGTTCGTTCATCCAAATAATCTTTTTCCTGCCGTTATGCTGCCGAAATTCCGATCGTTCGTTCGTCCGATCGTTCATGGTTCGTTCGTCCGTTCGTCCGATCGTTCGATCGTTCGTCCGTTCGTTCGTCCAAATAATCTTTTTCCTGCCGTTATGCTGCCGAAATTCCGATCGTTCGTTCGTTCGATCATTCGATCGTTCATCGTTCGTTCATAGTTCATATCCATCGTTCATCGTTCGTTCATACGAACTATTCACCATCACTATTTACCGTTACTATTTACCGTTACTATTTACCGTTACTATTCACCGTTACTTTTTACCGTTACTTTTTACCGTTACTATTTACCGTTACTATTTACCTTTACTTTTTATCGTTACTATTTACCGTTACTATTTACCGTTACTTTTTACCGTTACTTTTTACCGTTACTATTTACCGTTACTTTTTACCGTTACTATTTACCGTTACTTTTTACCGTTACTATTTACCGTTACTATTCACCGTTACTATTCATCGATCATCCGATCACCCCAAATTTCAACTACTCATCCATCATGTTGTCCAGTCCACCTAAGACCAGCCAGACCCATATTCCAGTTTTACAAACTCCGGTGACTGTGATTTTCCTTCTAGTGGGAACTTCCCATCTGGTCACCCATCCTAGGTTTCTCTAAGTTGAGCACGCTTAACTTGAGATTCCTTCGAACCAGGCTTCCAAACTCATATTCCAATAATTCTCGTTTCTAAATTCTTATCGAATTATTCCCTATCCAACCATGTCATCCCATAAGCATGGTTCATAATCCAGAAAACTCCTAAAATACTCTTATCCCATATTCTGCCTATAATCTCTCTGTTCAGACTAAGTCAAATGATTCATTCGTCACTATTCTCACCAACAGTGAACTTCACTGTGCTACACCACATACACCCAGCTACCCTCTCCCTCTCCACACACACTCAACACCCTCAGCCAAGGCAAACACCCACCCACTCAGTTACTCCGGTCTACCGGCTACACGCATAGTGTCGCTTCGCCTCCAGTCCACCCTCCTGGTAAGCACCTCCGCTCCACCACTAGTAGTATCTCAACACCACATGACACAAATTCTACTCAAGACTCTACCCATCCATATATCTCTATTCTGACCACTATACTAAATATTTGTTGGTATACTTGCTTGTTTGTATGTTTGCTTGTTCATGTTGCATAGTTATCGGAGCGTTCGTACTGTCTCGTGGAGGCCAGATCTACAAGTCTACGCCAGGAGCCAGAAGCCAGTTCCGCGAGCTCTCCTTCCCCCTTCGCCGAATAAGCACGGCAAGCTCACTGGATCCCTTTGATGCATAAATTACCTATGATTTTTCAACCACAACCCTCAGCCTGTTATTTTATGCATGATATGATTTTGAGACAAGTTATTATGGCCACCCAGCCGCTTGCCGCAATCAATCCTTGATATATTTGTTACAAATGATTTGAGAAAAGGTGTGAGTTTTCAAAAGAAAATGCTTTTCAAAATGTGTATGATGAAGGGTTTTCACCCTTATCACCTTGTGAGTGGGATAATCAGGGACTCCCTGGTTTAGGGGAGGGCCTAAGGTGATGGCTCAGCTGGTTTAGGCGTGAGCAGAAGGATTGTCCCCTCATATAAGGACCGGTTTGTCATCTTTCACTACCTGTACTCATGATAAGTACAACCACTCGAGACTGTGTGGGCAGTCACTCAATCTGAACTCGTACGGTCCAACCCCAGGGTTATGAAGGCTGGGGAGCACCGGGAGGATAAGGAGGGGGAATGTTTTGTCCGGTTTGGACATGGTGGTGGCCTGACTCCTTCCAGTATAACCGTTAAGGTTAGGACGTGCAAGGGAAGAAAGAGATTCGGATTCGGATCTCACTGATCATGAGATCGCAGAACCGGACTAGTGGGTAAAGTGTACACCTCTGCGCAGAGTTTGAAAACCTATTTGAATAGTCCGTGTCCACAGGAATGGACGAGTCTGGTATGGTATGGCAATTAATGTTTTGTTTTCGAAAAAGGGTGCGTTTGAGAAAAGTGGTTTTTAAAAGGTTCGGCGGTTGAGCCGTGAGCTATGGTGGACGGGAAGTCCAGTAGCTATTTTTGAAAAGGCAAACCAGTGGGAAACTACTGAGATACCTGGATGGTTTAGTCCAGGGGATTTTGTTATAATACTGAAAAACTTCCTGCTCCTTTTGGAGAGGATGCGCTTTGCAAAAATACAAAATGTTTTTCAAAACAACTCTGCATAAAATATTGTTGTTTCTGCAAAATATCCTGAGCTCCGCATATTCCATGCATTATATCTGATTTCCCCATTCCGCGGGTGAAGGTGGACTGCTGAGTACGTTTGTACTCACCCTTGCTTATTTATTTTTTTTAGAAAAAGGAGATCGGGTAAGAGTTACGATTGTTCCCAACCTTGCCTGTGGCTGTTGGACCGCTGATTTGCTTCGCTGCGTATATCGGGCTGCTTCAGCCCCACTCTGATGATATGTCCCGAGTTGTGGACCAACTCTTAAAGTTGCTCGCCACCTTTATAGGTTTGTCGTTTGAGCAGATCTGTAATCATCTGATGTATAAATGTGTTTACTAGCCTCCTGGGACTAGTAATTGTATCACATTTGAGTCCCAGTGGATTGGGGCGCTTCAGGGTTCGCCGATGAATGCAAGACTGCCATCATCAGTTCCAGCCTGGATGACAAATAGGAAGGCGCGCTCGTCCAGTTTCTGCAAGATAACCGAGACGTATCCTGCGAATATGCTGGGAGTCCCGAGAGAACTGGCCGAGCACAAACTGAAGGTCTATCCCCAGGCAAGGCCGATCCAACAAAAATTACGTCGTTTCATGCTCGACAAGAGAGAAGCCATCCGTGCAGAGCTGGCTCGCTTGGTCGCGGCAGGATTCATTAGAGAAGTACTACATCCCGAGTGGTTAGCAAATCCTGTTCTTGTACTCAAAAAGAATAAAGTGGATTGGTGCATTTGCGTCGACTATACGGATCTCAACAAACACTGTCCGAAGGATCCCTTCGGACTTTCTAGAATAGACCAGGTGGTAGACTCGACCACTGATTGTTCTGTGTTGTCCTTCTTATATTGCTATTCCGGGTATCATCATATCAGCCTGGCAAAATAAGACAAGGAAAAAAAACAGCATTCATCACCCTGTTCGGGGCTTTCTGCTATACCTCCATGTCGTTTAGCCTCAAAAACGCCGGAGCAACTTACCAGAGAGCCATTCAGACCTGCTTAGCCGACCACTGGGGCAAGCGTGTGGAAGCTTATGTGGATGACGTGGTGATCAAGACAGAAAACTCAGAAAATTTCATTGAAGATTTATAGATGGTCTTCAACGGTCTGCGGCGATATCGATGGAAGCTTAATCCTGAAAAGTGTGTCTTTGGAGTACCAGCAGGAAAATTGCTCGGGTTTATTGTCAGCCACCGGGGAATTGAGGCTAATCCAGAAAAGATTGAGGCTATCATGAGAATGGAGGCACCGCAATCACAGAAGAAAGTACAAAGACTTACTGGATGCATGGCAGCTCTAAGCAGGTTCATATCAAGGTTGGGAGAAAAAGACCTACCGTTCTACAAGTTGCTCAAGAAGGTAGACAAGTTCCAGTGGACTTCAGAGGCTCAGGAAGCTCTAGATGCACTGAAGAAATTCCTGACAACACCACCAGTGCTAAAACCGCCGCGCCGAGCCACGCCGAGTCAACTGGTTGAAGATCTGTTGTTATACATCTCTTGCACGACTCACATGGTGATCACCGCGTTGGTAGTCGAGCGAGCAGAAGAAAGACATGCATACCCAGTACAACATCCCGTCTATTTCATTAGTGAAGTTCTGGGACCCTCGAAGAAGAAATATCCTCAAGTTCAAAAACTATTGTACGCAGTCCTTCTGACTACACGCAAGCTTCATCACTACTTTGACGACCACAAAGTCATAGTAGTCACTGGATTTCCAATAGGGGATATTCTCCACAACAATGAAGCCATTGGAAGAATAGGCAAGTGGGCCTGCGAGCTGGGAGCTCACGACATTGAGTTTCGACCTCGCACTGCAATCAAGACTCAAGCATTAGTTGACTTTGTATCAGAATGGACTGAGCAACAAGTGCCAGATAACCCGGAGACTGCAGAAGTATGGCGAATGTATTTCGATGGCTCGTTAAAGCTATAGGGGGCAGGCACATGAATCCTCTTCATTGCACCTGGAGGTGAACAACTCAAATATGCTCTTTAGTTACTATTCTCAGCGTCCAATAATGCAACAGAATATGAAGCTTTGATTCATGGACTGAACATTGTCGTATCACTGGGCATCAAGAGACTGATGGTATATGGAGATTCACTGGTGGTCATAAGTCAAATAAACAAAGAGTGGGATTGCTCGAATGATTCCATGGGCAAGTACTGCACGGCCGTCCGAAAGCTAGAGGACAAATTCGAAGGGCTAGAATTCCATCATGTGGAGAGAGATCTGAGAACACCTAGAGGGGGGGTGAATAGGTGATCCTGTAAAAACTTGAAACTTAATCCACAAAACTTGATTAAGAGTTAGCACAATAAATCCAAGTGGCTAGAAAAGAGTTCTTGCACAACACGATAACCACAAGAAGTTCAACACAGAGATGGCACAGTGGTTTATCTCGTGGTTCGGCCAAGTCCAACACTTGCCTACTCCACGTTGTGGCGTCCCAACGGACGAGGGTTGCACTCAACCCCTTTCAAGCGGTCCAAAGACCCACTTGAATACCACGGTGTTTTGCTTTCACTTTACTATATCCCGCTTGCGAGGAATCTCCACAACTTGGAGCCTCTCGCCCTTACAATTTGATGTTCACAAAGAAGCACAGAAGTAAGGATGGGATGAGCAACGCACACAAGACACAAAATCAGAGCACAAACACGCACACAAGTCACAACTTGAGCTCACAACACAACCCAAAGAGTTCTCTACTCAAATGGAGCTCTAGTTGCTATCACAAAGAATCGAATGCGCGGAATTGGAGTCTTGGTGCTTAGGAATGCTTAGAGAATGCTTTTTTTGTATTATCTTCCATGCGCCTAGGGGTCCCTTTTATAGCCCCAAGGCAGCTAGGAGTCGTTGAGAGCATTCCAGGAAGGCAATTTTTGCCTTCTGTCGCCTGGCGCACCGGACAGTCCGGTGCACCACCGGACACTGTCCGGTGCGGATTTCTTTCCTTCTTTGGCGAAGCCGACCGTTGGAGATTCAGAGCCGTTGGCGCACCGGACTGCCTGGTGCCCCCTTCTGACCGTTGGCTTTGCCACGCGTCGCGCGCGGATTACGCGGCCGACCGTTGGCCCGGCCGACTATTGGCTCACCAGACAGTCCGGTGATTTATAGTCGTACGCCACCGACGAAACCCGAGAGCAGCCAGTTCGCCAGAGCCAGCCTGGCGCACCGGACACTGTCCAGTGCACCACCGGACAGTTCGGTGCACCCAGACTGCACAGAGTCTTGGCTGCCCAGCCAAGTCTTTTCCAAATTGGTCTTTTCCTGTTTCTAGCACTTAGACACAATACATTAGTCTTCAAAACAATGTACTAAGTCTTAGAAACATACCTTTACTCTTGATTTGCACTTTGTCCATTATTTGACATAGATTAACACATGACCACTTGTGTTGGCACTCAATCACCAAAATACTTAGAAATGGCCCAAGGGCACATTTCCCTTTCAATCTCCCCCTTTTTGGTGATTTATGCCAACACAACAAAAAGCAACTAAAAGAAGTGCAATATCAATGCAAATGAGAACACAATTTTGTTTTGATTCAAATTTGGCATATTTAGATCATTCTTTGCCACCACTTGGTTTGTTTTTTGCAAATCAACCTCAATTTCCTATCTCTAAGTCAAACACCCTTGTTGAGACATAAAGAGAGTTGTTCCAAGAGAAATTGATCAAATATTTAAAAAACTCCCCCTTTTTCCCATAATCAACCATTCTCCCCATAAGAGGCCAACTTTTGACAAAAGAGACAATAAGAGATTTTTGACAAACCAAAAGCTCTATTCTACTATTTTCAAATTTCTCACGTGGTAGCTGATCCATTTGTTGCTTTGGCCTTATTTTCTCCCCCTTTGGCATCAAGCACCAAAACGGGATCAATCTTGACCCAGAACCCCATTGCCTCACCAAAATCTTCAATTAAGGGTAAAAAGGCAATAAGAACATGGAGATGAACTTGGAATAATTTACCCTCTCATCGGAGTGCAGTGGAAGTCTTGCATGGTCCAAGTCCACCTTTTCCCTTTCAAACCTCCTTTGAGACTAAATTAAGAAAACTCAAGCACATGGTTAGTCTCAAAGGGTCAAGTTGTAGCACATCTCCCCCTTAATATGTGCATCATTCACACATGGACTTTTGAGGTCCAGAGAGTGTTTGTACAACTTGAACACCATAAATAAACAACAATATGCAAAGAGGAACATGATCAAAGGCATAAACACATGTATGCTATAAATCAATCCAAGTTCCGCGAATCTAAGACATTTAGCTCACTACGCAGCCTGCAAAAGGTCGACTCATCTAGAGGCTTGGTAAAGATATCGGCTAGCTGGTTCTCGGTGCTCACATAAAACACTTCGATATCCCCCTTTTGCTGGTGGTCTCTCAAAAAGTGATGCCGGATGTCTATGTGCTTTGTGCGGCTGTGTTCAACAGGATTATCCGCCATGCGGATAGCACTCTCATTATCACATAGGAGTGGGACTTTGCTCAGATTGTAGCCAAAGTCCCACAGTGTTTGCCTCATCCAAAGGAGTTGCGCGCAACACTGTCCTGCGGCAACATACTCGGCCTCAGCGGTGGATAGGGCAACGGAAGTTTGTTTCTTCGAACTCCACGACACCAGGGACCTTCCTAAGAATTGGCACATCCCCGATGTACTCTTCCTATCGACCTTACATCCAGCATAGTCGGAGTCTGAATATCCAATTAAGTCAAAGGTAGACACCTTTGGATACCAGATCTCGAAGCAAGGCGTAGCGACTAAATATCTAAGGATTCGCTTAACGGCCACAAGGTGACACTCCCTTGGGTCGGATTGAAATCTAGCACACATGCATACACTTAGCATAATATCCGGTCTACTAGCACATAAATAAAGTAAAGACCCTATCATAGACCGGTATGCCTTTTGATCAACGGACTTACCTCCTTTGTTGAGGTCGACATGTCCGTCGGTTCCCATTGGTGTCTTTGCGGGCTTAGCGTCCTTCATTCCAAACCGCTTTAGCAAGTCTTGCGTGTACTTCGTTTGGGAGATGAAGGTGCCGTCCTTGAGTTGCTTCACTTGGAACCCAAGGAAGTAGTTCAACTCGCCCATCATCGACATCTCGATTTTTTGAGTCATCACCCTGCTAAACTCTTCACAAGACTTTTGGTTAGTAGAACCAAATATTATGTCATCGACATAAATTTGGCACACAAATAAGTCACCGTCACAAGTCTTAGTGAATAAAGTTGGATCGGCTTTCCCAACCTTGAAAGCGTTAGCAATTAAAAAGTCTCTAAGGCATTCATACCATGCTCTTGGGGATTGCTTAAGTCCATAGAGCGCCTTAGAGAGCTTACACACGTGGTCGGGGTACCGTTCATCCTCAAAGCCAGGGGGTTGCTCCACGTACACCTCCTCCTTGATTGGCCCGTTGAGGAAAGCGCTCTTCACATCCATTTGGAACAACCTGAAGGAATGGTGAGTGGCATATGCTAGCAAAATACGAATGGACTCTAGCCTAGCCACAGGAGCAAAAGTCTCCTCAAAGTCCAAACCTGCGACTTGGGCATAACCTTTTGCCACAAGTCGAGCCTTGTTCCTTGTCACCACTCCGTGCTCGTCTTGTTTGTTGCGGAACACCCACTTGGTTCCCACAACATTTTGCTTGGGACAAGGCACCAGTGTCCAAACTTCATTTCTCTTGAAGTTATTGAGTTCTTCCTGCATGGCCAACACCCAGTCCGGATCTAGCAAAGCCTCTTCTACCCTGAAAGGCTCAATAGAAGATACAAAAGAGTAATGCTCACAAAAATTAACTAATCTAGAGCGAGTAGTTACTCCCTTGCTAATGTCACCCAAAATTTGGACGACGAGATGATTCCTTTGAATCGTCGCTCGAACTTGAGTTGGAGGGGCCTGTGGTGTTTCTTCCTCTTCAACTTGGACATCATGTGCTCCCCCTTGATCACACGCCTCTTCTTGAGGAACCTGTTCATCATTTTGAGTTGGGGGTTGCACCATCGTTGAGGAAGAAGGATGATCTTGCTCCTTTTGTTCCTGTGGCATCACTTCTCCAATCGCCATGGTGCGTATTGCAGCCGTTGGAACGTCTTTTTCATCTACATCATCAAGATCAACAACTTGCTCTCTTGGAGAGCCATTAGTCTCATCAAATACAACGTCGCTAAAGACTTAAACCAAACCCGATGATTTGTTGAAGACCCTATACGCCTTTGTATTTGAGTCATAACCTAACAAAAACCCTTCTACAGCTTTGGGAGCAAACTTAGAATTTCTGCCTTTCCTCACAAGAATATAACATTTGCTCCTAAATACACGAAAGTAAGACACATTGGGTTTGTTACCGGTTAGAAGCTCATACGAAGTCTTCTTGAGGAGGCGATGAAGGTAGACCCGGTTGATGGCGTGGCAAGCCGTGTTCACGGCTTCCGACCAAAACCGCTCGGGGGTCTTGAACTCTCCAAGCATCGTCCTTGCCATGTCAATGAGCGTCCTGTTCTTCCTCTCTACCACACTGTTTTGTTGTGGTGTGTAGGGAGCAGAGAGTTCGTGCTTGATCCCTTCCTCCTCAAGGTACTCCTCCACTTGAAGGTTCTTGAACTCAGACCCATTGTCGCTCCTTATCTTCTTCACCTTGAGCTCAAACTCATTTTGAGCTCTCCTTAGGAAGCGCTTGAGGGTCCCTTGGGTTTCAGACTTATCCTGCAAAAAGAATATCCAAGTGAAGCAGGAAAAATCATCAACTATAACAAGACCATACTTACTTCCTCCTATGCTTAGATAGGCGACGGGTCCGAAGAGGTCCATATGAAGCAACTCCAAAGGTCTTGATGTGGTCATCACATTTTTGGTATGATGAGAGCTTCCCACCTGTTTACCTGCTTGACAGGCTGCACAAGGTCTATCTTTTTCGAAAGTAACATTTGTTAGACCTATCACATGTTCTCCCTTTAGAAGTTTGTGAAGGTTCTCCATCCCCACATGTGCTAAGCAACGATGCCACAACCAGCCCATGCTAGTCTTAGCAATTAAGCATGCATCTAGACCGGCCTCCTCTTTTGCAAAATCAACTAAATAGAGTTTGCCGTCTAATACACCCTTAAAAGCTAATGAACCATCACTCCTTCTAAAGACAGACACATCTACATTTGTGAATAAGCAGTTATATCCCATATTACAAAGCTGACTCACAGACAACAAGTTATATCCAAGCGACTCAACTAAAAACACATTGGAAATGGAGTGCTCGGATGAAATAGCTATTTTTCCTAACCCTTTCACCTTGCCTTGATTCCCGTCACCGAATATGATTGAGTCTTGGGAATCTTTGTTCTTGACGTAGGAGGTGAACATCTTCTTCTCCCCCGTCATGTGGTTTGTGCATCCGCTGTCGATAATCCAGCTTGATCCCCCGGATGCATAAACCTGCAAGGCAAATTTAGGCTTGGGTCTTAGGTACCCAACTCTTGTTGGGTCCTACAAGGTTAGTGACAATATCCTTAGGGACCCAAATGCAAGTTTTATCTCCCTTGCATTTTGCCCCTAATTTCCTAGCAATCACCTTTCTATCCTTTCTACAAATTGCAAAGGAAGCATTGCAAGCATGATAAATTGTAGAAGGTTCATTGTTTACTTTCCTAGGAACATGAACAACATTTCTTCTAGGCATGACATTTTTCCTAATCAAATTTCTATTATGCATAATAGAAGAACTTGAGGCGATCATTGCATTTGAATTGTAAGCATTACAACTCCTGTCATAATGAACATTTCTAGAAAATTTCCTATCATGGTACATGAAAGCATGGTTCTTTTGACAACTATTAGTCATAGGGGCCTTCCCTTTCTCCTTGGCGGGAATGGGAGCCTTATGACTAGTTAAGTTCTTGGCTTCCCTCTTGAAGCCAAGCCCATCCTTAATTGAGGGGTGTCTACCAATAGTGTAGGCATCCCTTGCAAATTTTAGTTTGTCAAATTCATCCTTGCTAGTCTTAAGTTGGGCATTAAGACTAGCTACTTCACTATTTAGTTTTGCAATGGAAACTAGATGTTCACTACAAGCATCAACATTAAAATCTTTGCACCTATTGCAAATCACAACATGTTCTACACAAGAGTTAGATCTATTTGCTACTTCTAACTTAGCATTCAAGTCATCATTAATACTCTTTAAGTTAGAAATAGACTCATGGCATGTAGATAGTTCACATGAAAGCATTTCATTTCTTTTGACTTCTAGAGCAAGATAATTTTGTGCACTAATAAATTTATCATGCTCTTCATACAAAAGATCCTCTTGCTTTTCTAACAATCTATTCTTATCATTTAAAGCATCAATTAATTCATTAATCTTATCAATTTTAGTTCTATCTAAGCCTTTGAATAAGCATGAATAGTCAATTTCATCATCACTAGATTCATCTTCACTTGAAGAAGCATAAGTACTAGTATTACGAGTGCTTACCTTCTTTTCCCTTGCCATGAGGCAGATGTGATGCTCGTTGGAGAAGAGGGATGATTTGTTGAAGGCAGTGGCGGCGAGTCCTTCATTGTCGGAGTCGGACGAGGAGCAATCCGAATCCCACTCCTTCCCAAGATGTGCCTCGCCCTTTGCCTTCTTGTAGTTCTTCTTCTTTTCCCTTTCCACTCTTCTTTTCCTAGTCACTCTCATTATCGGGACAATTAGCAATAAAGTGACCAATCTTACCACATTTGAAGCAGGAGCGCTTCCCCTTCGTCTTGTTCTTGTTGGGGTGCTCCTTGCGACCCTTTAGCGCTGTCTTGAACCGCTTGATGATGAGGGCCATTTCTTACTCATTAAGCCCAGCCGCCTCAACTTGCGCCACCTTGCTAGGTAGCGCCTCCTTGCTCCTTGTTGCTTTGAGAGCCATGGTTTGAGGCTCGTGGATTGGGCCATTCAATGCATCGTCGACGTATCTTGCCTCCTTGATCATCATCCGCCCGCTTACAAACTTCCCAAGTACTTCTTCGGGCAACATCTTGGTGTACCTGGGATTCTCACGAATATTGTTTACAAGATGTGGATCAAGGACAGTAAAAGACCTTAGCATTAGGCGGACGACGTCATGGTCGGTCCATCGTGTGCTTCCATAGCTTCTTATTTTGTTGTTGAGGGTCTTGAGCCGGTTGTATGTTTGGGTTGGCTCCTCTCCCCTGATCATTGCGAATCTCCCAAGTTCGCCCTCCACCAACTCCATCTTGGTGAGCATGGTGACGTCATTTCCCTCATGTGATATCTTGAGGGTGTCCCAGATCTGCTTGGCATTGTCCAAGACGCTCACCTTATTGTATTCTTCCCTGCACAAAGATGCTAAAAGGATAGTAGTAGCTTGTGCATTTTTATGGATTTGTTCATTGATGAACATGGGACTATCTGTACTATCAAAGTGCATTCCATTTTCTACTATCTCCCATATACTTGGATGGAGAGAGAACAAGTGGCTACGCATTTTGTGACTCCAAAATCCGTAGTCCTCTCCATCAAAGTGAGGGGGTTTACCGAGGGGAATGGAAAGCAAATGAGTATTGGAACTTTGCGGAATACGAGAATAACCAAAGGAAAAATTTGAATTAACCGTCTTCTTTTTCTCGTAGTCGTTGTCGTCGTCCTTTTGGGAAGAAGAGGACTCGTCGCTGTCGTCGTAGTAGACGATCTCCTTGATGCGCCATGTTTTCTTCTTCTTCCCGTCTTTTCTTTTGTGACTCGCGCCCGAGTCAGTAGGCTTGTCATCCTTTGGATCATTGACGAAGGACTCCTTCTCCTTACCATTGACCACCATCCCCTTGCCCTTAGGATTTATCTCTTCGGGCGATTAGTCCCTCACGTGAAGAGAACGGCTCTGATATCAATTGAGAACACCTAGAGGGGGGGGTGAATAGGTGATCCTGTAAAAACTTGAAACTTAATCCACAAAACTTGATTAAGAGTTAGCACAATAAATCCAAGTGGCTAGAAAAGAGTTCTTGCACAACACGATAACCACAAGAAGATCAACACATAGATGGCACAGTGGTTTATCCCGTGGTTCGGCCAAGTCCAACACTTGCCTACTCCACGTTGTGGCATCCCAACGGACGAGGGTTGCACTCAACCCCTTTCAAGCGGTCCAAAGACCCACTTGAATACCATGGTGTTTTGCTTTCACTTTACTATATTCCGCTTGCGAGGAATCTCCACAACTTGGAGCCTCTCGCCCTTACAATTTGATGTTCACAAAGAAGCACAGAAGTAAGGATGGGATGAGCAACGCACACAAGACACAAAATCAGAGCACAAACACGCACACAAGTCACAACTTGAGCTCACAACACAACCCAAAGAGTTCTCTACTCAAATGGAGCTCTAGTTGCTATCACAAAAAATCGAATGCGCGGAATTGGAGTCTTGGTGCTTAGGAATGCTTAGAGAATGCTTTTTTGTGTTATCCTCCATGCGCCTAGGGGTCCCTTTTATAGCCCCAAGGCAGCTAGGAGCCGTTGAGAGCATTCCAGGAAGGCAATTTTTGCCTTCTGTCGCCTAGCGCACCGAACAGTCCGGTGCACCACCGGATACTGTCCGGTGCGGATTTCTTTCCTTTTTTGGCGAAGCCGACCGTTGGAGATTCAGAGCCGTTGGCGCACCGGACACTGTTCGGTGCTCACCGGACAGTCCGGTGCCCCCTTCTGACCGTTGGCTTTGCCACGCGTCGCGCGCGGATTACGCGGCCGACCGTTGGCCCGGCCGACTGTTGGCTCACCGGATAGTCCGGTGCACCACCGGACAATCCGGTGATTTATAGCCGTACGCCGCCGACGAAACCCGAGAGCAGCCAGTTCGCCAGAGCTAGCCTGGTGCACCGGACACTGTCCGGTGCACCCAGACTGCACAGAGTCTTGGCTGCCCAGCCAAGTCTTTTCCAAATTGGTCTTTTCCTGTTTCTAGCACTTAGACACAATACATTAGTCTTCAAAACAATGTACTAAGTCTTAGAAACATACCTTTACTCTTGATTTGCACTTTGTCCATTATTTGACATAGATTAACACATGACCACTTGTGTTGGCACTCAATCACCAAAATACTTAGAAATGGCCCAAGGGCACATTTCCCTTTCAAGATCGCAACGCGACAGTAGACGCATTGTCAAAACTAGGATCCAGTCGGACTCAGGTCCCACCTGGAGTTTTCATCCAAGAGGTACCACACCCGAGTATTTCCTTAGATCGGGCAGAAGAGTGCAGTATTTTGAACCAACCAGGGTCAGATTCTGATGACTAGAGAGAGCCAATCATCAGATATATAAAGAATGAAGAGGAGCCGGATGACAAAAATGCAGCAGAACGCATCGCAAGGCAGTCATCTCACTATACTCTCATTGGGGAAACATTGTATAGAAGGGGCGCGACAGGAGTCCTCATGAAATGCATTCTTTCAGCCACTGGGAAACAACTGTTAGATGAAATCCACGCTGGGCAATGCGGGATACACGCAGCATCCAGGACTCTGGTTAGGAAGGTCTTCAGGTCCGGTTTTTACTTGCCAACGGCAAAAAGTGGCGCAGCCGAGTTAGTCCAGAGATGTGAAGCTTACCAATACTTATCAAAACAGCAACATTTACCAGCACAACAACTGCAAACCATACTTGTAACATCTGCCTATCCCCACCTAACATCAAACAAACTTTTGACCTACATCATGTAGTCTATCTCATCCATATCTATCTTAACCATATTCCCTAGCTCGATAATATACACCAACTCTTGATCAATGAGACAAGACCGAAGAAGATGATCAACTTCATCAAGAAAGAATGAGCACCAACTCAAGTCTTCAAGGATCAAGTGAGGTCACCAAGATGAGTCAAGATCCACAATCTTGGATGGAGTCTTTTCTTACCCCACTCCTTCTTACCCAAAACTACATATGCTTTAAAGATATCATTCATCCTGCATAATAAAGTGGCTATACCCATATATACCCAGGCCTTCCTAATAACCCACTATTGTCTATAAAAAAATATATGAAACTCTGGATCTTAAACCTATTATAGACTAAAAGACGAATCACAAACCAATCCTTCTGTATCCCTTTTTCTTACAAATCTCGAGGACGAGATTTTTGTTAAGGGGGGTAGGATTTGTGAAGCCCAAAATTGGTATAAAATAATAATAAAAATTAATTAAATAAATAAATATATTTATAATAAGGTTTGAGATTTTGTTTTACCTTTATAAGTTATTGTGACCTTTTCTTTTATAATCAATTAGTTATATTAAAATAGTCGTGTGACCAATAAATAAATAAATAAAGTTAACCTTGCATATCATGCTGGAGTTTTATTTGCTTGAGCATTTTAAATTGAGTGTGCAAATTTCAAACCAAAATTTGAAATATAAATTGAGGAGATGGCAAAGAAAGAAAATAGAAAGCTAGACAATAAAAGGAAAAAAAAGTGTTCTACTATTAATATTGGGCCCCTTTCCTTGACTCTCGGCCCAGCCGAACCCCTGGGCGTCGGCCCAGTGTGTCACCCGCCTGGCCCATGACTGGGTGCACCAAGTATTACACTTACGTGTGGGCCCCAGGTGGCAGTAGCTTCTTCTAGATCGGTTGTTAGGATCCTCCGCTTCTCCTGTTGCCTGCTTCCCTTCCCGTGATACTCGCATGGCCAACCACCGGGGGCCGTTGCGCCATATCCGCCGCCCTGACCGGCTCACCGTGCCTATAAAACCTGAGCCCCGCCCCGGTACCCAAGCCATAGCCGAGCCAACCACCATGGGAGAATCGAGTGTCTGCACAGGATGGGTTGGGGAAAGGGGTCTGCCGCCGCCGTCAAGGGCACGATTGGCCACCTCGTGGACCTCAGCATGGGGTTCGGATAGGGCGCCGGGACGCTTGGAAGCCAGGGCCGCCGCGAATTCGACAATTATGCAGAGGAAGCCGGGGCATGAAGACTGTGCGCTGGGCGAAGCCACCACCGGAGTACGTGGTGCTGCAAACGCCGTGCGCCCTCGTCGATCCCTCGTGACCAACCTGGGATGCTCGCGGAGCCTTGGGGAAATAGTTGGGTCAGTGCCAACCAAAATGGGAGCCGGGCGCGTCAGTATTTGTACGTCGGTGGTGCTCCGTCGTTTCAATACCGCCATGCAACGTCGTCGGGCGTCATCGGCGCCGAATCCGGGGTAAGTGGCCTCCTCTGTTGTTCGTCGTGGATCCGCCGTGGCTGGTTCTGGCGTCCGCACCGCTAGCCGGGGAGGAAGAAAGGGTGTAGTCCGTTGGATCTCGATCCAGTGGCTATGATTAGATCGGGTTTCGTAGAATCTGGGCCTTAGGATCTTGATCCTATGGCTGTTGAAGCGTACCGTTTCGTGCAAGGGGAAACCTAATCTAAACCATAGATTCCGGATCCAAGGACCACGATTCCATACCGTTTTAATCGAATTCATGATCTAATCTAGGCGGTCGGTCTGTGATCGGACGGCTCAGATTAGCCCGTACCCCTTCGCTTGGCAAAATCTCTAAAGAGTCCCTAGGCTTACTGATAAACAACCCGCAGTACACATGCCGTATAAAGTATTTACGCAGTGACCTAGAATTCTTATAGAATACCCCTCTACACTCCTCTGATTTAATGTCCGCAGTCCAGGGACTTAAGAAAATAGGAAAAACAATATAGAAAATACTTTTCTAGTACAAAATAATTCTAGAACTTGTGTAATTCCTAGAAAATCCATTTTTGCTCCGAATTGAGTCATTCCAGTGGCAATAATTTTGTATTAATATTGTCTATCAACTAGTAACACTGTTTAGCCATGAAACTTAAATTAAAATTTCTCATTTGGATTAATTTATTTAAGCACTAAATAATTTCAGAAATTCATAACTTAATAACCGTAGCTCCGAATTTATCGGTTCTCGAACCCACGATCTCATAGCAACGCGTAGATTATTATTATGCAGTTTGATCTTATGTTTGATGTGATGTTCATTTTGCCTATACCATGTTTGTCTGTATTGCTACGACTAGCGTGAGGTCACGTGTCATCTGGAGAGCAAGTTGGTACCTGGAATCTCAAGTCCCAGGCAAGTTGTGCCCTTGATCACTTCTTTTTACCCACTCATGTTCTAATTAATCATAATGATCTGCATAGGTTAATTTTGATGGGACCCAATAGGTTACCCTAGTTTGATTATCTTTATACCTTGTTTACCACTGAACTTTTTGGGTAGTACTTGCTAGTGCTTTATGTGGTTTTGGGTATGAAGATACATTATTCATGATCACACTTTTATTATCTAATTATTATCACTGTTCATGATAAGATCATTATGTTAATTGGAACATGGAGCGACCACCCGGGAAAACAGTGCTACCACAAGGGTTTATGGACGCCCTTGGCTGATTAATTAGGAAAGCTAGTGGAGGACTACCTTACCCGAAAGGGGCAAGGGCAGTAAGGGAGTGGTCAGTGTAGGGAGGTCCTTGGTTGATTTTGCTGCGATGGCGGTCAGGCAAGAACCCTGCATTGGAGCTTCCTATAAACTGTAGCGGGTTTTCTGAAGCTAGTGGAACTTTGTAAAGGCCTCGTAGTGTTACCCTGCCTCGCCTCCTCGATAGAGGTGTATGGGAAGTCGCGATCCCTTGGCAGATGGGTAACATGACTTGTGGGTAAAGATGCGCAACCTCTGCAGAGTGTAAAACTGGTATACTAGTCGTGCTCACGGTCATGAGCAGCTCGGACCCTCACATGATTAATTTATGGAACTAAATTCAATTTGTCATATGCATTGCATTGCAGGTGATGTTGTTACTTTTGTTCTACTATTTAATTGGGTTGGTATTTACTTGTACTTAGTAACTGCTAATAAAATTTTGACCAACTTTAAAAGCAATGCTCAGCTCTAACCATCCTCTTTGGTAAACCTTACACTTCATGTGAGCTCCCACCTTTGGCGAGTTCATGCACATTATTCCCCACAACTTGTTGAGCGATGAACGTATGTGAGCTCACTCTTGCTGTCTCACACCCCCTCACAGGTCAAGAACAGGTACCGCAGGATGAGGCACATGGAGGATGCTGCGATGTGTTCGTGAGAGGTCTAGGCCGTCGTCTCCCAGTCAACTTTGGGGTTGCTGGACCGTTGTCTCCTTATATTGTAATTATTTATTTATTTTGTACAAAACTCCGATTATATAGTAAAGTCGTGACATTCGATCCTGTGCCATGATTCATCATATGTGTGAGACTTGGTCCCAGCACACCTGATGTTTATGTTCGCGCCTGGGTCTTGGTGCCCCGAAACCCGGGTGTGACAGAAGTGGTATCAGAGGAATGTTGACTGTAGGACGAAACCTAGGTAGAAATGGACAACCCTTATTTACTTATCTCTACTACTCTGATTCTTTCTAAACTTTTCTTAGTCTTTTCTCATCTATTTCCGCTTTACTCTGACTATTCTTACCTTTTCATTCTAAAGACAAATGTGGATTTCACACTTTGAAGTCTTGTATCTAAAGTAACTTTTAGGAGTAGGAGACCTACTCTTAGGATCAAAAACAAAATTATTTTTATATAGATATCTATGAACTTGAATGTTTATTCTTATGATACTTGTATGATTTGGACTTTTGATTGAGTGTGATGGGTTGTGGAGTAATGTCCATAATTACATCTATATATACATATAAACATAAATAGAATTCATAAGATAAGTAAACAACTTAGATTATCTATTTCATATAGATCCCTGTTATCTTAAAAGATTCTCTCTTATTTTACTAGATCCATCTTATCTTACAATATTCTTTCTTATCTTAATAGATCCATCTTATCCCGAAAAGATTCTATCATATCCTAATAGATCTTACTAACCTTAAAAGATTCCATCTTATCTTTATGGATCCATCTTATCCTAATAAGCATACTCATCCACCCTAGTTTAACAACCATGATCTAATGCAAATTAATTAGATCTTATCTAGTCAAGCTAGTCATACCAATCTAATCTAGATCCCATCTAACCTAATATGATCTAATTTAAAATGAGTTACTTAATGGACCAGTTAATACTTGTGAAATAGATTAGACCTTATCCACATGTTTTAACTTAGTTTACCCTACACTAAATAAAGAATGATAGACCAACCCAACCAATAGAGTCTTGATGGATTGCATGATCTGCCTATCCCCACCTAACATCAAACAAACTTTTGACCTACATCATGTAGTCTATCTCATCCATATCTATCTTAACCATATTCCCTAGCCCAATAATATACACCAACTCTTGATCAATGAGACAAGACCGAAGAAGATGATCAACTTCATCAAGAAAGGATGAGCACCAACTCAAGTCTTCAAGGATCAAGTGAGGTCACCAAGATGAGTCAAGATCCACAATCTTGGATGGAGTCTTTTCTTACCCCACTCCTTACCCAAAACTACATATGCTTTAAAGATATCATTCATCCTGCATAATAAAGTGGCTATACCCATATATACCCAGGCCTTCCTAATAACCCACTATTGTCTATAAAAAAATATATGAAACTCTGGATCTTAAACCTATTATAGACTAAAAGACGAATCACAAACCAATCCTTCTGTATCCCTTTTTCTTACAAATCTCGAGGACGAGATTTTTGTTAAGGGGGGTAGGATTTGTGAAGCCCAAAATTGGTATAAAAATAATAATAAAAATTAATTAAATAAATAAATATATTTATAATAAGGTTTGAGATTTTGTTTTACCTTTATAAGTTATTGGGACCTTTTCTTTTATAATCAATTAGTTATATTAAAATAGTCGTGTGACCAATAAATAAATAAATAAAGTTAACCTTGCATATCATGCTGGAGTTTTATTTGCTTGAGCATTTTAAATTGAGTGTGCAAATTTCAAACCAAAATTCGAAATATAAATTGAGGAGATGGAAAAGAAAGAAAATAGAAAGCTAGACAATAAAAGGAAAAAAAGTGTTCTACTATTAATATTGGGCCCCTTTCCTTGACTCTCGGCCCAGCCGAACCCCTGGGCGTCGGCCTAGTGTGTCACCCGCCTGGCCCATGACTGGGTGCACCAAGTATTACACTTACGTGTGGGCCCCAGGTGGCAGTAGCTTCTTCTAGATCGGTTGTTAGGATCCTCCGCTCCTCCTGTTGCCTGCTTCCCTTCCTGTGATACTCGCATGGCCGACCACCGGGGGCCGTTGCGCCATATCCGCCGCCCTGACCGGCTCACCGTGCCTATAAAACCTGAGCCCCGCCCCGGTACCCAAGCCATAGCCGAGCCAACCACCATGGGAGAATCGAGTGTCTGCACAGGATGGGTTGGGGAAAGGGGTCTGCCGCCGCCGTCAAGGGCACGATTGGCCACCTCGTGGACCTCAGCATGGGGTTCGGATAGGGCGCCGGGACGCTTGGAAGCCAGGGCCGCCGCGAATTCGACAATTATGCAGAGGAAGCCGGGGCATGAAGACTGTGCGCTGGGCGAAGCCACCACCGGAGTACGTGGTGCCACAAACGCCGTGCGCCCTCGTCGATCCCTCGTAAGTGGCCTCCTCTGTTGTTCGTCGTGGATCCGCCGTGGCTAGTTCTGGCGTCCGCACCGCTAGCCGGGGAGGAAGAAAGGGTGTAGTTCGTTGGATCTCGATCCAGCGGCTATGATTAGATCGGGTTTCGTAGACTCTGGGCCTTAGGATCTCGATCCTATGGCTGTTGAAGCGTACCGTTTCGTGCAAGGGGAAACCTAATCTAAACCGTAGATTCCGGATCCAAGGACCACGATTCCATACCGTTTTAATCGAATTCATGATCTAATCTAGGCGGTCGGTCTGTGATCGGACGGCTCAGATTAGCCCGTACCCCTTCGCTTGGCAAAATCTCTAAAGAGTCCCTAGGCTTACTGATAAACAACCCGCAGTACAGATGACGTATAAAGTATTTACGCAGTGACCCAGAATTCTTATAGAATACCCCTCTGCACTCCTTTGATTTAATGTCCGCAGTCCAGGGACTTAAGAAAATAGGAAAAACAATATAGAAAATACTTTTCTAGTACAAAAATAATTCTAGAACTTGTGTAATTCCTAGAAAATCCATTTTTGCTCCGAATTGAGTCATTCCAGTGGCAATAATTTTGTATTAATATTGTCTATCAACTAGTAACACTGTTTAGCCATGAAACTTAAATTAAAATTTCTCATTTGGATTAATTTATTTTAAGCACTAAATAATTTCAGAAATTCATAACTTAATAACCGTAGCTCCGAATTTATCGGTTCTCGAACCCACGATCTCGTAGCAACACGTAGATTATTATTATGCAGTTTGATCTTATGTTTGATGTGATGTTCATTTTGCCTATACCATGTTTGTCTGTATTGCTACGACTAGCGTGAGGTCACGTGTCATCTGGAAAGCAAGTTGGTACTTGGAATCTCAAGTCCCAGGCAAGTTGTGCCCTTGATCACTTCTTTTTACCCACTCATGTTCTAATTAATCATAATGATCTGCATAGGTTAATTTTGATGGGACCCAATAGGTTACCCTAGTTTGATTATCTTTATACCTTGTTTACCACTGAACTTTTTGGGTATTACTTGCTAGTGCTTTATGTGGTTTTGGGTATGAAGATACATTATTCATGATCACACTTTTATTATCTAATTATTATCACTGTTCATGATAAGATCATTATGTTGATTGGAACATGGAGCGACCACCCGGGAAAACAGTGCTACCACAAGGGTTTATGGACGCCCTTGGCTGATTAATTAGGAAAGCTAGTGGAGAACTACCTTACCTGAAAGGGGCAAGGGCAGTAAGGGAGTGGTCAGTGTAGGGAGGTCCTTGGTTGATTTTGCTACGATGGCGGTCAGGCAAGAACCCTGCATTGGAGCTTCCTATAAACTGTAGCGGGTTTTCTGAAGCTAGTGGAACTTTGTAAAGGCCTCGTAGTGTTACCCTGCCTCGCCTCCTCGGTAGAGGTGTATGGGAAGTCGCGATCCCTTGGCAGATGGGTAACATGACTTGTGGGTAAAGATGCGCAACCTCTGCAGAGTGTAAAACTGGTATACTAGCCGTGCTCACGGTCATGAGCAGCTCGGACCCTCACATGATTAATTTATGGAACTAAATTCAATTTGTCATATGCATTGCATTGCAGGTGATGTTGTTACTTTTGTTCTACTATTTAATTGGGTTGGTATTTACTTGTAGTTAGTAACTGCTAATAAAATTTTGACCAACTTTAAAAGCAATGCTCAGCTCTAACCATCCTCTTTGGTAAACCTTACACTTCACGTGAACTCCCACCTTTGGCGAGTTCATGCACATTATTCCCCACAACTTGTTGAGCGATGAACGTATGTGAGCTCACTCTTGCTGTCTCACACCCCCCCACAGGTCAAGAGCAGGTACCGCAGGATGAGGCACATGGAGGATGCTGCGATGTGTTCGTGAGAGGTCTAGGCCGTCGTCTCCCAGTCAACTTTGGGGTTGCTGGACCGTTGTCTCCTTATAATGTAATTATTTATTTATTTTGTACAAAACTCCGATTATATAGTAAAGTCTTGACATTCAATCCTGTGCCATGATTCATCATATGTGTGAGACTTGGTCCCAGCACACCTGATGTTTATGTTCGCGCCCGGGTCTTGGTGCCCCGAAACCCGGGTGTGACAGCAGGTAGAAAGAGCCAACAGAATGATATTGGAAGCACTCAGAAAGAAAGTCTTCGACAAGAATGAAAAGTTCGCAGGAAAGTGGATCAGAGAGTTGCCGTATGTGGTCTGGAGCCCAAGAACTCAACCTAGCCGAGCTTTGCATGGAAACACTCCTTTCTTTATGGTCTATGGTTCGGAGGCAGTACTACCCGCTGATCTCAAGTTTGGGGCACCAAGATTGATCTTCGAAAACATAGCTGAAGCTAAGGCCACTAGACTGGAGGATGTTGATATACTTGTCAGGGACCATAATTAGGGGTACCCCCAAGACTCCTGATCTCAGCTGGTAACCCCCATCAGCACAAAGCCGCAAAGGCCTGATGGGCGCGATTAAGGTCAAGGCTCAGTCCACTCAAGGGATACGATCTCGCCTCGCCCGAGCCCAGCCTCGGGCAAAGGCAACCGACCCCGGAGGATTCACGTCTCGCCCGAGGGTCCCCTCAAGCAACGGACGCACCCTCGACTCGTCCGAGACCCAGCTCGGGCAGGCTTCGCGGAGAAGCAACCTTGGCCAGATCGCCACGCCGATCGACCGTATCGCAGGAGCATTTAATGCAAGGATCGCCTGACACCTTATCCTGACGCGCGCTCCTCAGTCAACAGAGCCGAAGTGACCGCAGTCACTTCGCCGCTCCACTGACCGACCTGACAGGATAACAGCGCCGCCTGCCCTGCTCCGACTGCTGTGCCACTCAAACGAGTGAGGCTGACAGCAGCTAAGTCCAGCCTCGGGCGCCATAGGAAGCTCCGCCTCGCCCGACCCCAGGGCTCGGACTCAACCTCGACCTCGGACGATGGACTCCGCCTCGCCCGAGCCCAGGGCTCGGACTCAGCCTCGACCTCGGATGACGGACTCCGCCTCGCCCGACCCCAGGGCTTAGACTTAGCCTCGACTCTAGAAGACGGTCTCCGCCTCGCCCGACCCCCGGGCCCGGACTCGACCTCGACCTCGGAGGAGCCTCCGCCTCACCCGACCTCGGGCTCAGACCGACCACGTCACAGGGGGGGCCATCATTACCCTACCCCTAGCTAGCTCAGGGTACGGGGAACAAGACCGGCGTCCCATCTAGCTCGCCCCGGTAAAAAAGTAATGATGGCACCCCGCGTGCTCCATGACGACGGCGGCTCTCAGCCCCTTACAGAAGCAAGGAGACGTCAGTAAGGATCCAACGGCCCCAACAGCTATCCTTCCACAGGGCTCAAGCGCTCCTCCGACGGCCACGACATCACATGAACAGGGCGTCGAAACCTCTCCGACTGCCACAACGGCATGTACTTAGGGCTCTAGCTCCTCTCTACTAAACACGTTAGCACACTGCTACACCCCCATTGTACACCTGGGCCCTCTCCTTACGCCTATAAAAGGAAGGTCCAGGGCTCTCGTACGAGAAGGTTGGCCGCGCGGGAGAATGGGCTGGCGAACAGTCTCTCTCTCTCTCTCTCTCTCTCTCTCTCTCTCTCCCTCGCGGACGCTTGTAACCCCCTACTGCAAGCACACCCGACCTGGGCACAGGACAACACGGAGGCCGTGGGATTCCCCTTTGCTGTTTCTTCCCCCCTTTGTGCTCCGTCTCGCGCCGACCCATCTGGGCTGGGACACACGGCGACAACTTACTCGTCGGTCCAGGGACCCCCGGGGTCGAAACGCCGACAGTTGGCGCGCCAGGTAGGGGACTGCTGCGTGTTGACGAACAACTTCTCGTCAAGCTCCAGATGGGTAGTCTCCAGCAACCTCTCCAACCCGGGACGACGCTTTGTTTCGGGAGTCTTGAGTTCATGTCCCTCGACGGCAGCTACGACATGATACTCCTTCCTCCGCCGCGCGACAACGGCAATGGCGGCCATCAGCCCGCCCGCCGGCGGCGGAATCGACGACGTCTTCCCCATGTGACGGAAGAGCAACATCCGGGTCTGTCCCGTCACCTTCCCCGCCGACGGAGGAGGAGGCGGGGCAGGCATGGCCAAGCAGAAGGAGGCACCTCATCGGCTGTCGAGCGAGTCGACGACGTCGGCGCCCCAGCGGGGGACACGTCGGGCGTTGACCTCGCGTCTGAGACGAAGACGAGCGTCGTATCCCCGCAACACGCCAACCCCAAGCAGACGGACGACGCCAGCATGCTCGCGAAGGACTTGCTGGGCGTTAGCCTCGTACCTGAGACAACGGTGCAGTCCGTCCCTGATGCGACTTTGTCACCACCCATCGATCAAGAGGTACCGTTCGTTTCCCGTTCCATGCCTTTTAAATTCAGCTGCGACCCACCCAGCGACCCCGCTTCGGTGGACGCTTTCATAAAGACATGTCCAAACCCTCCGGGGTATCATATGCGGTCACCCTGGGACCGGCTGACGGCCGTCTCGACCTACGGGCCCCTGGGTTCCGAGGAAGATGATGAGCCCGACTCTGGTTGGGATTTCTCCGGGCTCGATAACCCCAGTGTCATACGGGACTTCATGACCGCATGTGACTACTGCCTCTCCGATTGCTCCGATAGCAGCCACAGCCTCGGCAACGAGGACTGCGGCCCAAGTCGCGAATGCTTCCACGTCAATCTAGGGGGTCTCGACGAAGGCAACCATCTTGGTATGCCGGAGGACGGTGATCCCCTAGGCCTGCGCCTCGCGTTGACATCCTTCGGGAGCTAGCTATGGTCCCAGTCCCTGCGGGGGGTCAGGACGCACAACTCGAGCAAATCCGCGAGGTACAGGCCAGGCTCGACGAGGAAGCAGGACAACTTGTGCAGCTTCGGCAAAATATCGGGCAGGAGTGGGCAGGCCGAGCACCGGCCGGAGAAGTGCGTCATCTGGCCCAGGACGTCCAGCACCGCATCGCCGACGATGCCAGGGCAAGGCTGCCCCCAGCTTCCAGTGGGGTCGGCCAGAACCTGGCTGCGGCAGCGATACTACTCCGAGCGATGTCGGAACCATCCGCCACCGAGGGGCGGCGTATCCAGAGAGAGCTCAAGAGTCTCTTGGAAGATGCCGCGGTCCGACGGGCCGAAAGCTCTGCATCCCGAAGGCAGGGGTACCCCGCGGAGCATCGCGCCGCGACTTCCCGGTTCATGCGGGAAGCCTCGGTCCACACCGGGCACACGCGGAACACCGCGCCTGCGGCCCCGGGTCGCCTCGGCAACGAGCACCACCGTCGTGACCGTCGAGCCCACCTCGACGAGAAGGTGCGCCGAGGCTACCACCCTAGGCGTGGGGGATGCTACGACAGTGGGGAGGATCGGAGCCCCTCGCCCGAACCACCCGGTCCGCGAGCTTTCAGCCGGGCCATACGACGGGCGCCGTTCCCGACCCGGTTCCGAATCCCGACTACTATCACCAAGTACTCAGGGGAGTCAAAGCCAGAACTGTGGCTCGCGGACTACCGGCTGGCCTGCTAGCTGGGTGGAATGGACGATGACAACCTCATCATCCGCAACCTTCCCCTGTTCCTCTCCGACGCTGCCCGAGCCTGGCTAGAGCATCTGCCTCCTGCGCAGATCTCCAACTAGGATGACTTGGTCAAAGCCTTCGCCGACAACTTCCAGGGCACATACGTGCGCCCTGGGAACTCCTAGGATCTCCGAAGCTGCCGCCAGCAGCTGGGAGAGACCCCGAGGGACTACATCTGGTGATTTTCGAAGCAGCGCACCGAGCTGCCCAACATCACCGACTCGGATGTCATCGGTGCGTTCCTCGCCGGCACCACTTGCCGCGACCTGGTGAGCAAGCTGGGTCGCAAGACTCCCACCAGGGCGAGCGAGCTGATGGACATCGCCACCAAGTTTGCCTCTGGTCAGGAGGCGGTCGAGGCCATCTTCCGGAAGGACAAGCAGCCTCAGGGACGCCAGTCGGAAGACGTTCCTGAGGCGTCCGCTCACCGCAGCTTGAGGAAGAAGGGCAAGAAGAAGTCGCAAGCGAAACGCGGCGCCGCCGACGCGGACCTCGTCGCCACCGCCGAGCACAGGAACCCTCGGAAGCCTCCCGGAGGCGCCAATCTGTTCAACAAGATGCTCAAGGAGTCATGCCCCTATCATCAGGGTCCCGTCAAGCACACCCTTGAGGAATGTGTCATGCTTCGGCGCTACTTCCACAAGGCCGGGCCACTGGCGGAAGGTGGCAGAGCCCACAACAACGACAAGAAGGAGGATCACAAGGCAGAGGAGTTCCCCGAGGTCCACGACTGCTTCATGATCTACGGTGGGCAAGTGGCGAACGCCTCGGCTCGGCACAGCAAGCAAGAGCGTCGGGAGGTCTGCTCGGTAAAGGTGGCGGTGCTAGTCTACCTAGACTGGTCCGACAAGCCCATCACCTTCGACCAGGGCGATCATCCCGACGCCATGCCGAGCCCAAGGAAGTACTCGCTCGTTGTCGACCCCGTCATCGGCAACATCAGGCTTACCAAGGTCCTCATGGACGGAGGCAGCAGCCTCAACATCATCTACGCCGAGACCCTCGGGCTCCTGCAGATCGATCTGTCCTCGATCCGGGCCGGCGCGGCACCTTTTCACAGGATCATCCCCGGGAAACGCGTCCAATCCCTTGGACAACTCGATCTGCCCATCTGCTTCGGGACTCCCTCCAATTTCCGAAAGGAAACCCTCACGTTCGAGGTGGTCGGGTTCCGAGGAACCTACCACGCAGTGCTGGGGAGGCCATGCTATGCCAAGTTCATGGCTGTCCCCAACTACACCTACCTCAAGCTCAAGATGTCGGGCCCCAACGGGGTCATCACCGTCGGCTCCACGTACTGACACGCGTACGAATGCGAAGTGGAGTGCGTGGAGTACACCGAGGCCCTCGCCGAATCCGAGGCCCTCGTCGCCGACCTGGAGAGCCTCTCCAAGGAGGCGCCAGATGCGAAGCGCCACGCCGGCAACTTCGAGCCAGCTGAGACGGTTAAGTCCGTCCCTCTCGACCCCAGCAACGACGCCTCCAAGCAGATCCGGATCGGCTCCGAGCTCGACCCCAAATAGGAAGCAGTGCTCGTCGACTTTCTTCGCGTGAACGCCGAAGTTTTTGCGTGGAGTCCCTCGGACATGCCTGACATACCGAGGGATGTCGCCGAGCACTCGCTGGAGCCTGACCCGCGAAGCAGCCTCTGCGCCGATTCGACGAAGAAAAGCGCAGAGCCAAAGGCGAGGAGATCCACAAGCTGATGGCTGCAGGGTTCATCAAAGAGGTATTCCATCCCGAATGGCTTGCCAACCCTGTGCTTGTGAGAAAGAAAGGAGGGAAATGGCGGATGTGTGTAGACTACACTGGTCTAAACAAAGCATGTCCGAATGTTCCCTACCCTCTGCCTCGCATTGATCAAATCGTGGATTCCACTGCTGGGTGCGAAACCCTGTCTTTCCTCGATGCCTACTCAGGGTATCACCAAATTAGGATGAAAGAGTCCGACCAACTCGCGACTTCTTTCATCACACCCTTTGGCATGTACTGCTACGTTACTATGCCATTCGGTTTGAGGAATGCAGGCGCGACATACCAAAGGTGCATAAACCATGTGTTCGGAGAGCACATTGGTCGAACGGTCGAGGCTTACGTCGATGACATTGTAGTCAAGACGAGGAAAGCCTCCGACCTCCTTTCCGACCTTGAAACGACATTCCGGTGTCTCAAGGCGAAAGGCGTAAAACTCAATCCCGAGAAGTGTGTCTTCGGAGTCCCCCGAGGCATGCTCCTAGGGTTCATCGTCTCCGAGCGGGGCATCGAGGCCAATCCGGAGAAAATCGCGGCCATCACCAACATGGGGCCCATCAAGGACTTGAAAGGAGTACAGAGGGTCATGGGATGTCTTGCGGCCCTGAGCCGTTTCATCTCGCGCCTCGGCGAAAGAGGCCTACCTCTGTACCGCCTCTTGAGGAAGACCGAGCGCTTCACTTGGACCTCCGAGGCCGAGGAAGCCCTCGGGAACCTAAAGGCGCTCCTTACCAGCGCGCCTATCTTGGTGCCCCCCCCCCCCCCCCGCTGCCGGAGAAGCCCTCTTGATCTACGTCGCCGCTACCACTCAGGTGGTCAGCGCCGCGATCGTGGTCGAGAGACGAGAAGAGGGGCACGCATTGCCCGTCCAGAGGCTGGTCTACTTCATCAGTGAAGTACTGTCCGAGACCAAAATCTGCTACCCGCAAATTCAGAAGCTACTGTACGCGGTAATTCTGACGCGGCGCAAGTTGCGACATTACTTCGAGTCTCATCCGGTGACTGTGGTGTCATCCTTCCCCCTAGGAGAGATCATCCAGTGCCGAGAGGCCTCAGGTAGGATTGCAAAGTGGGCAGTGGAGATCATGGGCGAGACTATCTCATTCGCCCCTCGGAAGGCCATCAAGTCCCAAGTCTTGGCGGACTTTGTGGCTGAATGGGTCGACACCTAGCTTCCAGCAGCTCTGATCCAACCGGAACTCTGGACCATGTTTTTCGACGGGTCGTTGATGAAAACAGGAGCGTGCGCGGGCCTGCTCTTCATCTCACCCCTCGGGAAGCACCTCCGCTACGTGTTGTGCCTCCATTTCCCGGCGTCCAACAATGTGGCCGAGTACGAGGCTCTGGTTAACGGGTTGCACATCGCCATCGAGCTAGGGGTCCGACGCCTCGACGCTCGTGGCGACTCGCAGCTTGTCATCGACCAAGTCATGAAGAACTCCCACTGTCGCGACCCGAAGATGGAAGCCTACTGCGATGAGGTTCGGCGCCTGGAGAACAAGTTCTTCGGGCTCGAGCTCAACCACGTCGACCGACGATACAACGAGACTGCGAACGAACTGGCTAAGATAGCCTTGGGGCGGACAACGGTTCCCCCGGACGTCTTCTCCCGAGACCTACATCAACCCTCAGTCAAGACCGACGACACGCCCGAGCCCGAGAAGGTCTCGGCCCAGTCCGAGGTGCCCTCGGCTCAGCCCGAGGCACCCTCGGCCCCCGAGGGTGAGGCACTATGCATCGAGGAAAAGCGGAATGGGGTCCCGCCTAATCGATACTGGCAGACCCCGTACCTGCAATATCTCTACCGAGGAGAGCTACCCCTCGACCGAGCCGAAGCTCGGTGACTGGCACGGCGCGCCAAGTCGTTCGTCTTGCTGGGTGACGAGAAGGAGCTCTACCACCACAGCCCCTCAGGCATCCTCCAGCGATGCATATCCATCGCCGAAGGTCAGGAGTTATTACAAGAAATACACTCGGGGGCTTGCGGTCACCACGCAGCACCTCGAGCCCTCGTTGGAAACGCCTTCCGACAGGGATTCTACTGGCCAACCGCGGTGGCCGACGCCACTAGGATTGTACGCACCTGCCAAGGGTGTCAATTCTACGCAAAGCAGACCCACCTGCCCGCTCAGGCTCTGCAAACAATACCCGTCACCTGGTCGTTTGCTGTGTGGGGTCTAGACCTCGTCGGTCCCTGGCAGAAGGCACCCGGGGGCTACACGCACCTGCTGGTCGCCATCGACAAATTCTCCAAGTGGATCGAGGTCCGACCCCTAAACAGCATCAGGTCCGAACAGGCGGTGGCGTTCTTCACCAACATCATCCATCGCTTTGGGGTCCCGAACTCCATCATCACCGACAACGGCACCCAGTTCACCGGCAGAAAGTTCCTGGACTTCTGCGAGGATCACCACATCCGGGTGGACTGGGCCGCCATAGCTCACCCCATGACGAATGGGCAAGTAGAGCGTGCCAACGGCATGATTCTGCAAGGACTCAAGCCGCGGATCTACAACGACCTCAACAAGTTCGGCAGGCAATGGATGAAGGAACTCCCCTCGATGGTCTGGAGCCTGAGGACGAATCCAAGCCGATCCATGGGCTTCACGCCGTTTTTTCTAGTCTATGGGGCCGAGGCTATCTTGCCCACAGACTTAGAATACGGATCCCCGAGGACGAGGGCGTACGACAACCGAAGCAATCGAACCAACCGAGAAGACTCACTGGACCAGCTGGAAGAGGCTCGGGACATGGCCTTACTACACTCGGCGCGGTATCAGCAGTCCCTGCGACGCTACCACGCCCGAGGGGTTCGGTCCCGAGACCTCCAGGTGGGCGACTTGGTGCTTCGGCTACGACAAGACGCCCGAGGGCGCCACAAGCTCACGCCTCCCTGGGAAGGGCCATTCATCATCGCCAAGATTTTGAAGCCTAGAACGTACAAGCTAGCCAACAGTCAAGGCGAGGTCTACAGCAACGCTTGGAACATCCGACAGCTACGTCGCTTCTACCCTTAAGATGTTTTCAAGTCGTTCATACACCTCGTTTACATACGCAAATAAAGTCTAACCATCAAGTAAGGGTCAGCCTTGCCTCGGCAAAGCCCGACCCTCCCTCGGGGGCTAGAAGGGGGACACCCCCTCTGCGTCAAAATTTTCCTCGAAAAAAGTCTTTCTGCCAGAACGTCTTTCGTGCTTTTTGACTACTTCGAAAGTGGGATCCTGAAAACGACGGAGTACACGTAAGCAGGCAAGGCTGACCGAGCCGAGGGACTCCTATGCCTCCGGGATACGGATACCTCACTCATCACCTTCTGCGATAAGTAACTCACGCTCGGATAAGCAATTCCGCTGACCGAACAAGTCTTAATGCTCGAAAACTTTTCTGCCAAAACGATTTTTCGTGCCTTCTCGACTATATCGATAACAGAATCCTACGGACGGGTAAGAGTACACGTAAGCGGCAAGGCCGACCGAGCCGAGGGACTCCTACGTCTTCGAGATACGGATACCTCACTCATCACCTTCCGTGAAAAGTAACTCTCGCTCGGACAAACAATTCTGTTACCGGCAAATAAGTCTAGATACTCGGAACAAGGGGAAAAGAAACGCAGCTTTACAACACGACGACGGTATGTTTGGGCCTCGACGGCCGCCAAAAAACATACGCACACTACAGATAAATTGTTCCTGGAGGATCAGACATCAGTGGGGGAGCAGCAGCACCCTCGGCATCGACTCCACCTTCAGCGGAATCCGACCCGGCCTCAGACGGCAACACGGTCGGAGGATCTCCACCTCGAAGGAACCTGTCGGCACCACGCCTGGGCCATCACCGCTAGGGTCTCCTCCGGGAACCTGGCCCGAGCAGACGGCTCAACCGGCCGCTCCGTAGCCTTAGCCAGCTGTCCCCCGAGGACATCAGCCTGGCTCATGGCCTCGGCAACCCGACTCCGGCGTCGGTCCCACCAGTGGACGGCCCGGCCAGGCTTCGGCCGACGAAGCTTCTTTTCGAGCCAACTCCGCCTCTGTCCATGCTGACACTACTGCCTCCGGCTCCGGCTCATCGTAGAGCGGCCGAGGGTTTCTTTAACTAAGCAAGAGAAGCCTCGGGTGGCAAGGCCGACCGAGCCGAGGGACTCCTACGCCTCCGGGATACGGATACCTCACTCGTCACCTTCGCACGAGGCAACTCACACTTGGTTAAGCGGTTCAGTTAGCCGACAGGCGAGTCCTAGTGCTCGAAATGAAGAAGAAACATGGCTTCACGCCAAAATACATACATGTTCAGGCCCCGACAGCCGCAATGAATAGACACCGGCACTCAAGGTGCCATTACAAACGGAACTCCGGTTCCGCCCCTGCAGGTACGAACAACCCCCCCACATTGGAGGGCCCGCGGGGCGACAAAACCCCAGGTGGCTCACCGCCGCTCGCTCCGGCAGCAGCGACAACGACCTCCGCTCTGGGCGGCCAAACAACAGCAGTGATGACCTCAGGGCAGACGCTACTGCGACAAGGCCCTCGCCCACGACCCCACTCGAGGGGCGAGGACAAGCAGAAGGCCGTAGAGTCGGAGGTCAGTCCGCGGGTGGCTCCGGCTACCTCGTCGGTAGAGAAACCTCTTCTGGCTGCCTCGGTGGGAGGTGGCACCGGAAGCAGTGCCAGAGCCGCTCAGGCCGGAGAGCTAGACACGCGGCAGCTGCCAGCGCCACGAATGGCGAACGCCCTTCCCCCCGATCACTGAGGGAAGGAGCGGACCGCTGCCTGTGAGGAGACAGGCTCCAACTCGGCGCACTCCCCTCCCCAGCACTGATGATGAACATCCTTGAAGCTGAGGGAGGGGCAGAGGCCGCAGCCTGGCTCGCTTCTCCCCACCATCGAACTAGTGGTCACCGTCTTGGGTGACCACCGGCGAGGGGATGCAGCCGGGCTGCCTGATGAAAATCCTTGAAGCCGAGCGATGGCTGAAAGGTACCAACTTCCGCGAAGTTGCGTTCCTCCAACGACTACAAGACGAAAGCGACGCGGGAGCTCCCCATCCGGGGGCTCGGAAGGTGGAAGGACGCGATGCATGAGGAAAGTGTGAGGACATGGTTGCCATCCAAGGGGGCCGCCCTCCTTTTAAAGGCGACGCTCCCCACTTGCGTCCTCAGCCGTCGCGGACTGAGTCTTCACCAACACGCTTCAAGGTCTTCCCCCTATGACACGGGGGCTGGGTCCCACGCATCATGCAAGCTGGCCCAGGGCAGAAGAAGCCAAACCGCCGCGCGTGGTGCGCGTAACTACCCAGCGGTTACAAGCGCTCCTCCACTTTCGCCCGGACCAGCGGGTGAAAGGACGGACCGCCATGCAGGCGGCATGCAACTGCACCAAGGGGGCACACCCTTTTGACTCCGACACGTCCAGCATGGGGGCCCAGGCCCACACCTCATGTAACCGGTGCGCCGGTTACTACGTGCAAGAAGCTGCACCGCCACTTGCGCCAGTACCGCGCCTTCTTGACTGCGGAACCAGTGCCACGACTCGAGGCGACCCTGCACATGGCCCAACGGTGCCAACCGAGCACATCGATCACGGGTCAGTCAGCCGCGGGAAAAGGCGCGACGGTCAATACGGCCAGAAATGGGCCGGTAGTGATGGCGGCGGTAGGCGGGCGGAAGCAGCAGTCAAGTCATCTGCAGGCTCACGTACCCTCCTGGGACAGCGAGAGAGCCCTCTCCCACGGCGTGAAGACGACGCGCCCGTGTTCCGTTCCTCGAACGGCTCGTGCACGCACAACGGCTGCCCCGCGAACCACTCGTCCTGTCGCATTAACTCTGCGGCAGGACAGGCGACGCCTTTGGCAGGCGAAGCAGGCGACGCTTCACCTCCGCCATAATGACCGCGTCAAAAAAGGTGTGCCACGTCGTTCGATTTCGTATCCTTTTCCTCTTCCTCTTTCTCTCTCTTGCTACAGGGACCGGGAAAGGGGATACTCCGAAAGGGATCCTTCTCCACGAAGGAAGCGGGCCCCGAGCCCCCCTACTGATCAGAGGTTCGAAGGTTGGCCCCTCGGAAGGGTTCGACAGCCGCCTTAGAGCACTCGGGCTCCGAGCCCTCCTACTGGTTAGAGGTTCGAAGGCTGGCCCCTCGGAAGGGTTCGACAGCCGCCTCAGGCCCCTCGGGCTCCGCGCCCACCACTGGTCAGAGGTTCAAAGTCTGGCCCCCTCGGAGGGGTTCGACAACCGCATCAGGCCACTCGGGCTCCGTGCCCACTACTGATCAGGGGTTCGTAGGCTGGCCCCTGAAGGGTTCGACAGCCGCCTCAGAGCACGCAGAGCGAGGGATGACTCTGGGTACGTCCGATACATGGCCGAGGCTCGGGCTACGCTCCAGAGGTACCCTAGGACATTTCCGAGACTAGCAGGAGCGATTCTGTAACGGAATCCCATCAGAGGGAGGCATCGAGCCCTCGGACCCTATCAAATGGGACCGGGTCCGGCAAATCACCTGCAGGTACTTTTGGAGCGCGCCTCTGGGCCACTAGCCGACCCTTATCGAACGGGGCACGGGCGTCCACTCGGGTCACCCGCTAGCAACTCACTGGAGACACCATGTTCGGCGCCCTCCGAGGGCAACATGGCGCTTTCCCCCCCTCCTCCTTGTGGAAAGGCGACGCAAGGGCGTATGAAAAAAGCCGAGTCTATCCTTGACCATCCTCTCGCTCTGTGCGGAGGCTCGGGGGCTGCTCTCGCAAACCCGGCTCCAGCCAAACCGTTGACAGCGTCAACATACCAACCCGAGAACTTGGAACCTGACTATGCACCCGGGCTACGACCAGTTCGCATGAGGGAACAACCAGACCGGCTGAAGCATCACGAAACTCTCTAAGACCTCGAAGGAGTCAAACCACTCCTCCGAGGCCTCGGGGGCTACACCCGGCGTGTGCGCTCGCGCGCACCCACCGGAACAAAACGCAACTGAGAAAGGCCGGTCCCCTTGCAAAAAAGTGCGACAAAAGCCTCCAAGCGAGTACTAACACTCCCTTCGAGGCTCGGGGGCTACTGTCGGGGACCTTAATTAGGGGTACCCCCAAGACTCCTGATCTCATCTTGTAACCCCCATCAGCACAAAGCCACAAAGGCCTAATGGGCGCGATTAAGGTCAAGGCTCAGTCCACTCAAGGGACACGATCTCGCCTCGCCCGAGCCCAGCCTCGGGCAAAGGCAGCCGACCCCGGAGGATTCACGTCTCGCCCGAGGGTCCCCTCAAGCAACGGACACACCCTCGACTCGCCCGAGGCCCAGCTCGGGCAGGCTTCGCGGAGAAGCAACCTTGGCCAGATCGCCACGCCGACCGACCGTATCGCAGGAGCATTTAATGCAAGGATCGCCTGACACCTTATCCTTACGCGCGCTCCTTAGTCGACAGAGCCGAAGTGACCGCAGTCACTTCGCCGCTCCACTGACCGACCTGACAGGAAAACAGCGCTGCCTGCCCTGCTCCGACTGCTGTGCCACTCGATAGAGTGAGGCTGACAGCAGCTAAGTCCAGCCTCGGGCGCCATAGGAAGCTCCGCCTCGCCCGACCCCAGGGCTCGGACTCAACCTCGACCTCGGACGATGGACTCCGCCTCGCCCGACCCCAGGGCTCGGACTCAGCCTCGACCTCGGACGACGGACTCTGCCTCGCCCGACCCTAGGGCTCGGACTTAGCCTCGACTCCGGAAGATGGTCTCCGCCTCGCTCGACCCCCGGTCCCGGACTCGACCTCGACCTCGGAGGAGCCTCCACCTCGCCCGACCTCAGGCTCGGACCGACCACGTCACAGGGGGGGCCATCATTACCCTACCCCTAGCTAGCTCAGGCTACGGGGAACAAGACCAGCATCCCATCTGGCTCGCCCTAGTAAAAAAGTAATGATGGCACCCCGCGTGCTCCATGACGACGGCGGCTCTTAGCCCCTTACGGAAGCAAGGAGACGTCAGCAAGGATCCGACGGCCCCGATAGCTATCCTTCCACAGGGCTCAAGCGCTCCTCCGACGACCACGACATCACATGAACAGGGCGTCGAAACCTCTTTGACTGCCACGACGGCATGTACTTAGGGCTCGAGCTCCTCTCTGCTAGACACGTTAGCACACTGCTACACCCCCCATTGTACACCTGGGCCCTCTCCTTACGCCTATAAAAGGAAGGTTCAGGGCTCTCATACGAGAAGGTTGGCCACGCGGGAGAACGGGCTGGCGGACAGTCTCTCTCTCTCTCTCTCTCTCTCTCTCTCTCTCTCTCTCTCCCTCGCGGACGCTTGTAACCCCCTACTGCAAGCGCACCCGACCTAGGCGCAGGACAACACGGAGGCCGCAGGATTCCCCTTTGCTATTTCTTCCCCCTTTGTGCTCCGTCTCGCGCTGACCCATCTGGGCTGGGACACGCAGCGATAATTTACTCGTCGGTCCAGGGACCCCCCGGGTTCGAAACGCCGACAATACTAGAAGAAGAACGATTGAATACAATGATTCAGTCAGCCAGGTACCAGCAAACTCTGAGGCGCTATCATGATAAGGCCATACAACATCGATCCTTCGCGGTGGGAGATCTTGTCCTCCGCCGAATTCTAACGGGGGAAGGACGGCACAAGTTGTCGCCACTATGGGAAGGACCATTCATAGTAGCAGAAGTCACTCGACCAGGATCATATCGTCTTACTCAAATGGATGGCATAGAAATAGGGAACTCATGGAATATAGAGCATCTCAAGAAGTTTTACCCCTAGCTAGATTTCAAAAGCTATTGGGACGACATTGTATTCTATAATTGGAAAATATACCATCAATAAAAAGACTTCATTCTCAAAGGCACTCGAACTGTTTATTGTCAATCTGCATGCTTACTCGACTCAGGGTGACCACTATACCCTACTAATGGAGTAATCGACTTAAGTCGGCGATGACTTAAGGCGGTGTGACATGCTCACGCTTACTTAACCCAGGGTGACCACTATACCCTACTAACGGAGCAATCGACTTAAGTCGACGATGACTTAAGGCGGTGTGACATGCTCACGCTTACTTAACCTAGGGTGACCACTATACCCTACTAACAGAGCAATCGACTTAAGTCGACGATGACTTAAGGCGGTGTGACATGCTCACGCTTACTTAACCCAGGGTGACCACTATACCCTACTAACAGAGCAGTCGGTTTAAGTCAGCGATGACTTAAATCGGTGTGACATGCTCACGTCTACACGATCCAGCATAAGCACGCTTGCGATTACTCGTCTTAGGGCGATCTCTATGCCTCATGAAATAGAAAGAAGTTTCAAAACCATCACACTGCACTTACTTCTGCAATCGTAACAACTGTTGAATTCAAACAACAGAAAAATAATAATAGCATTCAGTACCAAGAACACTTTTTAACAGAATATTCAAGCACATTGACCACATACACACACAATGCATTCAGTGTTTCTACTTGGTAATGTTTTTCTCAGGAGCAACTGATGAAGAAGGGCGACTCGAAGAGTCAGGAGCAGCGTTGACATCAGCAATTATGTCGTCAGGAACAATCACGCCCGGCCTTCTCATCAAGATCTGCCCCGCGCGAATGGCTTTGTCCATAGCTTTGTCACGCTGAGCCTTCAAAGTAGTGGAAGTGTCTTCAGCAACCTTGATAGCCAGCCGAGCAGCTTCTAGCTCCTGGACAACTGATCTTTTGGAAGCGCGCAGATCCTTGATGACAGAATCTTTGCTCGACACCAATTGCCTAAGACGAAGGATTTCATCCTGGGACTCTTGCAGCTTGTGACGGTGATTATCCAAGTCTGCCATGGTAAAGTGATGGCTCCTCTCCAAGATAGTCAAAGAATTGTTGGCGTTGCGATACAACCTATTAAGGTTATCGCGAGAAGCTGCAAGGGCACGTTTTTCTTCCTGCAGACAAGAATCAGCTCTCAAACACCTAGCAGGCAGTAAAAATGCAGCAGAGAAAGTCAAGTAAACTTACTTCATTAGCCACCCTTTCAGAGTCAAGCTGAGCACTGAGAGAGGAATTCAATAAGTTGGCATCATCTAAAGAAGCAGAAACTCAAGCCAGGTCCATCTGACCTTGAGAATACTTCTTCTCGAGCTCAGAGTACTGCCGGACCATATCTAGCAAGAAATGGTTGAAGAAAGATATTCAGTAAAGAGCAGTGTTGGGGACTTGTTCTCAAATGCTATGAATTAAGAACAAGGCAACATAGAATGTTAAATGTTAACGCCCTTCGTCCACGAAGCATTATTCCCTTGAGGATAATGAACCTTGAACGAAGGTTGACGGAAATATGATTACGAAGGTTAAATCCTCGTAATCGTGATTCAATAGATTATATAACATAAAATAGAAGGTATTAAAGGTACATGAAACATAAATAAATCATATTATATTTAATCAATGTATATTGAATCATTGGATATAGTCATACCTCTGCCTTGGCAAAGATCGGTTTCCGAATGATGTGATTGCAATTACAAGAATGCGTGAACAGTAAAGGAATACTGTTCACTATTTATAGGCACAGGACACAGCCTGTGAGGAATTACAATTATGCCCCTCATAAAAGTTTACAACGTTGACTCAGACCTTTATGGACTAAAAGGTCATTCTATCTTTAAGTCGGTTTGTAATACCGAAGCTTCATGAAGAGGAACCTTCGGCCATCTCATACAAACAGCTTCAGCCGAAAGCCGCTTCTTCCTAGAAGACCTTCGGCGGCGAAGCATAGACCCAACAGTAGCCCCTTTCGCGGTGCTAGATCGTTTTTCGTAACGAGTTTGATCCGTGAAAAAAGTCTCTTAAGCTTCGGGGAGCCGAAGGTCCAAAAAACACCTTCCCTGAGCTCGTTGTCGAGAAACGATTCAGTTTCCCAGCACGTAGTGGTCCCACCTTGCAGAGTTACTGTTTGTCCCTGCGGTCCACCGCGCAGCGAGTGCAAGCGGGTGTCCGCCTGGTGTAAAAATCCTGGCGCTTCGCCTTCTTACCTGCAGTACTATATAAACAGACGAGTAGGTGTGAAGTTACCACAGCATTCATTGCTATTTGCACTGTTCTGCTGCCAAAATTTTTAACCATCGCCGAAGCTTGACTGTCAGAATCGAACGAAGCTCCAACTTGAAGCCTGCTTCGTCAAGAGAAAAAACTTCGGAAGAAAAAAGTATTTAATTTCCACAAATTCAGAATTAAATGGCCAGAGTACGTTCTACCGCTAGGGTTGAGCATGAGGGGGGCGAAGCTGAAAGTTCGGAGACTGTTCCCATCTCCGAAGCGATGCAAAGATCCGGACTGGTAACTTCGGAAAAGATCCCTAGTGATGATGCGGAACAAGCAGAACAAGCAATTGCCGAAGCAGAAGAAGAAGATATTGAGGAAACTGATCCCGAAGATGATTATCGCATTGCCATGCCTAGCAAGCCCAGCCACTTGGACTTCGGAAAGTCTACTGTTTCGAAGGCTGATCTCTCCAAGATGGTAAAGTCGGGCTTTTTTAATGAAAATCAGAAGAAGCTATTACGCTTCGGGGGAGAAGAGACTACCCCAAAGCCGGAGAAGGATGAAATTGTTATTTTCAAAAGCTTTCTAAAGGCTGGATTAAGATTCCCCCTACATGAGATTATTGCAGAGGTACTGAAGAGGTTCGGTATCTATTTTCACCAGCTGACTCCTAACGCTATCGTTAGGCTTAGTGTTTACATCTGGGCACTCCGAAGCCAAGCAGTGGAGCCATTTGCGGACAGCTTTTGCCGAGTTCACGAACTGCACTATCAGACGAAGGCTAGAAAAGATGGACTGCATGACAATTTTGGTTGCTATAATTTCGCCTATCGAAAAACCACAAAGTTTCCTGTAATCAGCTACCGGAGCAAATGGGCAGCAGGCTGGAAGTCGGAGTGGTTCTATGTCAAGGTTGATGACGACAAAGAGAAGCTTGTGCAAAGTCCACTCGAACTAATCTTCGGAGAAACCCGACCTCGCTGCAACATGACACCCGAAGGTCCAACACAACAAGCAATGAATGAATTCAGAATTATTGCAGAGCATATCAGTACAAGAGACCTGGTTCAGGAGTTTTTGGCTTTTAAAGTTTTTCCTAGTTTGAAAGAATGGGAAATGCCGAAGCTGAAGGGGGAGAAGAAAGAAGGTGAACTTGTGCGTTTACCTTACTATTTCAAATTTAAGAAATACTTTAAAACACCTTGCCAAGAGTGGCTGGATACAATTGAAGTAATGTGTAATGAAATACTTGGCAACTACTCCAAAAAAGAAGAACAATTGATGACTGCGGCCTTCGGCACCCGTCCGAAGCGAAGACTGAACCGAGTGCTGGACGCCTTGGGTTTTGAATACCCTGACTATGAAAATCTGAACAAAGGTGCCGGAGGCCAGTAAAGGAAAAGGATAACCGAAACCTTAAATGAAGATGAAAAAGAAACACCAAAGAAGAAAATTCCGAAGAAGAGGAAAGCGTCTTCTCCGAAGCGAAGAATATCCGACGAAGAAGAAACCCCTGCATCACCCTCTGCCACTGATGTGGAGGCAATTTTGAAGGTAATGACTAAATCCCTGCCTGCGAAGCTAAGTCCATTGGGGCCTCAACTGACAAAGTTTTTTCAGAAGGAAAAGGAGCTCGAACAAATGAAGAAAACGACTAAAGTAAAGAGACAGAGAATCATCAGTGTGACAGAGGTAATTGACAAGACACCGCCAAGAGCTTCAGCTCAGAAGACACCAGCAGCTGAGGAAGGGACAGATATTGAAATCACACCTTCGGAGGTCGCAGCTGCCGAAGCTGCCTCAGCTGAAGATTTGAACCTAGAGAGCACAATCGAACATATTGACAAAATACTGCTAGACATGGCTGCAGAAGAAGCTACCACTGCCGCCGAAGAGGCCGCGGCCGCAGCGTCGGGGAAAGGGAAGGAAATTGCTGATGAAGCTTCAGAAAACGAAGCCTTCACGTTTCAAAATTTGGTTGGAGAAAAATTGTCAAAACCCGAAATAGAAGAACTTAAAGAGTATGCCAAATCTTGCGGGTACAAGCCAGGAGCACTCCTCTTCGGAGGTATTGATGATGAGAAAATAGATTGTATCCGAAACCAAACTGGAGCCAAAGTTATCGGTACTCTGTCAAAGAGTATTGGTTTTCCGAAGCTAGAAATGGACATTAGCCGCTACCGACGACAACATATCGTTGGCAGTTTATTTTATTCAAATTTCAAGGTGAACTACTTTTCCTTTAACTTTCATTGTTTCTAATAATGAAAACATGTCTAACGAAGGTTGTTTTCGTGCAGAGTATGCTGTTGAGCAAAGCCTTGAAGATGCAACAAGATTTTGAAGACAAGAAGCACGAAGTTATAATTGAAAATTTGGAAGGCAAAATAAAGGAGCAATCAGATGCTATCGAAAAAAAAGAACTTTGAGCTCCAGGCAACCGAAGGTTTATTGGCGGAAGCCGAAGCAAAAATAACAGAACTGAACACGAAGCTTCTCCGCCAATCTGAGCAGTTTGAGCAAGAAAAGCAAGATCTTAATGTAAAACTTGAAGCCAAAGCTCAACAAAATTCAGACTTGAAAAAACTATTGACGGGCCTTCAAGAAAAATGTTTGGAATTCAGCAACAAATGTATTCAACGATTAAGAAAAATTTTCCACTCAGTTGGAGCCAGCAGTGAAAAATTCACCCCCTAAGCTGAAGATTTACCGAAGACCTTCGAACATATTGGGGGTGAAATTGACGAGCTCGACGAAGTTATAGCTGGGCACGGTGACTTCTGTGCCTGGGTAGCTTCTCGGGGCACTGCTGCAGCTTTCCTAAAAGCTGGCTGTGATCACGGAAAGATTGTCAATAGGCCAAATTTCACTTTATCACCATCAATCTTAGATGACATTCCTGATCTCGCCCGAAGTATCTCCAATAGATTTATAAAAATGATATGGACAAAAGGTGGACGAGAAAAGGCTGGAGACGAAGCTCGGAGTCATCTTAAACCAGTAAGAAATCATACCTTGTGCTTACCTCTTCCTTCAAGCTCGATTTTGACTTACAACAACTTAATTCATGTAGGATGACGAAGCCGAAGTCGATGATTGAAAGAATGACGCCGAAGCTAAAATCCCCCGAAGATTAAGTAGAAGTAGACTGTAGACAGACTTAGGAAACTTTTGAGATAACATTTTGTGAATGTAATTAAACTTGCCTTTAATGAGTTCTGTTCATACCTTGTATTATGCTCTTACGCTTCCATTAATGCATGTGAAGTGCTTTGTTGTGGACGAAATTATCTTTTTTGAGCCGAAGGCGAAAAAACACCTTCCCTTCTTTTCGTACACAGCGAAGCATAGAAAACAACATTTCCCCTTTTTTCCGAAGCTCTCCTGTTTGTATGCGAAGAAGCTTTTCTATTATGCCGAAGCAACCACTTATGCCATGATGATTATCCTACATATGCCTGGATGAATGTTTATGAATGCAAATGCTATGATGTAATGTAATGTGCGAATGAATGTCCAAACACATATTCGAAACCATACTCTCAGCCATTATTTTCTTAGAGACCAATCACACATCAGCTCTGCATTCCCTTAGGAACGTCTTTGGAGCTTCTTCGCCTTTTACTTTTGGCGGAATCAGCGTTGACTTTTCGCTGTAAGCTCTGCATTCCCTTAGGAACGACTTTGGAGCTTCTTCGTCTTTTACTTTTGGCGGAATCAGCGTTGACTTTTCGCTGTAAGCTCTGCATTCCCTTAGGAACGACTTTGGAGCTTCTTCGCCTTTTACTTTTCGGCACTCGATGGTGCACTTCTCAGCTTTTACATTTACATTCCTTGGGGGATTTTGCTCTTATAGAACTAAAAAAGGAAATTACATGTGATGGCCCCATTAAAAACCTTTCTCCCCCTTTAGAAAGGAAAAGGGTGCCATGAAAAAGGAAAAACAAAAATTACATCAAGTTACACATAATACCGCCGAAGCTCATCCGCATTCCAAGATCTAGGAATGTCGTTGTCGTCCATATCCTTCAATCTGTATGAACCGGGTCTTGATGAAGAAGCTACTAAGAAAGGTCCATCCCATTTCAACTGCAACTTGCCCACTGTTTCTGGGTTGGCCACTCTCCGAAGCACCAAGTGTCCTGGCTCAATATTCTTTAGGCGAACCTTTCTATCTCGCCATTTGATTGTCTCGGCTTGATATTTATTGATATTCTCCACAGCTTGAAGCCTGATCCCTTCTAAAGCATCTTTTTCCACAGAATAAGCCTCGTCAGAACCTGATTCTGCCGAAGCTACTACTCTTATTGATCCAGTTTTAGCTTCCTCCGGAGTTATTGCTTCATCACCGAATAATAACTTGAATGGAGTAAAGCCTGTAGACCTTGATGTTGTTGTGTTGTGGCTCCACACCACTTTGGTTAACTGATCTGGCCACTTTCCCCTAGGTTGGTTGAAGATTAACTTCATTATTCCTGTCATTATGATGCCATTGGCTCTTTCAACGAGCCCATTTGACTCCGGATGCCTGACTGATGCAAAATGGATCTTCGTACCAATTTGATCACAGAAATCTCTGAAAGCTTCGGAGTCGAACTGTGTTCCATTATCCACAGTGATGGCCTTTGGTACCCCGAAACGACAAACAATATTCTGCCAGAAAAACTTTTGAATGGTGGCCGAAGTTATTGTGGCTAAAGGCTTTGCCTCAATCCATTTGGAAAAATATTCCACAGCCACTACAACATATCTTAAGTTCCCTTGGGCCGGTGGTAATGGACCCAACAAGTCAAGGCCCCACCTTTGCAATGGCCAGATGGGTTGTATGAGCTGTGTCAAGGACGAAGGTTGTTTTTGATCTCTTGCACATTTCTGACAACCTTCACACTTTTGAACTAATTCTGCCGCATCCGAAGCTGCCTTCGGCCAATAAAACCCCTGACGGAAAACTTTTCCAAGTAACGGCCTAGATCCAATGTGAGATCCACATAGGCCTGCATGTATTTCTTTCATCAACTCTATGCCTTCGGTTCTAGATAAACACTTGAGTAGCGGAGCACAAACTCCATGCTTGTACAACTCCCCTTCTATCATGACATATGGACGAGCTCTTGCCTCTATCCTCCTGTTATAAGTTTCGTCATCTGAAAGGAATTTACCCTGAAGGTAAGAGATGATCTCAGTTCTCCAATCTTCGCTATAAACAGGAGATATATTGAGGACTGCTCTTTCAAGAAGTTCCACCGAAGGTGCTTTTATTGTCTCGAAGAACACATCCGAAGGTAAGGGCAGCCCCTGTGCTGCTGACTTAGCTAGCAAATCAGCATGCTCATTTTGTCCTCGAGGGATATTTTTGACAGAAAATCCTTCGAAGGAAGCTTCAACTCTTCGAACCATATCCAGATATTTTTCAAGCTTCGGATCTTTAGCCTTGCAACTCTTGTCAATATGACCCGAAACAACCTGGGAATCAGTTTTAAGTATGGCCCTTCTGATTCCCATTGCTTTTAGCTTCCGAAGACCCAGAAGCAGGGCTTCGTACTCGGCAATGTTATTTGTGCAACTAAAATCAAGTTTTGCCGCATAGCAAGTTTTAACTTTGGAAGGTGAAACCAACACAGCAGCCGCTCCCGCTCCGAAGGTTCCCCAAGACCCATCGCAAAACACTGTCCATGCTTCGGCGTCTTTATTTGTTTCTTCCTCCTGAGCCCCTGGCGTCCAGTCAACAATGAAGTCTGCTAACGCCTGAGACTGAATCGAAGATCTATGAACATATTCAATACAAAATTCGTTGAGCTCTGCAGCCCATTTTCCAATCCTTCCAGTTGCTTCTCGGTTCCTCATAATATCCTTCAGAGGTTGTGAAAAAGGAACAATTATGTTGTAAGCTTGAAAATAGTGCCGAAGCTTCCTGGATGCCATCAAAACAGCATATAACACCTTCTCTAATTCTGTATAGTTTTTCTTTGATATACTAAGAACTTCAGATACAAAATACACTGGGACCTGCTTCCTGACTTGGCCATCAAGCTTCTCTTGGACAAGTGCTGCACTTACCGCTGAGTGCGAAGCTGCCACATATAATAACAAAGGAGCCCCTGGCGTAGGTGGAGTTAGTGTTGTTAGATCTATCAAATACTGTTTCAGCTCTTCAAAGGCCTTCTGCTGGATTGGTCCCCATTGAAAGACTTCGGCTGACTTCAGCACTTCGAAGAATGGTAAGTTTCTCTCTGCTGATCTGGATATGAATCTATTGAGAGATGCCAACCTTCCTGTCAATCTTTGAGCCCCCTTTTTTGTAGTTGGTGGCTCCATCCGAAGTATAGCTTCAATTTTACTTGGATTAGCTTCAATTCCCTTTGTTGAAACCAAGCATCCAAGAAATTTCCCCTTCTTTACTCCGAAGACGCATTTTTCTGGATTCAACTTTAAGCCAGCTTGCCTGAAACTGGCGAAGGTCTCCTGCAAATCAGCAATATGATTCTCCTGTTTCGTGCTTTTTACAATGATGTCATCAACATAAGTTAGCACATTTCTGCCTATCTGAGACTGGAGAACCTTCGCATTCATTCTGCTGAAACTTCCTCCAGCGTTTTTGAGCCCCTCAGGCATCCGAAGATAGCAATATGTGCCACTTGGAGTTATGAAGCTAGTCTTCGGCTCATCTTCCTTCTTCATCCAGATTTGGTGGTAGCCTGAATAACAGTCTAACAGACTCATGAGCTCTAAAGAAGCTGCTGCATCAACTAAAGAGTCTATCCTTGGCAATGGGAATTCATCCTTCGGACAAGCCTTGTTAAGATCTGTAAAATCGATACACATTCGCCACTTGCCATTGGCCTTTTTTACCATAACAGTGTTAGCTAGCCATTCTGGGTACTTTACTTCTCTGATAACTCCTGCACTGAGGAGTCTTTTGACTTCGTTACGAGCACCTTCGGCCTTATCATCTGACATTTTCCGAAGCCTCTGCTTTCTGGGTCTGAAGGATGGATCAACATTGAGCGAGTGCTCAATAACATCCCTATTAACTCCGCAGAGATCATTGGCTGACCATGCAAAAACATCTTTGTTGTTGAACAAAAACCTTATCAAGGTTTTCTCTTGCTCTTCGGATAATTGAGAGCCCAACAGCACCTTCTGCTCTGCTATGTCCTCACATAAGAGCATGGGCTTCGGCTGATCTGCTGAAGCTGCTTTCTCCCTTCTGAATTTGTATTGTTCACAAGCTTCAGCTCCATCGATGTTATGGATTGCTTTTGAGTCAGTCCAGTTTCCTTCGGCCCTTCTGGCAGCTTCCTGACTTCCATGAATAGCGATGGGTCCTTGATCCGAAGGTATCTTCATGCAGAGATAAGCAGGATGAAGAATTGCTTCGAAAGCATTGAGGGTGCCACGACCAATAATTGCATTGTAAGGGTATTCCATGTCAACAATGTCAAACACAACTTGCTCAGTTCTAGTGTTGTTGATGAACCCGAAGGTCACTGACATGGTGATCTTGCCCAGTGCTACAATCTGTCTTCCTCCGAAGCCACAGAGAGGATGTGTGGCATCATGAATCTTATCTTCTGGCTCTTGCATTTGTCTGAAGGCCTTAGCAAATATGATATCAGCTGCACTACCTGTGTCAACCAAGACATTGTGGACCAGAAATCCTTTGATAACACAAGAGATAACCATGGCATCGTTGTGTGGGTAATCCTTGAGCTGAAGGTCCTCTTGGGAGAAGGTAATAGGAATGTGAGACCATCTTGACTTGATGAAGGGTCCTTGCACCCCAACATGCTGTACCCTTCTCTGTGCTTCTTTCTTCTGCTTCTTGTTGGCTGGCTCTGAGGACGAACCACCTGTAATCGGGAGCACCAGCTTCGGGTTCGAAGCAGCTCCAGCTTGATCATTGAACGAAGTCATCAGCTCAAAAAGTGGAAGTGAGTTCACCGGAGGTGGGCGCCAATGTTGGGGACTTGTTCTCAAATGCTATGAATTAAGAACAAGGCAACATAGAATGTTAAATGTTAACGCCCTTCGTCCACGAAGCATTATTCCCTTGAGGATAATGAACCTTGAACGAAGGTTGACGGAAATATGATTACGAAGGTTAAATCCTCGTAATCGTGATTCAATAGATTATATAACATAAAATAGAAGGTATTAAAGGTACATGAAACATAAATAAATCATATTATATTTAATCAATGTATATTGAATCATTGGATATAGTCATACCTCTGCCTTGGCAAAGATCGGTTTCCGAATGATGTGATTGCAATTACAAGAATGCGTGAACAGTAAAGGAATATTATTCACTATTTATAGGCACAGGACACAGCCTGTGAGGAATTACAATTATGACCCTCATAAAAGTTTACAACGTTGACTCAGACCTTTATGGACTAAAAGGTCATTCTATCTTTAAGTCGGTTTGTAATACCGAAGCTTCATGAAGAGGAACCTTCGGCCATCTCATACAAACAGCTTCAGCCGAAAGCCGCTTCTTCCTAGAAGACCTTCGGCGACGAAGCATAGACCCAACAAGCAGATTAATCAAATAGCCAAGGAGGAAATAGAGGCACTAACCAACATTTGCCATCTCCAAATCAGATACTCGCCGCTGAAGCAGCATCGGATTCCAATGCGTCAGAGACAGAGCTCTTTCTGGGACAGAGGCACCCTGTGATCTCAGCTGACCAGCCATCTTGTCAACCAAAGCCTGATATTGAAAACAAATGAGTGCAAAGACAGTATTTCGCCTGGAGTATAGCCAGATCAGGAAAAGCCAAATTACCTAAAGATTGGAGAAGAACGAAGGAAGCCCCAAATCATGAGAAGTCAGTTGGTGACTCGACGAAGGAATATCAACCGAGGCAATCTAAAGAGCATCATCAGGGATCAACTCAACATCACCAGCAGGAATCAAAACTCTAGCGTCAGGTGCGCCGGTCTCGAAGGTGACTTCCTCATTTGAAGCATGCACTGTTGCCATGCCATCAGAATGTGGAGGAGAAGACCCAACGTGGATATCCATGGAGGTATGAGAAGGGGAGCCCGCTCGGACACCCTCGGGGGCTGGGTCGCAGCCCGCACTGCCCATTGGAGTCGGATCACCACCGGCAACACCCTCGGGGGCTGGATTGCAGCTCGCACTACCCACCCGAGCCGGATCATTACCGGCAACACCCTCGGGGGCTGGGTAACGGCTGGCACCATCCTTGGGGACCAGGTTCTCTGCAACAGCCACCTCTAAGGCTGAAGGATTCTCAGTCACCTCCATGGGAATGGAGCAACCTAGACCAGCTTCTTGACTCCGAAGACTGCACTCCAAGGTCGACGAGGCATGAGACGCTGCTCGGGATAACTCTAACCCCACATCTAGAATGTCAGAGCAAACGTCCATCATACCACCATCTGTTGGCTCGGACAGCAGATCTTCAGGAACCATATCCTCGAGAGCCTGATCAAAGTTTGCTCTGGACAACTCTTGCAGATCAACGAGAGCAGACAAAGCTGGAGAAGGAATATCACTACTCTCCCCACTAACTAGGTAGCGCCGACTGTTCTTCCGAATTAAGGGGATTTCCTCCTCTTCTTCCTCATCCTCGTCAACAATACGAACAACACACCCATTGGGATCAGCTCTGGCTGGATCACACCCATTGGGATCAGCATCATCAAGGTCACACCCATTGGGGTCAGCATCAGCAGGGTCACACCCATTGGGATCAACATCATCAAGGTCACATCCATTGGGGTCAGCCCTAGTAAAAAGTTCCACTGGTACTTCAGCAGCAGGAACAGAAGGGCCAGCATCCTGATTCAAACACGACACTCGCCGAAGCCTCCTCTTTTTCTTCTTCTTCTTCCCCTCGGTAGGAGCAGTTGGATGACTGGCCGGGCGAAGGCGCTTTGGGTGAGCACCATCAGATTTTTGAGCATTCAAGGTTTTCCAAGCTTTGGGATAGTTGCAACAGCTATGGTTTCAGCAGGGACGGAGTCAAAAGAATCCTCAGCCAACATGTCCAGCATAGCACTTATCTCTGCATCGCTCGAGTTTATAGGCATCTCAAAGTGAACTTGCCTCTCATCATTGGGGAGATCACCAAGTGAAGCAACCAGAGCCTCAACTTCTTCGGGAGAGGGTCGCACTCTAAGACCCAAGCCACTATTACTAGCAGGAGGATTGGACACAAAATTGAAAAAAGTCTTGGAAGGAGGCAAATTCCAGGCAGAATATGCAATAGGAGCACCAATATTCGATACTTTGCCTCTAAGAATCATCTCCAGTCGGCTTACCAAATCCACAGCAGGAATCCTCTTGTTGGTAACCCGGGTTGAATCAGTGACACCACTATACAAATAAGCCGGGTACGCTCTATCCTTCAGTGGCTGAATATTCTTAAAAACAAAGTCTGTAACTACAGCTTCAGCAGTCAGACCTCTCTCCTTCAACAAACCAATTTCAGCAAGCAGAACCCTGGCCTCTGTTATCTCCAAGTTTGTGGGGGATTCAGTCCAACTTGGAGCATGAACATCCGGCTGTCTCCCTGACCGAGGGGGAGGGACTTGCCATGATTTTCTACAATAAACCACTCCAAGCGCCATCCTTTGATGATGTCCTTGAGTGGGATGTCGAGGTATTCTGTCTTCCTCCCACGACGCATTTCCAAACTCGCACCACCCATGAGCTGGTGCTGCCCCCCGGCCATCCCAGGCCGACAATGATACAAGTATTTCCACAAACCAAAATGAGGAAGAATTCCAAGGTAGGCTTCGCACAAGTGAACAAAAATAGAAACTTGCAGAATAGAGCTGGGATTCAGATGAGTAAGATTCAGATGGTAGAAATCAAGGAGACCGCAAAAGAAAGGAGAAATAGGAAGAGCAAGGCCGCAGATGGGAAAAGGAATGTAAATAACGGACTCGTAGGTATCCTCTGTCGGGACAGTAACCCCACGACAGATCCGCCAAGAGCAAAGCTCCTTCGGAGGAAGAACTCCGACAGAGACAAGATGGAGAAGGTCCGACTCGGAAACAACAGACATATGATTACCTGCGAAAGGTAATTGGCTGTTGGGATCGATGGGAGGAATAACCGCAGCGGTGGAATTCTGACTCTTCCGCTTGGGTGCCATCTCAATCTCGTCAGCGAACTAAGCGGAAGCAAGATCAAAGGGAAACAGAGGAGGTCTGGAAGCAGAAAGTAAGGCTAGGGCTCAGAATGCAGAGGCGTGCGACGGCACGGTACAAATGGGGTTTTCCCGGGTTAGGCACCGTTTCTAAAAGTGCCCAGTCATCACTCGGTTGTTATTTCTAAGACACCGACGTGGCCCGATGTAACTCAGCTGTTACTTCTAAAATGCTGACGTCACCAGTCCCCACTCGGTCGTTATTTCTAAAACGACGACGTGGCTCGATATAACTCGGTTGTTACTTCTAAAACGCCGACGTCACCAGTAACCACTCGGTCGTTATTTCTAAAACGCTGGTGTGGCTCAAAAGGACTCAGCTGTTACCTCTAAAACGCCGGCGTCGCAAAAAACCATTCGGCTGTTACCTCTGAAGATACTGACAGTAAATCATCTGTTTTTTCTCTACGAATATGCAGGCGGAATTAAAATGCGACTCAACAATTCCAAGTCGTTACTCGAACATTACCTCTGAGAACAACGGTTACATTAAACACAAATACAGTCGATCGATCGACTGCAAAAGGAACGATGGAAAAGCAAGAAATGCACATAGAACGAGATGAAGTCTTCTTCATTATATAAGGAGGGGAAGTATTTCCATAAACTTAAAAACCAACTCATTATGAGTTGGTCTTCTTCCCACTGTTCGATACATTACACTACTACATCACATTTCACTACACTATACTACTAACTACTACTACATTATTCTACTAATACTACTTCTACTGCTATTTACCTATACTAACATCTAAGCCAGTGGCACCTAGCCACTGGCCTTGCCGCTGCCACTGCCGCTCTTGCTGCTGCCGCCCTTGCCGTCGCCTTTGCCACCGTCGCCATCGCTGTCACCCCCGTCGTCGCCGTCGCCCTCGCCGTCGTTGTCGCCGTTGCTTCCCTCCTCGGACGAGTCAGAGGAGTTCTCCTTGTCCGAGGAGACCTCCGACTCATCCGAGCCCTCGAGCCCAGCGCGCTCGACGGCCCGGATGTATGTCCACACCTCTGTAGCAATCCCCTGGGAATCGTCCGAGTCATCGGACGATACCGGGGGAGAGGCATGGACTGGCGATCCCTCGGACTCGGAGGAGAACTCCTCCTCCGAGTACTCGGAATCGCCGAAGTCCTCCGAGGGAGGAGTCGGCTCACGCTTCCGCTTGTCGCCGGAATGGTGCGAGGAGCTTCCGCCCTTCTTGCTCTTGCCCATGGTGGAGTAGAAGAGAAGAGAGTAAACAACAAGCGGCAGTAAGATGTGTGAAGACGCCAGTGAAGCAAGCACACTATTTATAGAAGAAGAAGGCAACCGCTCACCTCCTACCACGGTCACTGAACAGTCGCAAATATTCAATAAGCAATTCAAATCGTCTGGAAACAAGTCAGGCGGCTGAAGCCGTTTCACGTAACATGACACCCATTGGGACTCAAGTCAACTGCTTGGACGATATGATTACACCTGTGGTCACATCAAGTTACTACTCAGGGGCAGTTTGCTAAACGCTCAGCGCACCAAGCCGTCCCTTGCCTACACCCATTGGGGGGGACGTCCAGGAATTTTCAATAGATTTTCCAAGCAGTCACATCCATACAGTATACGCAATGAATGTATCAAGACAGAAGGAAGATATCGACGGAGATCAGAGGAAAGCCAAAAATAGCCGATGAGGTACAAGTCTAATCAACAGAAGCATTGAAGCACGAAGTGATATGAAGACTAGCCAAGAGCCATCTACCAGACGTCCAATCTGTTCCAGGTCAAATAAATTTCAAACCAAACAGGACATGGGCAGATCGCATGCTCGATCTCAAAGGCAAAACTGTATGCTGACCTCTAAAGCATAAAGTTGATGATATAATGCTGGTTTCTAAGGCATTCGGCAAAAATGAAAGGATGATTCCTAGAAACAACATGAGATGAAGACCTTTGAGTAGATTATTTTCAGTAATCCACTCAAAGCTCGGGGGCTACACCCATTGGGTGCACCTCTGGTGCACCCAATGGATCATCAACCCTAAAAAGACAGAATGCTGGTTTCTAAAGCATGAGATGAAAATAAAACAATGCTGACTTTTAAAGCATGAGTTGAAGATAAAAATGATTTCTGAGAAGACTCAAAATGAGGACCTTCGAGTGGATTATTTTCAGTAATCCACTCGAAGCTCGGGGGATACACCCATTGGGTGCACCTTCCTGAATTCCAAAGAGCAGAATGTTGATCTCCAAAGCATAAACCCGAGACAGAGCACCGATTTCTGAGGAATAAAGCGAAGGTCGATGAATAATGGCAGAAGAAAACAACAGAAGATCGTTTTTACCGAGTCACTCAGAGTTCAGAAGCAACGGCTCGACAAACTTGTTTTCAGGGCATTTCCTTATCAAAATCAAAAACTGCAAGCTGGACCTAAAATCTTTGGGCCGATTGTTTCAAAATCAACTCAAAGATTGGGAGCTTGTGGGGGACGAATATCCCCCGGGTCCACTAGAAGGCTGAAAGACCTCGCGAAAGGCCTTGGGCCCAATATTTCGCAAGGCCATCCCTTCGTGGCCCTGAGGAGGAACATTTGGTGAAGTGGATTGATGCAAGGTTGGATTGACTCGAGCCCAGAATGGGCCGATGAATCTGAGCAACGACCGCAGCAGTGACCCGACCTTCCCGTACGGTACCCTCACACATCGGAACTGAACGGAGATAGGTCGGCGGAATTATAGGGAGATAAGCTCAGTCGGTTCACTATTACTTAGGCACACGCTGTTATCATATCCGCATGTAACGCCCCACGGTCAAGTATATAAGGCATAGGGGGCATCCCCTCGAAAACATATCTCACTACTTAGCCATCTACTCAGTTCTCTAACATCCCTGATACTAGAGAACCTCCTTGTAACCCACCACACAAAGTATCCACGCCAGGACGTAGGGTATTACGCGTCTCAAAGCGGCCTGAACCTGTACAAAATTGTCCACTGTCTCTCGTGCATCTGGCATGAACCATCGAGGTACAGTCGATAACACCGTACTACTCCAAAACGCACCTCGAGGGGCAACCCTGGGTGCGCGGTCGGACCCAAAACACCGACAGGTTGAGTGCAACCCTCGTCCATCAGGACGCCACAACGTGGAAGTAGGCAAGTGTTACTTGGCCAAACCACAGAATAAAAATCGCGTGTCTCGTGTGTTGCTTTTTTGTGATTGTTTCGTTCGCACGAGCTCGCTCCATAGCCACTTGGTTACACTAACACTTTAATAATCAAGTTGGTGGCTATTTAGTGTTTGATTTTACATGATCACCTATTCACCCCCTCTAGGTGCTCTCAATATCCATCCCACACCCACCCAAAAATATAAGAAGGAAATTAAACTCAACTCATCCAATAATATTATTGATCCCAAACCAACCCGTAATTGGGTGGAAACCCATGGAAACCACGTGGTTCAGCTTATTATCTCACATCAAGCCAACTGCATACACATACACTGATACACAGTGACAACTTTATAGTTAGTTTCAATGACATACAAAAACATAGTCCACGACATACAAAATAGTGACAATAATATTATACACTGATACAAAAACAAGTTTGGTCGATGAACATTTAGGTCTCGAGAGAATAACAAAAAACATTTGTTAAAAATCCTTAATGAACAATAATCTTTTTAGCAAGAAACATAAACTAGCAACAGTGGAAGAGTCTCTGATCAAGCTCGAAGCTAGCAAAAGTGGAAGGCACATCTAGGTAGCATCAGAAGCACACCAAACGACGCATAAATCTCCCTGCAAGTGAAAAGAAAAGAATCATGTGTGAACGGTCCCTGGGGCGACAGTGTGTTCGCTTCGTACACAAGAGCGCGCGCCAGGGGACAGGGGGCGTCAGCGTCTAAGTGTGAAAGTGTCTAATTAGCGTCGGTCGTCAGCAGGGGCCAGGGGAGCTCCGTCCACCGAGGCGAAGACTTGGGGAGAGGGGAGACTCCGGCCGCCGGGCAGGATGCGGCCGCCGGCGCATGGATGAACACTTGGGGAGTTAGGATTGAGTTGTGTATGTTGGGACTTGGAACTAAGTTGGGAGTCAACTCGAATACAGTCATGCGGTCTATGGATGAGTGAAGATCTATGGAAACCCACGCCTATACAAACCCATCTACACCCATGGGTATCAACCATTTTGACCCACAATACAAAATAAACCCACCCAACCCAACCCATGCACAATCAAAACCCATCACAACCCACCAAAACAAACTCATTTTATAAACCCATCTAAAATACACGCTTACATCCACCCCGTTTGCAGGCCTAACTTTTATAGATATCCTACCCCTCGTGTTCTTCTCCACCCGGACGAGTCTGCCCTACCCGAGCACATGGCGGTGTACGGCGTGGGGCACCTGGTGCCGGTGGAAAACGTCGCGCGGCGTAGGAGATGATCGAGGGATAGGTGTTGGGGACGGGATGTTCGGCCGCGGTGGTGGGCAACGTCAGTAGCGCCGACGCGTGATGGCTGCCCCGAGCACCACAACAGGCACATTGGAACGTGTCCAAGCTATCTCGTTGCGCCATATGGATTCTTGTTGCTCGAATTTGAATGGGCTCGATTCGACTATGTGTTTATCGAAAGATGAAACATGTCGGAATGGGAAGAAAATAGAGATACTTTTAACTGTTTTGTTAATTAGAACAGAAAATGTAGTATTGAAGAACCAACCTTAAATAGAAAAGGTTAGATAAAGTATAGCAAATTAGAAAGCAAACCAAACCGGCCTTTAGTTTACCATCCATCAACCATCCACTGTACACACAGTATGTTGATGCATCCGCCTGTGCTCTGTTTTCCCTTCATTCCTCCATCGATCTGTGGTCGCGTATGTTCGGCTCCAGTTATGAACATATGCTCACCGCCGACAAGGCAGCTTGGACACCTTTGTCTGCGGCGGCAACGCTCGCTTCGGGAAGCACGGCGAGCAGCCACTTGAAAATCCACTCGTGCCTACTCCGCGTCTGCAGCCTTGCGTACGGCCGATGCGAGGACGTCTTTGTCGTGGAGCTTGAGCAGAGCGCAGAGGTTGCAGAACCTGGTGGCCTCGCAACTGCCAGCGCCAGCTCCATCGCAGCGAGATGGTCCACCAGCTCATCTTCAAGGACCTCCTCGTAGGGCAGACTCGTCCGGGTGGAGAAGAAGAACACGAGAGGCAGAATGTCTATAAAAAATATATTCAACCTTTCTTTCTTTTATTAAACGGCTACATGTATTATAGCGGGTGTGACATTAGAACGAAGTCGGTTGAAACGATGGCAAAGTGGTGAAGACCACTTCTTATAATTGAAGAATTGCAAATTTCTCCAAACTATATGAGCGACTTGCATAGTAGTTGTGTTAACAACACCCTCTCACAAGACTCACCAGACACTCAGGAATCAGTTCTATGTTCTATCTTCCTTTCCAAGTTCATCGTTAGCCAAAAGCCAGGTTACAGACGAGCAGTTTTCCCTCTTTTATAGCTAACAAATATGTGGGCCCTATTACAGCCTATTGACACCAATATACTTCTTGTTGGGCTTAGTCTCTCGGCTACTCTTCTCAGCTTCCCTCTTTCAACAGCTTCAGAAGCCTGCTTCTCCTCGTCTTGCATGGCTTGGCTTCCGTAGAACATCCGGAGCTACCATCCTTAACTTTTGTATAGCACCTAGAGCTGCTGACATTTCCCCCTCCTAGAGATCCAACTTGTCCCCAAGTTGGTACACATGGAAAACTTTGCTGGTGCATATGAAACATCAAGAACTGCTTGCTCAGCTCTTGAGATGGAGCAAGAATCTCGTCATCCTTCATTGATGGTGATGGTGCTAGAGGAACATGAAGCTTTGCTGGTGGACGAGTTCCTTCATAACCAACTGGCCAAGCTAGAGCTTTAGTGAGAACATCAAGTCTCCTCAAAATACTTTGGTCAGACTTCATAACGGTAATGGATAATCCTGCCATATCCAGTGATGTCAATAATGTGCCAGTGTAGACCCTGTCAATAGCAATGTCATACACCAATTGCAACTCAGGAACTGCTGCAATCATAAGTTCCATGATAGGAGTGGCGCCTAATCCATTCACTAGGAGAACATCATTGCAACCCCTTGTGTTAGGAAGATACTGAGTTTCTCGTGACACTATCTGCTTAAGAACATGTTCTGCTACTATATCAACTGACTGGAGTTCAACAACAGCAACACCAAGTTCTCCATGGATTCTAAGGCCAAGCTCCAGTTGCCTTTGACCCAAACTCCCAGAAGTAACTTGCTCTGGCAATGTGCAAACAGAAAGTGCAACTCCCATCGTAACGTCAACTTCAAATGCAGGTTTTGCTTCTTCAGCAACTTTATGCACAATAATTGTTCTAGCTGAACCTCTTCTACCTGCTATTCCTCTAGGTGGGGAAAAAACACAACCAGCTCCAGCAACGACCATCTCCATATTATAGCCTTCAGATTTTGCCTGCTTAAAACCCTCGTCGAGAGCTCCATTCTGACGCATTTCATTAAGAAGGGCATAGGCCTTGTCAACAGTTTTCTTCTTGATATACCCTTTCATCAACTTAAGGTAACTGGCCTCATTAGATGGGAATCCTTCATCAAGCCTCTCAGAGTATAACTTGAGTGCTTTATCTCTGCACCCTTTCTGACAGTACCCCAACATTAGGGTGTGGTATGTCACAATAGAAGGGTTGACCCCTGCTTCCGTCATCTTATCCCATAAGCTGACTGCCTCGCAGAGTTTGTGATGCTTGTAGAGCCAATGAATTAGACAACTGTAAGTGAAGAAATGTGGTACCCAAGTATCAACCATAAGTTCAAGTAAGTCAATGTCAACTTTCCACTGTTTGTTTCTCAAGAGGCCTCTGATCACCAAATTGAACTCATATGTGCATAGCTTATATATCTCATCTGTCATCCCCTCTTCTTCACAACCTTTGTTCATCACCCCATATGCCACATTGGACAGTGTCACACCATCACTGGCAACCACATCAAACAATTCTAATGTTTTCCCAACTTCTCCACTCAAATAGTACACGTGCATCAACATTCTCGCGAGAACCACATCCATCTTCTCCTTAGCCAGCATCATCTGATCCTTTAGATGCAATATCTCATCCATCCTTCCCACCTTCACAAGCACACCCACCATAGAATTGCATGTTAACTCCCACAGCTCGACCCATGCCTCCCTCATCTTTTCCAGTACCTGAAGTGCATGATCTGCATCATGTAGCCTGCCCAAACATGTGATTGTGGTGGCATAAACGTGTTCGTCGGGCTTGACCCAGGCGCCGGTCATTTCACCGAACACCCTGACAGCGTCACTATGCATCCCTCCCCTGACGCAGGGCCTCGTCACGACTTCACACATCTTTGCATCCGTGTAGCACCCCTTGGAACCAGTTACAGCTCGAACAATGGCTAAAATAGAATCAACAGGTAGAGAAGTGAAGACCTCTCTAGAGACAGCAGCGGTCAGCATTCCAGGACCAACAAATCCAGCATGGGCAGGTTCATGGCCACTTTGACCACCTGAGATGACTGCAACTTTGTCATAGGAACTGTGCTCGACCTCAACACGATGAACGACCTTAATCTGAGGGAACTCTTCGAGGTACTGCAGATCTGGGTAAATATCCACCAACCCATTGATGAACTCGGTCACCACATCTTCCACTAGAATAGGGATTCGGGTTGCATTCAAATCAGTAGCTGGTTGTTGATAAGGATCAGCGATTTGTTGGATAATTGGTCCAGTTGTCGCTCCGCTCGACGTAGTTACCAGAGGAATCGACATCGAGGAGCGTGCCACCACCGAAATGGAAAGAGGAACTCCGAGTGCCTTCCGCGCCACGTTGTTCGCCTGATTCCGGATGTTCGTTAGTGCTTCTGCCATCTCCACCCCCTTCGCTTCAATAACCAGACACCACTTCAGGGAGTCAATGTGGCGGCGGTGACGGCGACCCGCTTGCGCTCGCCTGCGCGATGGCGACAGGGGCGCCTGGACGGGGCACGGTTCGGTGCTACCTGTGTAGCGGCGACGGCCCGCGCACGCTCGCCTACGCGGCGGCGGCGACGGTCCGCGTGTGCCCGCGACGGCGGCAGGGGCGCTTGCTCGTCCGCACGGCTGGGGGCGACGGTGGCGCCCTCTCGTGCGTTCACTCGCGACGTGGCCCGCACCGGCGCGCCTGCTCGCGGCGGTGACAGCATGGTCTGTGCCCAGACACGTGCGTGTGGTGGTGAAGCTGGTATCATGCCGCGGATCTGAGGCCGGAGAAGGCATGGACGTTGCTGGCGTGTCGGAGACGGAGCCATCCTTCTCAATGGAGATGACGCGCGCCGATATGGCGTTCGCCACCAGATTCTGAACGGACTTTGGTGCTTCCATCATCCCCACCTCCTCCGCTTCGATTCCTGGCCTCCCCTTCTCGAAGTCGCTCTGATATGTCAGCAAACCCTTGAGCGTGATCTCCATCTTCTCCATAGCAGACTGCATCGAGTCCATACACCGATGAATCCCTCAATTTCCTTCCTCGATTTTCGCCATCAGCTGCGCCATCGGATCTTCGAGGCTCGGCCACGCCATAGTTCCAATTCTCGCCTGAAATTGGTTTGCGACGGTGTGGAAGAACCAGCTCTGATACCAAATGTTAACAACACCCTCTCACAAGACTCACCAGACACTCAGGAATCAGTTCTATGTTCTATCTTCCTTTCCAAGTTCATCGTTAGCCAAAAGCCAGGTTACAGACGAGCAGTTTTCCCTCTTTTATAGCTAACAAATATGTGGGCCCTATTACAGCCTATTGACACCAATATACTTCTTGTTGGGCTTAGTCTCTCGGCTACTCTTCTCAGCTTCCCTCTTTCAACAGCTTCAGAAGCCTGCTTCTCCTCGTCTTGCATGGCTTGGCTTCCGTAGAACATCCGGAGCTACCATCCTTAACTTTTGTATAGCACCTAGAGCTGCTGACATTTGTAACGCACCCACTGGGCCAGTCCGCCAAAGCCCACCATCACCAGCGTCGGGCGTTCATGCGCTCGCGCGCAGCCTATTCAGACAGGCACCTCGCTCTCAAAACCTAGGCTGAGAGAGGAGGGAGGCCCGCCCTTATAAGTGCAACACGGCCCCCTTGGCTAGGCGAGGTGGTACTAACCCAGGGCATGCATACCGGCCCCTTACATCCCACCCCCCTAAGAGGCCCAAAGCTCTCCCAGGCAGCAGCGGCAATGTGGGCTCCGATACCATTTGTAACGCACCCACTGGGCCAGTCCGCCAAAGCCCACCATCACCAGCGTCGGGCGTTCATGCGCTCGCGCGCAGCCTATTCAGACAGGCACCTCGCTCTCAAAACCTAGGCTGAGAGAGGAGGGAGGCCCGCCCTTATAAGTGCAACACGGCCCCCTTGGCTAGGCGAGGTGGTACTAACACAGGGCATGCATACCGGCCCCTTACAAGTTGGGAGTGGGACTCTTGTACAATTTACTTATGTTTATGTTGTACTAGTGACTTTCGCTGGATAAAGTCAAAATAACTATATTTTCTTAAGACACATTACTTTTATTTTTAAGATATTATTTTTTTAAAAAAATACCACATCATCCACGCGGACTTCGTTAACCGCATATCCTTTCTACTTCTGCCCTGAAATCCCATCTTCCTCCATATTGCATGAACGCAGTCCATAATATTTCCCAACACCACGTAACTGACGTCTGGGCCGCGCATTTTTTCTTCGCCCGTTATCATCCTACACGTGGGTTGGTCTACGTGAGCCCGGCCTTGCCTGCCCATCGCCACGCCAACCGGCGATCCTACCACGCATCGACCGTATTAACCCCACGCCACCCTGTCCCTTTCCCCGCGCCACCGCCCTCTCCGTCGCCGCCGTTCGACCGAGCGCCGCTCACCCACCCCACGAGCTCCCGCGCGGGTTCATGTCCATCTCTCCACACGAACGCACCGGAGGAGCCTATTACCCGCGCCCGCACAACCCTAGCCCTAGTCCCCAACATGGCAGCGACAGACGCCGCCACGGCCGCCGCTCCCCTCCGGCATCCGTCTCGCCACCCGGCGCCGCTGCGGAAGCTAGCGACGGCGGGGTCGGCTCGAGCTCCAGTGAGTTTTCCTTTCCACTCGTCCCCCTTCGCCCGTAGATCGATTGAACGATTCCCGATGGGGTTGGATCTGGTTGTTACTTTGAAAACTACCAGCTGCTGTGGTGCTGTTTGGATTACGTGCGTTGTTTGGCTAAGCACAAGCTTCGAAGGGATTTGTGCCCCCTAGCAAGTTTACAGCGTTCTCTTTGCGCATTAGGGACTGATATTTTCAGCCGCTTAAATCATGTGATTGCCTGATTGGCCATGGATTCTACTCCCTCCGTCCAAAAAGTGTGTCACTATGGGATTCGTGCTCGTGAAATATTAACACCATTTGTATTTTAATTAAGTGTATCATGAAAATATATTCAACGATTCATCTAATGATACTAATTATGCACCCTAACTATTAATATTTTCTTATATATATTTGGTTAAATTTGAAAGTGTTTGACTTATCGGAATGTGAGGATGGCACTCTTTCTAGGATGGATGGAGTAGGTGTTATGCTGAGCTGAGAATGATTTGATAGTCTGGGTGGTGCTAGATTTTGTGTGCATAAATGCTCGTGGGATTAGGCTTGGTCAAGCACGTCAGTTAAATGTAGTTTCTGAATGTTTTCTACTATTAGGTTTGATTAAATTTGGATGCAAAACATTTGCTGAGTTTCTGTTTATTGTGTTGGAGGGTGAAAGTATATGATAGATTCAGTCACCCAGGTGATAGTATTTTTCGTTTGGCTCAGTTCTATCCAGCCAAAAATACAGTAGCGATATAATTTAGATTTCATCGTAACCATTGTTTCTTCATGTATATGTGATGGCCACACACTGTTTTTAGTGTACAATATGGTCTTAATCTGCGTGCCTAACTCTATGTATGACAATGATTCAATACATTGCATCAAGAATAAGATTATCTAGGGCACATCTACATCTAGATGTTTAAATCTGACCATATTTTGTGTATCAGCGATAGTTGGCTGAAATTCATATTCAATGCTTATCTGATTCAAGATACATTTTTTTCATAAAAATGAATGTCTTATAGTTAGATCAGCAGTGACTTTTAATTGATAAGTTTTTTTTTACCCTACACTTGGTTCTTTTAGAGCTAGTGAAAAAATATGCTACTGAAGCTCTAGTGCTAGCATTTTGAACTTTAAACAATTAATTTTCATATGGACATCTCCCAGTGTAGTACTAATATTGGAAGTGCATATTCCAATGGCCATGGAGATACTCGCCTTTGATTTGCTTGTTAATTTTCAATTAAGTTGCTCTGTACATGCTGTTGTGTAGTTATACTCGTTATTTCACTTTAACTACCTGGTTGTTATTAAGATCTTAAGTCAGCTTTTCATTATCTGCTCGTTAGACTAGTTGTGTGCATAACTTCATGTTGCATTCTCATTGGTGATGCCACGCCATTTTTAGCCCTCCTGTTTTCAGAGTAATCTTTACAATGCAATTCATATTCTGCAGACCCAGTGGTTCCAGCTATTGGAGAATCTATTAATGCTCCCGAAAAGGTGAAGTGCTTGTGGAGCTTATTGCCATTTTCATCTTTTCTTTCCACATTAGTGTTAAAAACTCCGGTTTCAGCTCTTAACACGTTGATAAAATGCAATAACTTCCAGGTAGTTGGATTTATAATATCTGGGGAAGAGAATGATACATGTACACAAGAGGTTGGCAATGTTTCAGAATGCCACTCTTCAGAACAGGGGGATTCCGGTTTGCCTGTAGATAATTTTGGCTCAGTTGGGTCATATCCTGAGAGACCTAAAATGGTGGGATCCCTTCAGGCTGACCATTTGGCTTCAGGTTCTACTGGACTGGGTAATGGGACTCAGATAGCTGCCAGGAAGAATCAGACCGTGAATGCTAATCACCTACTGAATTTCCAGTATGATCCTATTTCTCGGCCACAGCCCAGAGGCCCTAGAACATATCTTCCGAGAAGACAAAGGAAGATAAAACCTTACAACAAGGATCTGTTCATCCAAGCAAACTATAAGTTTGTTGTATTGGATACTGGGAATTACCAGATTGATTCAATGGATCCTGATAAGATGCTTCAGTGGGAAGATATTATCTGTGTAAGATACTATAGCCCTTCTGAGGTACAATGCCCTATTTGCTTGGAAAGACCATTGTGCCCACAGATCACATCATGCGGACACATATATTGCTTTCCATGCATTTTACGTTATCTAATGATGGGCAAAGATGATTATAGAGGTGAGTGTTGGAAGAAGTGTCCTCTGTGTTTCATGATGATATCATCAAAGGATTTGTATACAATACAAATTACTCAAGTCCAGAATGTCCGTGCTGGTGACGTTGTCACATTTACACTTCTGAGCAGGTCAAGAAATTCGCTCACTCCTTCCATCAAAAGCTCCTCCAGTGAAAGTTCTACAACAGATGAAGAGCATTATAATGTTTTCTCAAAGTTTATTTTGACATCTGATGTGGAGTTGTCTGTTCGAGATGCAAAATTGGATCTTAGTAATTGGTTGCATATGGCTGACTTAGGCCTTGTTGATGACTTGGAGAAACTTCCATTTGTTTCTGCTGCTTTGGAGCAACTGGAAGAGAAGACGAAATATTGGATTGATTACAGAAATTATGGTGGTAGTCCTCCATCAAAAGATAGCTTCTCTCCTGGATCTAGTTTCAAGTCTAGGAACTCTTTTGATGTGAATACTTCTCAGCAGATGAGTGAGCACAAGATCTCTCTTTCAGATAGAGATATGGTCAATGGTATTTCAGAACTCTCCATGTCTCCCGAGTTGAGTAAAACCTCTGGTAAAGGAACAATATCTAAAGTAAATGAGAAATGTACCACAACCATTGATTCAAATGAACATGACCCATACACATTTTACCAGGTCTGAGATTTTCAAGCTTTTGATGCTGATGAATTTTTCATGTTGTGGTTTCACATATTCAGAGTTCCCGATGGTTTTAAATATTGTTGCAGGTGTCAGATGGCCAACACCTAATTCTCCATCCACTAAACATGAGATGTCTTCTAAACCATTTTGGAGGTTCTGATATGCTTCCACCTAGGTAATATGATCTTTGCTTCTTCTCTGAAAGTTCGAGTTCTATCATCCCTTCTTTACACACTATTTTGTTGTTGCCGTGCAAGTGCAATTCTATTATGGTAGTGTAACTTGCATTCTATTTAAGGAATAAGGACATCAAGATACCAACTTAAAATGCCCTTATTTGCTTCTAGCAATATTGGTATGCCCTTATGTGCTTCTAGCACCACAATTTACCTGAATGTCCAAGAGCACAGATAATGCCTACATGCAACATGTGAGGCATGTTGTACTCTGCAGCTACAGTTGACCTGTGAGCCTGTGACAATTAGGTTACTGGAAGGGCTTGATGTTTGCATATTTATTTTCAGCATTTGGTCCAATTAAAGATGTTTTGTGATTGGGTTCTCACAAATGTGCTAATTGTTAAATCGAGTGTGCGATTTTAGTTGCCTTAAGCCAATTACTCCCTCCTGACATAAAAACATGTTGTTTAGGACAAGATTTGGTCATACCTTAATAAGAAGTACAAATATCCACAATTTTCTCATTATTTAATTGGAAACATTAAGTGATGGATTCAGGAATTTCTTGGAGTCTGGTTGGTCCTCACTATACAAGAGTACTTACCTACAACATTATATGCTTATCCTTTATAGAAGAAACATTTTTTTTGATCCGGCGAGCCGGCGACCACCCTGGGTCGCTGCATGGTGGATCTGTTGGTGGAAACACGTAAGATTTATGTGTAGTTTTGTATTCAAGTAGACTTGCAAAATATCAGACTTGAAGGATTTTAAAAATATTTACTAGAAGAAATTAGTGATCAAAGATATGCATCAAAGGCATTGCAAGGTCAAATGCAACAAGTATTTTTGACCGGAGGTAGTATCAATTATCTCAATCCACCATACCTGTTTCAAGTCATTTTTTCTGCAGCCATTGTTTACCAAGTAGCTCTAGGATTAGTTTTTGTGCCACACCCTTTGTGGAAGATTTTTTTTCTGTTGCAGACCCATATTGTCTTTGAATAAAAACTAGTTTGAAATGCTACCACAATGCAAGTATCTTTTGACACTGTAATGCTGTTGCTGTTTTTTATTGGTGTTTGAATCACTTTGATGTTACTAACTTCGCTAATTTGTACACACAGAATAACTGCCAAAATATTGGAGCTGGAAACTGTAACACAGTCTGAGGCTATAAGGAAGCGCTATCGGTTTTTGAGTCACTTCTCATTAACAACTACATTTCAGGTAATTTTGGTATTCTTATTGGCAGGCCACATGCAGGTCAAGTTGGTGTGAAGATCAACTTTTGCTCTTGGCCAATGACCATGCCTCACATTTGACACATTATGCAGTTCTGTGAAATTGACTTGAGTGATGTAGTGTCTCCTAACTCACTGGCTCCATTCTTGGATGAAATCAAGAAGCGTGAGAAACAAAGAAAACGAGCCGCCAAGAAGGTAGGTAACAAGTTTGTTTGCTGCATTGCACATTAGTTTGTTGAGCCATTCAGAACTCATCAGAACTATCATGTGCATTAGGGTAGTACAGACTGGGGGTCAAAACCACCAGGTTATCTGGCGGAGAGCAGCCAATTGCAGATTTTAGTTTACAAAAATTGCAAACTAAAGTTTCTTGAGGTCCGAAATATGGATCGTCCTAGGAGCCATGATATAAATGGCTTGAAACTGTTCAATCGTGAAAGCGGCCAGGTTTTGGGGAACCGTATCTGAAAAATCTGATGATCATTCTAAAGAATGTCACTTTGATTTGCCTGTGCTATGTAGCAGTCAACCACTTCGGATTTGCTAGATCTCCTGAATTGGGTAACTGTTAAAGATAGTTGATGAATATTAGGGTCCGTTTGGATGTAGATATTTGAGATGTTAGAATTGAATTAGATCCAATACCAAATTTGTCTAGTATTGGAAATGGGTTTCAATACAAATATGTTGTCTGGATGTATGTGTAATTGCAATTCCATCCAATACCTAGAGTCTTGGCTCTGAATCGTGAGAGACACTTTTTAGTTAAAGTCCAATTCCAAGAAATTGATCTTTAATTCCAGCTCTGAATTCATTAGACAACCAAATAGTAGAATTCAGAAATCCTGATTCCAATTCCCAATTCTAGTCTTGAATATCTACATCCAAACGGGGTATTAGGCATTTGTATATTTGCTTTCTCATTGCTTAACAATGATGTCTGTACAATGTCTAAAAGCAAAACTAAAAAAACTCGGCCGTGGAAGATGTCATGGACATAATAGGGAGCGAGAGGCAACAGCCAGGCTGGGATAAGGCTAGAGAATAAGATTGAGATGAGCTGGGATAAGGTTAGAGAATAAGATTGAAATGAGAGAATTGTGGAGAGTTTGTTAGCATCAGATAAGTCCAAGAAAGTAGGAGTTAGTTGAGAGTTTGTAGGAGAAGTTGGTTAGCCATAGGGCTATTTATAAGCCGCATGGCAGCAGAGAATAAATCAAGCAAGATCATTAACAAACCAATCTCTCTCCCTTGCAATGACCCTCTCAAGCGCCTAGGGCTGCTACCCTAGAACCAAGCCTGCGGCAGAGGGGTATAACCTCGCCGGAGAAGACAGCTATCCCCATGGACCGAAGGTCCATGACACCTGGTATCAGCTCTAGGTTATCCTCACCACCACCAGCCGCCCATCCCTCACCTAGTATCAGCTCCAGGTTATCCTCACCACCACTAGCCGCCCATCCCTCACCACCACCAGCCGCCGCGCCATCTGCCGCCGCAACGCCCTCCCACCCGCCCTCTCCAACTCTAGATGCATTCACTCGGCTCGAAGAGAAGTGGGATCAATTCGTTGTGATGTTCCACCGCTACAAGGAGAAGACAGAGAAGGAACTCCAAGCAGCGGTGCGGCTTCAGGCGGCAGCGCGAGGGTTCCTGGCACGCCGCCAGGTACAGTTCCTTCGTGGGGAGAAGCACCTTGTTGTGGCCTCCAGGGCCACCCCATGGCCGTCATCACATGAGCAGGCCGTGGTGCGCCTGCAAGCCGCAGTGCGCGGCTTCCTTGTTAGGCGGGCGGTGCGGAAGCTGCACTTGCTGATCAGCTCATCGCTGCACCTGCACCAACTCGCAGCCTGCGCGCCCAACCACCAGGTCTCGTCTATACTTTTTGAACCCCCTGCAGAAGTTGAGATCTGGGTATGCAGCCCCCCTGCACGGCCAAAGAGGGTCGTCTCCTTCATTCGGGCAACTGCCTTGGTGCTGGACAGACCCAACATAAGAACGGGCTGGTTCCTCCACCTTTCATCCAACGTGAAGTCCGCAGTTCAGCTCTTTCCTTGGGATCCAGGAGGACAGGAGGACATAGCTGCAGTTCAAATTTATATTTTAGTTCCACAATTATTTTGTATTTTCGTCTTAAATAATAAAGGTAAGCCGAGATGTAAAAGACTTAACCTTAAGTCGTGTCAGGTAAGTCTATGGCAGCTCGAGGACGAGTTGGTCCTCAAGGGAGGGGGAGATGTCATGGACATAATAGGGAGCGAGAGGCAACAACCAGGCTGGGATAAGGCTAGAGAATAAGATTGAGATGAGCTGGGATAAGGTTAGAGAATAAGATTGAAATGAGAGAATTGTGGAGAGTTTGTTAGCATCAGATAAGTCCAAGAAAGTAGGAGTTAGTTGAGAGTTTGTAGGAGAAGTTGGTTAGCCATAGGGCTATTTATAAGCCGCATGGCAGCAGAGAATAAATCAAGCAAGATCATTAACAAACCAATCTCTCTCCCTTGCAATGACCCTCTCAAGCGCCTAGGGCTGCTACCCTAGAACCAAGCCTGCGGCAGAGGGGTATAACCTCGCCGGAGAAGACAGCTATCCCCATGGACCGAAGGTCTATGACAGAAGGAAAGACCGCCCTCCCGGTATAATACAAAGAAGAGACCGAAACAATGGCCCGGCTGTGAAAAATCCCCGAAACCTGCCCTCCATCACTAACGGGCCGATGTCGACCGTCCACTCTGCAATGGCCTAACTGGAGGGTGGCACACAGGACATCGTAGCCCGAGAGCGGATGGGGTACAACGGGGGGATTTTTTTAAACCAAGCCGGAAAATTTGCCCCCGAGGGGAATCGAACCCGGGACTTGGAGGCGCTACTTGGAAAACTTATTCCTTATATTGCTTGGTTGTCTTATATTTGTTGGTTCTTTCCCAAAAGTAGCATGGCAACTGCAACTAGGAATGCAAGCAGCGCAGGCCAAACCTGCTAACCTACTGGGCTACTGTGCCTCAAGCCCTCGTAGACCTGTGCCACGAGCCTGTAAAACAGGAGCGGCTCGACGCCCATCGTCCACTTGGCCCAATGGTGTCGCGGGAATGCGCAGGGCTAAAGGAGCGTGCTATTGCGATCTACGAAGGCAGAAAGGAGGAGGAAAACCGAGGAGCTGCCAATCTGCCCCTAGACGCTGAACACACAATCCTCCTTCAAGCGTGCGGGCCTCCCCTGCCTCAGTGTGCGCTCCCTCCTGTCATCCTCCATAGCAGCGGTGGCCGCGGGGTTGATGTTCTTGTTGGAGGCGTCATCTGCGCTGCCATCCTCATGTGCGCTCCGGAACACGAATGCAGCCGTGGAGCCTAATTGTTGAGAAGGACCGTGTTCTCGTCTCGACTTTCATCTGCAAGAATTTTTCACCTCTGGACATTCATAGTACGGCACCACATCCATCGTTGGATGGCCTTGGCCGGCTCGTCGTTATCCATGGCTACGACACAGGTGGAGCAGGATGGCGGTTGTGGCGTTGCCAAACCCAAGGCTACTAGGCAGGCTGATCTCCTGGACAGCCAGAACAAAATGAGGCTCGGGCTACCTGCTCTGCACGGACCAGAACCAAGACCTTCATGCACATGAGCATCCACACAAGGGGTAGGAGGCCACTTCGTTGGCCATGGGTGGGTTGCGTTTGCAGTCAGCGGCAAGGGGGACACGAGTGAAGTTGCATCAGCAATGCGGCGCTGTGCAGGCTGCCACATAAACCTGCAGAAACATTCGGTGCTGCTTGAGCTTCTGCATGTGTCTGAAAAAGCTCTCGAAGCTCATGCGGACGTGGGGAGGGCTGACCGCTGCCACCCCACTTGCATCATTGACTGCAACTGGATCGAATGGGAAGAATCCCATTGGGGGATGGTGAAGCCTTTTACAACTGGTTTTGACAGCTAGTCAATTTTTAAAGAGGCACGTGGAACCTAGTATATGTCTAGCAAGGATGCACGCAGAATCATCAGGCATAATATAACTCGCAACTCTAATTCACAATGCTTATCACCTACAAATTGATTACCTAATTGGTTAATTTGGACCAAGCCATTTCTGAAAATTTAGATGCAATTGGAATCCAAATACAGTATGAGTAGATCATTCAATTATACAAGAGCCATTGAGTTTTCATGGTTTGCTTTCCATGTTGCTTATGTAGTTGTGTGTGGCATGTTCTGGCTCCTTTTCACATGTTTCCTCTGTTTTGTAGGAAGAAAGTGAGAGAGTGAAGGCGGAAGTTGCTGCTGCTGTTCAGGCATCAGCTATGCGATTTGAGTATACAAATTCCTCTCAAAGTCACAACGATGTCATGTTCTCTCTGGATGACTTTGAAGGTAAATTTACTGAACTTCGGATGGTGTCCCTGCTTGTTCTTGATATCCTTAATATCACAGTTTTCTGATTGCATTTGTCTGTTGCCCATTTTCTCATCTGCTTTATTACGCACATCTGAGATTTGGTTCATTCTTGTTGGTGCTGATTTTGATGTCTCTTTGCACTGAAGCCCTGGGAAACAACGCTGGGCCGTCCACCAGTCCACCAGCGAGTGAAAGGAAGCTTTTCTCTGATGTAACACGCTTGGGTTTTGCATCTGCTCAAGACTCACCTCCCTTAAGACTCGGAACTGGGGATGCAAATGGCCAAAGTGAAACCTCGAGAGACCAAGGTACGTGATACCTGGTCTGTTTAGGAGTTTGGACACTTGCAGTGTATTAAAACCTGATTTCCATTGAACTCCTGGCGGTAACGATATATTTGTGTTATGCAGGGCCGTTAGCGACACCCGCATTATCATTTGCCAGCATCATATCTTCCAGTAGAGCCGTGACTGCAGCTGACAACTCGGAGATGCAGAAAGCAAATGGCGCTGGGAAGAAGGGTAAGAAAGCAACTAGAGTGCTTTTGTCGACTGGTGGTGGCCGTCGATACTGAAGGACTATAGATGCATTGGAACGAACAGTTTGGTTGTTTCCATATAATGCCGTAGCTCAATGCAATGTGCATAGTACATAACCTGGCTGGGATACGCTTGTAAGTTGTAACACTGAGCGGCAGTCGTGTGTGTTTTGCCTTTCTTGTGGGTGTGCTTGCGTTGTGCCCACATCCTGTCCCTTGCATGATCTGGAAACGAGCGCAGAGAAGCGTGTACCATAACTAATAAAGGTGGCGCAACACTTTAGTTGTGGAACGCCGCTAGTCTGCCCGGAGTGTCAAAATCTCCAAAAATGTGTACTTTTGATCATTGAACATAGTTCATCAGGGTTCAAAGATTGTCTGACTCGCTCCATAGATCGACGTGTCATGTTAATCGTTTGTTGATCGACAAGTGGGCCTCACATGAGTGGCGGGCGACTTTGGGCGGGCCACCGGTGCAAAGGCACTGTATTTCGTCTAGGATAAAAGTACAAACACATGTCTGTTGATTAAATTTTGTAAAGAAGAAAAAAAAATACAAATCTAGGATACTAAAAAGACATCACGAGATTTATCATAAAATATATTTTTCTATGATGTCTGTTTTGTATCATAAATATTGAAATCCTCTACAATTTGGTCAAATTTGAGTGATCAAGACTAGAATGACTCGTAAAATCATAAAAAATGCGCTCACACAGCCGAAAGACATGCTATAAGCCTATAACCACCAGTCCACCACTCACCTCTTTACTAATTGTTCGATAAAAAAAACTGTTTGATGGGCTGTTTTTTGGGCCAATGTCTCCCTCTGTACTCAATAAAAAGAAAACCGGACATTTTTAGCCCATGATGCAATATAGTTTTTTCTTCGTTATACAGTCTTTTATAGCACGGGTTTTGGGGTTTGAACCCTGCATCCTCCCCTCCTAACGCCCAACTTCTAACCATTTTAGAGCTTATATCCATTTGTGTTATACGAAGGATAGATAGTATAAATATTGTGTTATGCAAATGATATATATTGTAAATACATACATACTAATAAATTGAAACTACAAAAATATAATTGTGCCGGCACCACCTGCCGCGACCTGGTGAGCAAGCTGGGTCGCAAGACCCCCACCAGGGCGAGCGAGCTGATGGACATCGCCACCAAGTTCGCCTCTGGCCAGGAGGCGGTCGAGGCTATCTTACGGAAGGACAAGCAGCCCTAGGGCCGCCCACCGGAAGATGCCCCCGAGGCGTCAACTCAGCGCGGCGCCAAGAAGAAGGGCAAGAAGAAGTCGCAAGCGAAACGCGACGCCGCCGACGCGGACCTTGTCGCCACCGCCGAGTACAAGAACCCTCGGAAACCCCCCGGAGGTGCCAACCTCTTCGACAAGATGCTCAAGGAGCCGTGCCCCTATCACCAGGGGCCCATCAAGCACACCCTTGAGGAGTGCGCCATGCTTCGGCGCCACTTCCACAGGGCCTCACGACGACGACAAGAAGGAAGATCACCAGGCGGGAGAGTTCCTCGAGGTCCGCGACTGCTTCATGATCTACGGTGGGCAAGCGACGAACGCCTCGGCTCGGCACCGCAAGCAAGAGCGTCGGGAGGTCTGTTCGGTGAAGGTGGCGGCGCCAGTCTACCTAGACTGGTCCGACAAGCCCATCACCTTCGACCAAGCCGACCACCCCGACCACGTGCCGAGCCCGGGAAAATACCCGCTCGTTGTCGACCCCGTCGTCGGCGACGTCAGGCTCACCAAGGTCCTCATGGACGGAGGCAACAGCCTCAACATCATCTACGCCGAGACCCTCGGGCTCCTGCGTGTCGATCTGTCCTCGGTCCGGGCAGTCGCTGCGCCTTTCCATGGGATCATCCCCGGGAAGCGCGTCCAGCCCCTCGGACAACTCGACCTTCCCGTCTGCTTCGGAACACCCTACAACTTCCGAAGGGAGACCCTGACGTTCGAAGTGGTCGGGTTCCGAGGAACCTACCACGCGGTACTGGGAAGGCCATGCTACGCGAAGTTCATGGCCGTCCCCAACTACACCTACCTCAAGCTCAAGATGCCGGACCCCAACGGGGTCATCACCGTCGGGCCCACGTACAAACACGCGTTCGAATGCGACGTGGAGTGCGTGGAGTACGCCGAGGCCCTCGCCGAGTTCGAGGCCCTCATCGCCGACCCGGAGAGCCTCTCTAAGGAGGTGCCTGACGTGAAGCGTCACGCCGGCAACTTCGAGCCAGCGGAGACGGTTAAGTCCGTCCCCCTCGACCCCAGCAGCGACGCCTCCAAGCAGATCCGGATCGGCTCCGAGCTCGATCCCAAATAGGAAGCAGTGCTCATCGACTTTCTCCCCGCGAATGCCGACATCTTCGCGTGGAGTCCCTCGGACATGCCCGGCATACCGAGGGATGTTGCCCAGCACTCGCTGGACATCCGAGCCGGAGCCCGACCCGTCAAGCAGCCTCTGCGCCGATTCGACGAAGAGAAGCGCAGAGCCATAGGCGAGGAGATCCACAAGCTTATGGCGGCAGGGTTCATCAAAGAGGTATTCCATCCCGAATGGCTCGCCAACCCTGTGCTTGTGAGAAAGAAAGGAGGGAAATGGCGGATGTGTGTAGACTACACTGGTCTAAACAAAGCATGTCCGAAGGTTCCCTACCCTCTGCCTCGCATCGATCAAATCGTGGATTCCACTGCTAGGTGCGAAACCCTGTCTTTCCTCGATGCCTACTCCGGGTATCACCAAATCAGGATGAAAGAGTCCGACCAGCTCGCGACTTCTTTCATCACACCCTTCGGCATGTACTGCTATGTCACCATGCCGTTCGGCTTGGGGAATGCGGGTGCGACGTACCAGCGGTGCATGAACCATGTGTTCGGCGAACACATTGGCCGGACGGTCGAGGCCTACGTCGATGACATCGTAGTCAAGACGAGGAAAGCCTCCGACCTCCTTTCCGACCTTGAAGTGACATTCCGATGTCTCAAGGCGAAAGGCGTGAAGCTCAATCCCGAAAAGTGTGTCTTCGGGGTGCCCCGAGGCATGCTCTTGGGGTTCATCGTCTCCGAGCGGGGCATTGAAGCCAACCCAGAGAAGATCGCAGCCATCACCAGCATGGGGCCCATCAAGGACTTGAAGGGCGTACAGAGGGTCATGGGATGTCTCGCGGCTCTGAGCCGTTTCATCTCACGCCTCGGCGAAAGAGGCCTGCCTCTGTACCGCCTCTTAAGGAAGGCCGAGAGCTTCACTTGGACCCCTGAGGCCGAGGAAGCCCTCGGGAACCTAAAGGCGCTCCTCACGAATGCGCCCATCTTGGTGCCCCTGCTGCCGGAGAAACTCTCTTGATCTACGTCGCCGCGACCACTCAGGTGGTTAGCGCCGCGATTGTGGTTGAGAGACGAGAAGAGGGGCATGCATTGCCCGTTCAGAGGCCAGTCTACTTCGTCAGCGAGGTACTGTCCGAAACCAAGATCCGCTACCCACAAGTTCAGAAGCTGCTGTACGCGGTGATCCTGACGCGGCGGAAGCTGCGACACTACTTCGAGTCTCATCCGGTAACTGTGGTGTCATCCTTCCCCCTGGGGGAGATCATCCAGTGCCGAGAGGCCTCGGGTAGAATTGCAAAGTGGGCGGTGGAAATTATGGGCGAAGCAATCTCGTTTGCCCCTCGGAAGGCCATCAAGTCCCAGGTCTTGGCGGACTTCGTGGCTGAATGGGTCGACACCCAGCTCCCAACGGCTCCGATCCAGCCGGAACTCTGGACCATGTTCTTCGACGGGTCGCTGATGAAGACGGGAGCCGACGCAGGTTTACTCTTCATCTCGCCCCTCGGGAAGCACCTACGCTACGTGCTACGCCTCCATTTCCCGGCGTCCAACAATGTGGCTGAGTATGAGGCTCTGGTAAATGGGTTGCGGATCGCCATCGAGCTAGGGGTCCGACGCCTCGACGCTCGCGGCGACTCGCAGCTCGTCATCGACCAAGTCATGAAGAAATCCCACTGCCGCGACCCGAAGATGGAGGCCTACTGCGATGAGGTTCGGCGCCTGGAAGACAAGTTCTACGGGCTCGAGCTCAACCACATCGCCCGACGCTACAACGAGACTGCAGACGAGCTGGCTAAAATAGCCTCGGGGCGAACAACGGTTCCCCCGGACGTCTTCTCCCGAGACCTGCATCAACCCTCCATCAAGATCGACGACACGCCCGAGCCCGAGGCACCCTCGGCCCAGCCCGAGGTACCCTCGGCTCAGTCCGAGGCACCCTCGGCTCAGCCCGAGGCACCCTCAGCTCGGCCCGAGGCACCCTCGGCACCCGAGGGTGAGGCACTGCGCGTCGAGGTGGAGCGAAGCGGGGTCACGCCTAATCAAAACTGGCAGACCCCGTACCTGCAATATCTCCACCGAGGAGAGCTACCCCTCGACCGAACCGAGGCTCGGTGGTTGGCGCGACGCGCCAAGTCGTTCGTCTTGCTGGGAGATGGGAAGGAGCTCTACCACCGCAGCCCCTCAGGTATCCTCCAGCGATGCATTTCCATCGCCGAAGGTCAGGAACTCCTACAAGAGATACACTCGGGGGCTTGCGGCCATCACGCAGCACCTCGAGCCCTTGTTGGAAACGCCTTCCGACAAGGTTTCTACTGGCCGACGACGGTGGTCGACGCCACTAGAATTGTCCGCACCTGCGAAGGGTGTCAGTTCTACGCAAAGCAGACCCACCTGCCCGCTCAGGCTCTGCAGACCATACCCATCACTTGGCCTTTTGTCGTGTGGGGTCTGGACCTCGTCGGCCCCTTGCAGAAGGCACCCGGGGGCTACACGCACCTGTTGGTCGCCATCGACAAATTCTCCAAGTGGATCGAGGTCCGACCCCTAAACAACATCAGGTCCGAGCAGGCGGTGGCGTTCTTCACCAACATCATCCATCATTTTGGGGTCCCGAACTCCATCATCACCGACAACGGCACCCAGTTCACCGGCAGAAAGTTCCTGGACTTCTGCGAGGATCACCACATCCGGGTGGACTGGGCCGCCGTGGCTCACCCCATGACGAATGGGCAAGTAGAGCGTGCCAACGGCATGATTCTACAAGGACTCAAGCCTCGAATCTACAACGACCTCAACAAGTTCGGCAAGCGATGGATGAAGGAACTCCCCTCGGTAATGTGGAGCCTGAGGACAACGCCGAGCCGAGCCACGGGCTTCACACCGTTCTTTCTAGTCTATGGGGCCGAGGCCATCTTGCCCACAGACTTAGAATACGGTTCCCCGAGGACGAGGGCCTATGCTGACCAAAGCAACCAAGTTAATCGAGAAGACTCGCTGGACCAACTGGAAGAGGCTCGGGACAAGGCCTTACTACACTCGGCGCGGTACCAGCAGTCCCTGCGACGCTACCACGCCCGAGGGGTCCGGTCTCGAGACCTCCAGGTGGGCGACCTGGTGCTTCGGCTGCGACAAGACGCCCGGGGGCGGCACAAGCTCACGCCCCCCTAGGAGGGGCCGTTCGTCATCGCCAAAGTTCTGAAGCCCGGAACGTACAAGCTGGCCAACAGTCAAGGCGATGTCTACAACAACGCTTGGAACATCCAACAACTATATCGCTTCTACCCTTAAGATGTTTTAAAGTTGTTCATATACCTCGCTCCCGCGCAAAGTTTAGTCGTCAAGGAAGGGTCAGCCTTGCCTCGGCAAAGCCCGACCCTCCCTCGGGGGCTAAAAGGGGGAAACCCCCTCTGCGTCGAAATTTTCCTCGAAAAAAGATCTTTTCTGCTAGAATGTCTTTCGTGCTTTTCGACTACTTCGAAAGTGGATCCTGAAAACGATGGAGTACACGTAAGCAGCCAAGGCTGACCGAGCCGAGGGACTCCTACGCCTCCGGGATACGGATACCTCACTCATCACCTTCTGCGATAAGTAACTCACGCTCGGATAAGTGATTCCACGGACCGAACAAGTCTTCACGTTCGAAAGCTCCTCTGCCGAAGTGGTTCTTCGGGCCTTCTCGACTGCGTCGGTGACAGAACCCCATGGACGGGCAAGAGCGCGCGTAAGCGGCAAGGCCGACCGAGCCGAGGGACTCCTACGCCTCCGGGATACGGATATCTCACTCATCACCTTCCGTGAGAAGCAACTCTCGCTCGCACAAACAATTCTGTTACCGACAAAAAAAGTCCAGATACTCGAAACAAGAGGAAAAGAGACGCAGCTTTACAACACGACGAGGGTGTGTTTGGGCCTCGACGGCCGCAGAAAACACACACTACAAGATAATCCGATCCTGCAGGCTCGGATCTTGGCGGTTGAAGGGAGCAGCAGCACCCTCGGCGTCGGCTACACCTTCGGCGAGGTCCGACCTAGCCTCGGACGGCGACACGGTCCGAGGGTCTCCACTCTGAAGGACGACGTCATCACCAAGCCCGGGCCATCGCCACCCGGGTCTTCTCCGAGAATCTGGCTCGAGCAGGCGGCTCGGCTGGTCACCCCGAGGCCTCGGCCAGTTGTCCCTCGGAGACATCAGCCCGGCCCGAGGCCTCGGCAGACCAACTCCGGAGTCAGTCCCGCTAACGGACGACCCGGCCAGGCTTCGGCCGACCAGGTCTTCTTTTCGAGCCAACTCTGCCTCTGTTCGCGCTGACACCGCTACCCCTGGCCTCGGCTCATCAAAGAGCGGCCGAGGGGTTCCTTTAACTAAGCAAGAGAAGCCTCGGACAACAAGGCTGACCGAGCCAAGGGACTCCTACGCCTCTGGGATACGGATACCTCACTCGTCACCTTTACACGGGGCGACTCACGCTTGGTGAAGCGGTTCAGACAACCAACAGGCGAGTCTTAGTGCTCGAAAATGAGGAAAAAACACGGCTCCGTGCCAAAAATACATACATGTTCAGGCCCCGACAGCCACTATGAACATAAGACCAGCATTCAAAGTGCCATTACAAACGGAACTCTGGTTCCACCTCCGCAGGTACGAACAACCCCACTCATGGGGGGGGGGCTGCGGAGCAACAGAAGACCGACGAACGGCACGCCGTCACCCGCTCCAGTAGCGGCGACGACGACGACTTCTGCTCCGGGGGGCCAAACAGCGGCAGCGATGACCTCAGGGCGGATGCCGCTGCCGGGAGGCCCCCGCCCATGCCCAAACTCGTGAGGCAAAGACGGGCAGAAGGCCGTAGAGTTGGAGGTCGGTCCGTAGGCGGCCCCGGCTATCTCGTCGGCGGAAGAACCTCTTCTAGCTGCCGTGGCGGGAGCCGGCACCGAGAGCGGCTCCGAAGCCACTCGGGTCCGAGAGCCAGGCGCGCGGCAGCTGCCAGCGCCACGGACGGCAACCGCCCTACCCCTCGATCACTGAGGGAAGGAGCGGTCCACCGCCCACGCAGGGGCCGACCCCAACTCGGCACACTCCCCTCCCCAGCCCTGGTGATGAAAATCCTTGAGGCTGAGGGAGGGGCAGAGGCCGCAGCCCGGCTTGCTTTCCCCCGCCATCGAACTGGAGGTCACCATCTTGGGTGACCGCCGGCGGAGGGGTGCAGCCGGGCTGCATGATGAAAATCCTTGAAGCCGAACGATGGCTGAAAGGTACCAACTCCCACGGAGTTGCGTTCCCCCAACGACAAGGCAGAAGGACTGCGGGCATCCCCCATCCGGGGCTCGGAAGGTGGAAAGACACGATGCATAAGGGAGCACGAAGACATGGTCGCCTTTCAAGGGGGTCACCCTCCTTTTAAAGGCGACTCTCCCTACTTGCGTCCCCAGCCGTCGCGGGCCGAGTCCTCTCCAACACGCTCCAAGGTCCTCCCCCTACGGCGCGGGGGCTGGGTCTCACACGTCATGCAAGCAGGCCCAGAGCAGAAGAAGCCAAACCGCCGCGCGCGGTGCATGCAACCGCCCAACGGTTACAAGCGGCTCTCCACTTTTGCCCGGACCAGCGGGCGAAAGGGTGGGCAGCCATGCAGGCGGCATGCAACCGCGCCAAGTGGGCACACCTCTCCGACTTCCAACGCGCCCAGCATGGAAGCCCACGCCCACGCGTCATGCAACCGGCGCGCCGGATGCTGCGTGCGAGCAACTGCACCGCCACCCGCGCCACTACCACGCCTCCTCGACTGCGGAACCAATGCCGCGACTCGAGGCGACCCAGCGCACGACCCAGCAGCGCCAGCCTGGCGCGACGGTCAATGCGGCCAAAAATGGGCCGGCAGTAATGGCGGTGGCAGGCGGGCAGGAGCAGCGGTCACGTCGTCAGCCAAGCTTACGTCCCATCCGGGGGCAGCGAGAGAACCCTCTCTCACGGCGTGAAGACGACGCGCCCGTGTTCCGTTCCTCGAACGGCCCGTGCACGCGCAACGGCCGCCCCGCGAACCACTCGCCCCGTCGCATTAACTCCACGGCGGGACAGGCGGCGCCTCTGGCAGGAGAAGCAAGCGACGCTTCGCCTTCGCCATAATGACCGCGTCAAAAAAGGTACGCCACGTCATTCAATTTCAAATCCTTTTCCTTTTTTCCTCTTTCTCTCTCTTACGACAGGGACCAGGAAAGGGGGATACCCCGAAAAGGATCCTTCCCCGTGAAGGAACCAGGCTCCGAGCCTCCCTACTGATCAGAGGTTCGAAGGCTGGCCCCTCGGAGGGGTTCAACAGCCACCTCAGAGCGCGTGGGCTCCACACCCACTACTGGTCAGAGGTTCGAAGGCCAGCCCCTCGGAAGGGTTCAACGACCGCCTCAGGCTACTCGGGCTCCGCGCCCACTACTGATCAGAGGTTCGAAGGCTGGCCCTCGAAGGATTCACAGCCGCCTCAGACACAAAGCGAGGGATGACCATGGGTACATTCGATACATAACCAAGGCTCGGGCTGCGCTCCCGAGGTACCCTAGGACATTTCCGAGACCAGCGGGAATGATCTTGTAACGGAATCCCATCAGAGGGAGGCATCGAGCCCTCGGACCCCATCGACAGGGGACCGGGTCCGGCAGATCACCCGCAGGTACTTTTGGGCGCGCCTCTGGGCCTCTAGCCGACCCCTAGCAAATGGGGCACGGACGTCCGCTCGGATTACCCGCTAGCAGCTCACCGGAGACACCATGTTCGGCGCCCACCGAGGGCAACATGGCGCTTCCCCCCCTCCTCCTTGCGGAAAGGCGACGCAGGGGCGTATGTAAAAAAGTCGAGTCTGTCCCTGATCGTTCTCTTGCCCCGTGCAGAGGCTCGAGGGCTGCTCTCGCAAACCCGGCTCCGGCCAAACCGTTGACAGCGTCAACATACCAGCCCGAGAACTTGGGACCCGACCGTGCACCCGGGCTACGGCCAGTTCGCATGAGGGAACAACCAGACCAGCCAAAGCATTGCGCGAGGCATTAAGACCTCGGAGGAGTCAAACCACTTCTCCGAGGCCTCGGGGGCTACACCCGGCGGGTGCGCTCGCGCGCACCCACCGAAACAAAACGCAACCGAGAAAGGCTGGTCCCCTTGCAAAAAAGTGCGACAAAAGCCACCAAGCGAGTGTTAACACTCCCTTCGAGGCTCGGGGGCTACTGTCGGGGACCATAATTAGGGGTACCCTCAAGGCTCCTATTTCTCAGCTGGTAACCCCCATCAGCACAAAGCTGCAAAGGCCTGATGGGTGCGATTAAGTCAGGGATCGGTCCATTCGAGGGACTCGATCACGCCTCGCCCGAGCCTAGCCTCGGGCAAGGGCAGCCGACCCCGGGGGATCTCCGTCTCGCCCGAGGCCCCCCTCCAGCGACGAACATACTTCCGGCTTGCCCGAGGCCCTATCTTCGCCAAGAAGCAACCCTGACCAAATCGCCACGCCGACCGAACAAATCGCAGGAGCATTTAATGCAAAGGTGGCCTGACACCTTTATCCTGACGCGCGCCCTTCAGTCGACAGATCCGAAGTGACCGCAGTCACTTCGCCGCTCCACTGACCGACCTAACAGAAGGACAGCGCCGCCTGCGCCGCACCGACTGCAGTGCCATTTGACAGAGTGAGGCTGACAGGCAGTCAGGCCCGACCTCAGGCTCCATAGGAAGCTCCGCTCCGCCCGACCCAGGGCTCGGACTCGGGCTAAGCCCCGGAAGACGGTGAACTCCGCTCCGCCCGACCCAGGGCTCGGACTCGGGCTAAGCCCGGAAGACGGCGAACTCCGCTCCGCCCGACCCAGGGCTCGGACTCGGGCTAAGCCTCAGAAGACGGCGAACTCTGCTCCGCCCGACCCAGGGCTCGGACTCGGGCTAAGCCCCGGAAGACGGCGAACACCGCTCCGCCCGACCCATGGCTCGGACTCGGGCTAAGCCCCTGAAGACGGCGAACTCCGCTCCGCCCGACCCAGGGCTCGGACTTGGGCTCAGCCCCAGAAGACGACGAACTCCGCTCCGCCCGACCCGAGGCTCGGACTTGGGATCAGCCCCAGAAGACGACGAACTCCGCTTCGCCCGACCCCAGGGCTCGGACTCAGCCCTGGCCTCAGCCGACGGTCTCCGCCTCGCCCGACCCAGGGGCTCGGACTCGACCACGGCCACGGAAGACAGACTCGACCTCGACCTCGGAGGAGCCTCCACATCGCCCGACCTAAGGCGCGGGCCGACCACGTCAACGGGAGGCGCCATCATTACCCTGCCCCAAGCTGACTCAGGCTACGGGGAACAAGACCGGCGTCCCATCTGGCTCGCTCCGCCAGATAAGCAATGATGGCGCCCCGCACGCTCCCTGACGACGGCAGCTCTCCGCCCCCTTACGGAAGCAAGAGGACGTCAGCAAGGACTCAACAGCCCCGACAGCTGTCCTTCCTCCAGGCTCCAGCGCTCCTCCGACGGCCACGACACCACATGAACCGGGCGCCAAAACCTCTCCGGCCGCCACGATGGCGTGTACTTAGGGCGCTAGCTCTCCTCCGCTAGACACGTAGCACTCTGCTACACCCCCCATTGTACACCTGGATCCTCTCCTTGCGCCTATAAAAGGAAGGACCAGGGCCCTCTTAGAGAGGGTTGGCCGCGCGGGGACGAGGACGAGACAGGCGCTCGCGTGAGGCCGCTCGCTCCCTCTCCCGCGTGGACGCTTGTAACCCCCTACTGCAAGCGCACCCGACCTGGGCGCGGGACGAACATGAAGGCCGCGGGATTTCCACCTCTCTCACGCCGGTCTCCGGCCACCTTTCTCCCCCCTTTCGCGCTCGGCCTCGCGCTGACCCATCTGGGCTGGGGCACGCAACAACATTCACTCGTCGGCCCAGGGACCCCCCGGTCTCGAAACGCCGACAAGCGATAAAGCCAAGTGGCTAGAGAGGAGTTCTTGCAAAACACAATAACCACAAAGATATCAACACAGATAGGCACAGTGGTTTATCCCGTGGTTCGGCCAAGTTCAACACTTGCCTACTCCACGTTGTGGCGTCCCAACGGACGAGGGTTGCAATCAACCCCTCTCAAGTGATCCAAAGATCCACTTGAATACCATGGTGTTTCTCTTCCTTTCACTATATCCCGTTCGCGAGGAATCTCCACAACTTGGAGTCTCTCGTCCTTACAAAAGATGATCACAAATGAACATGGAAGTAAGGATGGGATGAGCAACACACGCAAGTCCACATCAATACGCACACACACGGGCAAGACTTGAGCTCAAATGAATATCACAAAAGTTCTCACTATAACGGAGCTCAAATCACTAAGAATGTCAAACGAGTGCGCAAAGACGAAGTGTGAATGATCAAGAATGCTCAAAGTATGCTTAGTGTCTTCCTCCATGCGCCTAGGGTCCCTTTTATAGCCCCAAGGCAGCTGGGAGCCGTTGAGAGCATTCTAGGAAGGAAATTCTTGCCTTCTGTCGACTGGTGCACCGGACAGTCCGGTGCACCACCGAACATTGTCCGGTGCAGATTTCTTTCCTGTTTTAGCGCAGCCGACCGTTGGCGATTTGGAGCCATTGGCGCACCGGACACTGTCTGGTGCACACCGGACAGTCCGGTGCCCCCCTTCAGACCGTTGGCCCGACCACGCGTCACGCCCGGATTGCACGGCCGACCGTTGGCGCGGCCGACCGTTGGCTCACCGGACAGTCCGGTGAATTTTAGCCGTACGCTGTTGACTTGATTCTCGAGAGCGGCGACTTCGCCGCAGCCGACTCACCGGACAGTCCGGTGCACCACTAGACAGTCCGGTGATTTATGTCCGTACGCCGCCGTCGAGACCCGAGAGCAGGCAGTTCACCAGACGCCAGCCTGGCGCACCGGACACTGTCCGGTGCACCCAGACTGAGCAGAGTCTTGGCTGCTCGAGCCAAGTCTTTTCCAATTGTATTTTCTCTGATTCTAGCACTTAGACAAATATGTTAGTACACAAAAACCAATGTACTAAGTCTAGAATCATACCTTTGTGTTGATTTTCACTTCATCCACCATTTGGCATAGTTTCACATTTGTGTTGGCACTTGATCACCAAAATACTTAGAATGGCCCTAGGGCACATTTCCCTTTCAATCTCCTCCTTTTTGGTGATTTATGCCAACACAACAACAAGCAACTAAAAGAAGTGCAACATTAATGCAAATGAGAACACAAATTTGTTTTGATTCAAATTTGGCATATTTGGATCATTCTTTGCCACCACTTGGTTTGTTTTTGCAAATCAAACTCAATTTCCTATCTCTAAGTCAAATTCAGCATAGAGAGAGGTATTCCAAGAGAAATTGATCAAAGATTCAAAAACTCCCCCTATTTCCCATAATTAAACATTCTCCCCACAAGAGATCAATTTTTGACAAAAGAGACACTTAGAGTATTTTGACAAAACAAAAGTTCTAACTCTACTTTTTCAAAATTCTCAAGTGGTAGCTGATCCATTTCTTGTTTTGGCCTTATTTTCTCCCCCTTTGGCATCAAGCACCAAAACGGGATCAATCTTGGCCCTTAAACCCCATTGCCTCACCAAAATCTTCAAATAAGAGCAAAAAGGCAATACGAGACATGGAGATGAACTTGGAGTAAGTTACCCTCTCATCGGAGTGCAGTGAAAGTCTTTCATGGTCCAAGTCCATATTTCCCTTTCAATCTACCTTTGAGACTAAATCAAGCAAGCTCAAACACATGGTTAGTCTCAAAGGGTCAAGTTGTAGCACATCTCCCCCTAAATATGTGCATCACTTGCAAATGGACTTGTGAGGTCCAGGGAGTGCTTGTACAACTTGAGCACCATAAATAAACAACACAATGCATAGAAGGAACATGATCAAAGCATAAAACACATGTATGCTATAAATCAATCCAAGTTCCGTGAATCTAAGACATTTAGCTCACTACGCAGCCTGCAAAAGGTCTTCTCATCTAAAGGCTTGGTAAAGATATTGGCTAGCTGGTTCTCGATGCTAACATAAAACACTTCGATATCTCCCTTTTGCTGGTGGTCTCTCAAAAAGTGATGCCGGATGTCTATGTGCTTAGTGCGGCTGTGTTCAACAGGATTATCCGCCGTGCGGATAACACTCTCATTATCACATAGGAGTGGGACTTTGCTCAGATTGTAGCCAAAGTCCCGGAGGGTTTGCCTCATCCAAAGTAGTTGCGCGCAACACTGACCTGCGGCAACATACTCGGCCTCAGCGGTGGATAGGGCAACGGAAGTTTGTTTCTTAGAAAACTCCAAGACACCAGGGACCTTCCTAAGAATTGGCACGTCCCTGATATACTCTTCCTATCAACCTTACATCCAGCATAATCAGAGTTTGAATATCCAATTAAGTCAAAGGTAGACCCCTTTGGATACCAGATCCCGAAGCAAGGCGTAGCGACTAAATATCTAAGAATTCGCTTCACGGCCACTAAGTGACACTCCCTTGGATCAGATTGAAATCTAGCACACATGCATACACTAAGCATAATATCCGGTCTACTAGCACATAAGTTAAGCAAGGAACCTATCATAGACCGGTATGCTTTTTGATCAACGGACTTACCTCCTTTGTTGAGGTCGACGTGTCCGTCAGTTCCCATTGGAGTCTTTGCAGGCTTGGCGTCCTTCATCTCGAACCGCTTGAGCAAGTCTTGTGTATACTTCGTTTGAGAGATGAAGGTGTCATCCTTGAGTTGCTTCACTTGGAACCCAAGGAAGTAGTTCAACTCGCCCATCATCGACATCTCGAATTTCTGCGTCATCACCCTGCTAAACTCTTCACAAGACTTTTGGTTGGTAGAACCGAATATTATGTCATCGACATAAATTTGGCACACAAATAAGTCACCATCACATGTCTTAGTGAAAAGAGTTGGATCGGCTTTCCCAACCTTGAAAGCATTAGCAATTAAAAAGTTTCTAAGGCATTCATACCATGCTCTTGGGGCTTGCTTAAGTCCATAGAGCGCCTTAGAGAGCTTACACACGTGGTCGGGGTATCGTTCATCCTCAAAGCCAGGGGGTTGCTCTACGTACACCTCCTTCTTGATTGGCCCGTTGAGGAAAGCGCTCTTCACATCCATTTGGAATAACCTGAAAGAATGGTGAGCGGCATAGGATAACAATATGCGAATTGACTCTAGCCTAGCCACAGGAGCAAAAGTCTCCTCAAAGTCCAAACCTGCGACTTGGGCATAACCTTTTACCACAAGTCTTGCCTTGTTCCTTGTCACCACCCCGTGCTCGTCTTGTTTGTTGCGGAATACCCACTTGGTTCCCACAACGTTTTGCTTGGGACGTGGCACTAGTGTCCAAACTTCATTTCTCTTGAAATTGTTGAGCTCCTCCTGCATGGCCAACACCCAGTCCGGATCTAGCAAGGCCTCTTCTACCCTGAAAGGCTCAACAGAAGAGACAAAAGAGTAATGCTCACAAAAATTAACTAATCTAGAGCGAGTAGTTACTCCCTTGCTAATATCACCCAATATCTGGTCGACGGGATGGTTCCTTTGAATCATCGCTCGAACTTGAGTTGGAGGGGCCTGTGGTGCTTCTTCCTCTTTGACTTGGACATCTTGTGCTCCCCCTTGATCACACGCCTCTTCTTGAGGGACCTGTTCGTCATCTTGAGTTGGGGGATGCACCGTTGTTGAGGAAGAAGGTTGATCTTGCTCCTTGTGTTCCTGTGGTCGCACGTCTCCAATCGCCATGGTACGAATCGCGTCCGTTGGAACATCATCCTCATCTACATCATCAGGATTAACTTGCTCTCTTGGAGAGCCATTAGTCTCATCAAATACAACGTCGCTAGAGACCTCAACCAAACCCGATGATTTGTTGAAGACTCTATACGCCTTTGTATTTGAGTCATAACCTAACAAAAACCCTTGTACAGCTTTGGGAGCAAATTTTGAATTTCTACCTTTCTTCACCATATGTAGCATTTACTCCCAAAAACTCAAAAATAAGAAACGTTGGGTTTGTTACCGGTTAGTAGCTCGTAAGACGTCTTCTTGAGGAGGCGATGAAGGTAGACCCGATTTATGGCGTGGCAAGCCGTGTTCATAGCTTCCGACCAAAACCGCTCGGGCGTCTTGAATTCTCCAAGCATCGTCCTCGCCATGTCTATGAGCGTCCTGTTCTTCCTCTCTACCACACCGTTTTGCTGTGGTGTGTAGGGAGCGGAGAACTCGTGCTTGATTCCTTCCTCCTCAAGGTACTCCTCCATTTGAAGGTTCTTGAACTCGGACCCGTTGTCGCTCCTTATCTTCTTCACCTTGAGCTCAACTCATTTTGAGCTCTCCTTAGGAAGCACTTGAGGGTCCCTTGGGTTTCAGATTTATCATGCAAAAAGAATACCCAAATGAAGCGGGAAAAATCATCAACTATAACAAGACCATACTTACTTCCTCCTATGCTTAGGTAGGCGACGGGTCTGAAGAGGTCCATATGAAGTAACTCCAAAGGTCTTGACGTGGTCATCACATTTTTGATATGATGAGAACTTCCCACCTATTTACCTGCTTGACAAGCTGCACAAGGTCTATCTTTTTCGAAATTTACATTTGTTAGACCTAACACATGTTCTCCCTTTAGAAGCTTGTGAAGGTTCTTCATCCCCACATGTGCTAGACGGCGATGCCACAGCCAGCCCATGCTAGTCTTAGCAATTAAGCATGCATCTAGACCGGCCTCCTCTTTTGCAAAATCAACTAAATAGAGTTTGTCATCTAGTACACCCTTAAAAGCTAATGAACCATCATTCCCTCTAAAGACAGACACATCTACATTTGTGAATAAGCAATTATATCCCATATTACAAAGTTGACTAACAGATAACAAGTTATATCCGAGCGATTCTACTAAAAACACATTAGAAATAGAATGCTCGGATGAAATTGCTATTTTTCCTAGTCCTTTAACCTTGCCTTGGTTCCCATCACCGAATATGATTGAATCTTGGGAATCCTTGTTCTTGACGTAGGAGGTGAACATCTTCTTCTCCCTCGTTATGTGGTTTGTGCATCCGCTGTCGATAATCTAGCTTGAGCCTCCGGATGCATAAACCTGCAAGGCAATTTAGGCTCGGGTCTTAGGTACCCAACTCTTGTTGGGTCCTACAAGGTTAGTAACAATGGTCTTAGGGACCCAAATGCAAGTTTTATCTCCCTTGCATTTTGCCCCTAATTTCCTAGCAATCACCTTCTTGTCCTTTCTACAAATTGCAAAGGAAGCATTGCAAGCATGATAAATTGTAGAAGGTTCATTAATTTTACTAGGAACATGAGCAATATTTCTCCTAGGTATATGATGAATGACATTTTTCCTAGGCATATCTCTACCATGCACATAGGAAGAACTTGAAACAAACATGGCACTTGAATCATAAGCATTACAACTCCTATCATGATGAGCATTTCTAGAATATCTCCTATCATGGTACATGAAAGCATGGTTCTTTTGAGCACTATTAGTCATTGGAGCCTTCCCTTTCTCCTTGGCGGGAATGGGAGCCTTATGACTTGTTGAGTTCTTGGCTTCTCTCTTAAAGCCAAGCCCATCCTTAATTGAGGGGTGTCTACCTGTCGGCGTTTCGAGACCGGGGGGTCCCTAAGCCGACGAGTGAATGTCGCCGCGTGCCCCAGCCCAGATGGGTCGAGCGTGAGGCCGAGCGCGAAGGGGGGAAGTGAGGTGGCCGGAGTTGGGCGTGAGAGAGGTGGAAATCCTGCGGCCTTCGTGTTCGTCCCGTGCCCAGGTCGGGTGCGCTTGCAGTAGGGGGTTACAAGCGTCCACACGGGAGAGGGAGCGAGCGGCCTCACGCGAGCGCCTGTCTCGTCCTCGTCCCCGCGCGGCCAACCCTCTCTAAGAGGGCCCTGGTCCTTCCTTTTATAGGCGTAAGGAGAGGATCCAGGTGTACAATGGGGGGTGCAGCAAAGTGCTACGTGTCTAGCGGAGGAGAGCTAGCGCCCTAAGTACATGCCGTTGTGGCAGCCGGAGAGATTTTGGCACCCAGCTGGTGTGATGTCGTGGCCGTCGGAGGAGCGATGGAGCCTGGCGGAGGGACAACTGTTGGAGCTATTGAGTCCTTGCTGACGTCCTCTTGCTTCCGTAAGGGGCTGAGAGCCGTCATCGTCACAGAGTATACGGGGCGCCATCATTGCCTATCTGGCGGAGCGAGCCAGATGGGACGCCGGTCTTGTCCCCCGTGGCCCGGGTCAGCTCGGGGTAGGGTGATGATGGCGCCTCCTGTCGACGTGGCTGGTCTGCGCCCTAGGTTGGGTGATGTGGAAGCTCCTCCGAAGCCGAGGTCGAGTCTGTCTTCCGTGGCCGAGGTCGAGTCCGAGCCCCTGGGTCGGGCGAGGCGGAGACCGTCGGCTGAGGTCAGGGCGTAGTCCGAGCCCTGGGGTCGGGCGGAGCGGAGTTCGTCGTCTTCTGGGGCTGAGCCCAAGTCCGAGCCCTAGGTCGGGCGGAGCGGAGTTCGTCGTCTTCTGGGGCTTAACCCGAGTCCGAGCCCTGGGTCGGGCGGTGCGGAGTTCGCCGTCTTCCGGGGCTGAGCCCAAGTCCGAGCCCTGGGTCGGGCGAAGCAGAGCTTCCTATGGTGCCTGCGGCCGGGCCTGACTGCCTGTCAGCCTCACTCTGTCAAGTGGCACCGCAGTCGGAGCGGCGCAGGTGGCACTGTCTTTCTGTCAGGCCGGTCAGTGGAGCGGCGAAGTGACGGCGGTCACTTCGGCTCTATCGGCTGGGGGGCGCGCATCAGGATAAAGGTGTCAGGCCACCTTTGCATTAAATGCTCCTGCGATTTGGTCGGTCGGTGCGGTGATTTGGTCAGGGTTGCTTCTTGGCGAAGACAGGGCCTCGGGCGAGCCGGGAACATGTTCGCCGCTGGAGGGGGGCCTCGGGCGAGACGGAGATCCTCCGGGGTCGGCTGCCCTTGTCCGAGGCTAGGCTCGGGCGAGGCGTGATCGAGTCCCTCGTATGGACTGATCCCTGACTTAATCGCACCCATCAGGCCTTTGCAGCTTTATGCTGATGGGGGTTACCAGCTGAGAATTAGGAGCCTTGAGGGTACCCCTAATTATGGTCCCCGACAGTAGCCCCCGAGCCTCGAAGGGAGTGTTAGCACTCGCTTGGAGGCTTTCGTCGCACTTTTTTGCAAGGGGACCATCCTTTCTCGGTTGCGTTTTGTTCCGGTGGGTGCGCGCGAGCGCACCCGCCGGGTGTAGCCCCCGAGGCCTCGGAGGAGTGGTTTCACTCCTCCGAGGTCTTAATGCCTCGCGTAATGCTTCGGCTGGTCTGGTCGTCCCTCATGCGAGCTGGCCTTAGCCCGGGTGTACGGTCGGATCCCAAGTTCTCGGGCTGGTATGTTGACGCTGTCAACGGTTCGGCCGGAGCCGGGTTTGCGAGAGCAGCCCCCGAGCCTCTGCATAGGGCGAGAGGGCGATCAGGGACAAACTCAACTTTTTTACATACGCCCCTGCGTCGCCTTTCCGCAAGGAGGAGGGGGGAAAGCGCCATGTTGCCCTCGATGGGCGCCGAACATGGTGTCTCCGGTGAGCTGCAAGCGGGTAATCCGAGTGGACGTCCGTTCCCCGTTCGTTAGGGGTCGGCTAGGGGCCCAGAGGCACGCCCAAAAGTACCTGCGGGTGATCTGCCGGACCCGGTCCCCTGGCGACGGGGTCCGAGGGCTCGATGCCTCCCTCTGATGGGATTCCGTTACAAGATCGTTCCCGCTGGTCTCGGAAATGTCCTAGGGTACCTCGGGAGCGCAGCCCGAGCCATGGTTATGTATCGAACGTACCCATGGTCATCCCTCGCTCGGCGTCTGAGGCGGCTGTGAACCCTTCGGGGGCCAGCCTTCGAACCCCTGATCAGTAATGGGCGTGGAGCCCGAGTAGCCTGAGGCGGCCGTGGAACCCTTCCGAGGGGCCGACCTTCGAACCTCTGACCAGTAGTGGGTGTAGAGCCCACGCGATCTGAGGCGGCTGTCGAACCCTTCCGAGGGGCCAGCCTTCGAACCTCTGATCAGTAGGGAGGCTTAGAGCCTGGTTCCTTCATGGGGAAGGATCCTTTTCGGGGTATCCCCCTTTCCCGGTCCCTGTTGCAAGAGAGAGAAAGAGGAAAAAAGGAAAAGGATACGAAATCGAATGACGCGGCGTACCTTTTTCGACGCGGTCATTATGGCGAAGGCGAAGCGTCGCCCGCTCCTCCTGCCAGAGGCGCTGCCTGTCCCGCCGCGGAGTTAATGCGACGGGGCGAGTGGTTGGCGGGGCGGCCGTTGCGCGTGCGCGATCCGTTCGAGGAACGGAACACGGGCGCGTTGTCTTCACGCCGTGAGAGAGGGTTCTCTCACTGCCCCCGGATGGGACGTGAGCTTGGCTGACGACGGGGCCGCTGCTCCTGCCCGCCTGCCACCGCCATTACTGCCGGCCCATTTTTGGCCGCATTGACCGTCGCGCCAGGCTGGCGCTGCTGGGTCGCGCGCTGGGTCGCCTCGAGTCGCGGTATTGGTTCCGCAGTCGAGGAGGCGCGGTAGTGGCGCAAGTGGCGGTGCAGTTGCATGCACGAAGCATTCGGTGCGCCGGTTGCATGACGCGTGGGCCTGGGCCTCCGTGCTGGGCGTGTTGGGAGTCGGAGAAGTGCACCCACTTGGCGCGGTTGCATGCCGCCTGCATGGCTGCCCGCCCCTTTCGCCCGTTGGTCTGGGAAAAAGTGGAGAGTCGCTTGTAACCGCTGGGCGGTTGTACGCACCGCGCACGGCGGTTTGGCTTCTTCTGCTCTGAGCCGACTTGCATGACGTGTGGGACCCAGCCCCCGCGCCGCGGGGGAGGACCTTGGAGCGTGTTGGAGAAGACTCAGCCCGCGACGACTGGGGACACAAGCAGGGAGAGTCACCTTTTAAAGGAGGGTGACCCCCTTGGAAGGCGACCATGTCTTCGCGCTCCCTTATGCATCGTGTCTTTCCACCTTCCAAGCCCCCGGATGGGGGATATCCGCTGTCTTTCCGCCTCGTTGTTGGAAGAATGCAACTCCGTGGGAGTTGGCACCTTTCAGCCATCGTTCGGCTTCAAGGATTTTCATCAACCAGCCCGGCTGTACCCCCCCCCCCCCCCGCCGGCGGTCACCCAAGACTGTGACCACCAGCCCCTGGGTGGGGAGAAGCAAGCCGGGCTGCGATCTTGGTCCCACCCTCAGCTTCAAGGATGTTCATCATCCTCGCTGGGGTGGAGGCCGGGCTGAGCCGGAGCTCTACCTCCCACGTGGGTTCGTGGGTCAGCCTCTCCTGCAGCGTTCGAGGGAGAGGGCGCTCACTGGCCCTGCAGGCGGGTCGGACTTCGACAACGCGGGGCTGGTCGACGGCGGGCGTCGTCATCCTTGGCGCGTCGAGCTTGTCGGCTTGGCTCCCGGTGCCCCCTCCTGCCGGAAGGCAGCTGCCGCGCCGTGTGCACGGGAGGACTGCCCAAGATGTCGCGCGCTGCTAGGGCGGCGTTCGTGTTCTGGGGCGGTCTCGCCTTTGCACCGGTATGGCGCCTCCGCGCGGAGGTCGGTGCCCCACTCGTCCGGGAGGATCTGAGTGGGGATCTGCCGGAGGGCTGACGGCCCCTGTCGTTGGTGTCGAGGTGGAGGCGGCTCGAGAAGTCCCCGTTGCCGACGGGATCACCGCCACCATCCACGCTTCAGGCCTCCGGCTCTTTGTACTTGTCCTCGCCCCTCGAGCGTCGGCGTGGGCGAGGGCAAGATTGCAGCAGCACCCGCCCTGAGGCCTACGCTGCTGCGGCTCGGCCACCCGGAGCGGGGGTCGTTGTTGCTACTGCCAGAGCGGGCGGCGGCGAGCCGCCCGTCAGTCTTCTGTTGCTCCGCAGGCCCCCCCTATCGAGTGGGGTTGTTCGTACCTGCGGAGGTGGAACCGGAGTTCGGTTTGTAATGGCACTTTGAATGCCAGTGTTTTTGTTCATTGTGGCTGTCGAGGCCTGAACATGTATGTAATTTCGGCACAGAGTCGTGTTTTTTCCTCATTTTCGAGCACTAAGACTCGCCTGTTGGTTGTCTGAACCGCTTCACCAAGCATGAGTTGCCCCGTGTAAAGGTGATGAGTGAGGTATCCGTATCCCGGAGGCGTAGGAGTCCCTCGGCTCGGTCAGCCTTGTTGCCCGAGGCTTCTCTTGCTTAGTTAAAGGAACCCCTCGGCCGCTCTTCGATGAGCCGAGGCCGGGGGTAGCGGTGTCAGCGCGAACAGAAGCAGAGTTGGCTCGATAAGAAGACCTGGTCGGCCGGAGCCTGGCCGGGCCGTCCGTTAGCGGGACCGACGCCGGAATTGTCCTGCCGAGGCCTCGGGTCGGGCTGACGTCCACGGGGGACAGCCGGTCGAGGCCTCGGGGTGGCCAGCCGAACCGCCTGCCCGAGCCGGATTCTCGGAGAAGACCCTGACGGCGATGGCACGGGCTTGGTGATGACGTCGTCCTTCAGAGTGGAGATCTTCGGACCGCGTCGCCGTCCGAGGCTAGGTCGGACTTCGCTGAAGGTGTTGTCGACGCCGAGGGTGCTGCTGCTCTCTTCAAGCGTCAAGATCCGAGCCTACAGGATCGGATTGTCTTGTAGCGTGTGTTTCCTGCGGCCGCCGAGGCCAAAACACACCCTCGCTGTGTTGTAAAGCTGCGTCTCTTTTCCTCTTGTTTTGAGTATCTGGACTCTTTTGTCGGTAACAGAATTACTTGTGCGAGCGAGAGTTGCTTCTCACGGAAGGTGATGAGTGAGGTATCCGTATCCCGGAGGCGTAGGAATCCCTCGGCTCGGTCGGCCTTGCCGCTTACGCGCACTCTTACCCGTTCATGGGGTTATGTTACCGACGAAGTCGAGAAGGCTCGAAGAATCGCTTCTGCAGAAGGGCTTCCGAACGTGAAGACTTGTTCGGTCCGCGGAATCACTTATCCGAACGTGAGTTACTTATCGCAGAAGGTGATGAGTGAGGTATCCGTATCCCGGAGGCGTACGAGTCCCTCGGCTCGGTCAGCCTTGGCTGCTTACGTGTACTCCGTCGTTTTCAGGATTCACTTTCGAAGTAGTCAAAAAGCACGAAAGACATTCTGGCAGAAAAGATCTTTTTTCGAGGAAAATTTCGACGCAGAGGGGGTTCCCCCTTTTAGCCCCCGAGGGAGGGTCGGGCTTTGCCGAGGCAAGGCTGACCCTTCCTGGATGACTAAACTTTGCGTGGGAGCGAGGTATATGAACAACTTGAAAACATCTTAAGGGTAGAAGCGACGTAGCTGTTGGATGTTCCAAGCGTTGCTGTAGACCTCGCCTTGACTGTTAGCCAGCTTGTACGTTCCGGGCTTCAGAATTTTGGCGATGACGAACGGCCCCTCCTAGGGGGGCGTGAGCTTGTGCCGCCCTCGGGCGTCTTGTCGCAGCCGAAGCACCAGGTCGCCCACCTGGAGGTCTCGGGACCGGACCCCTCGGGCGTGGTAGCGTCGCATGGACTGCTGGTACCGCGCCGAGTGGAGTAAGGCCCTATCCCGAGCCCCTTCCAGCTGGTCCAGCGAGTCTTCTCGACTAGCTTGGTTGCTTTGGTCGGTGTAGGCCCTCGTCCTCGGGGAACCGTATTCTAAGTCTGTGGGCAAGATGGCCTCGGCCCCATAGACTAGAAAGAACGGCGTGAAGCCCGTGGCTCGGCTCGGTGTTGTCCTCAGACTCCAGACCACCGAGGGGAGTTCCTTCATCCACCGCTTGCCGAACTTGTTGAGGTCATTGTAGATCCGAGGCTTGAGCCCTTGTAGAATCATGCCGTTGGCACGCTCTACTTGCCCATTCGTCATGGGATGAGCCACGGCGGCCCAGTCCACCTGGATGTGGTGATCCTCGCAGAAGTCCAGGAACTTTCTGCCGGTGAACTGGGTGCCGTTGTCGGTGATGATGGAGTTCGGGACCCCTAAGCGATGGATGATGTTGGTGAAGAACGCCACCGCCTGCTCGGACCTGATGCTGTTTAGGGGTCGGACCTCGATCCACTTGGAGAATTTGTCGATGGCGACCAACAGGTGCGTGTAGCCCCCCGGGTGCCTTCTGCAAGGGGCCGACGAGGTCCAGACCCCATACAGCAAAAGGCCAGGTGATAGGTATCGTCTGCAGAGCCTGAGCGGGCAGGTGGGTCTGCCTTGCGTAGAACTGACACCCTTCGCAGGTGCGGACAATTCTAGTGGCGTCGGCCACCGCCGTCGGCCAGTAGAAGCCTTGTCAGAAAGCATTCCCGACATGGGCTCGAGGTGCTGCGTGATGGCTGCAAGCCCCCGAGTGTATCTCTCGCAGGAGTTCCTAACCTTCGGCGATGGAGATGCATCGCTGGAGGATGCCGGAGGGGCTGCGGTGGTAGAGCTCCTTCTCATCTCCCAGCAAGACGAACGACTTGGCGCGCCGCGCCACCCGCCGGGCTTCGGCTCGGTCGGAGGGTAGCTCTCCTCGATGGAGATATTGCAGGTACGGGGTCTGCCAGTTTTGATCAGGCGTGACCCCGCTTTGCTCCCCCTCGACGCGCAGCGTCTCGCCCTCAGGGGCCGAGGGTACCTCGGGCCGAACCGAGGGTGCCTCGGAGCGAGCCGAGGGTACCTCGGGCTGGGCCGAGGGTGCCTCAGGCTCGGGCGTGTCGTCGATCTTGACGGAGGGTTGATGCAGATCCCGGGAGAAGACGTCCGGGGGAACCGTTGTTCGCCCCGAGGCTATTTTAGCCAGCTCATCCACAGTCTCGTTGTAGCGCCGAGCGATGTGGTTGAGCTCGAGCCCGTAGAACTTGTCTTCCAGGCGCCGAACCTCGTCGTAGTAGGCCTCCATCTTCGGGTCGTGGCAGTGGGAGTTCTTCATGACTTGGTCGATGACGAGCTGCGAGTCACCGCGAGCGTCGAGGCGTCGGACCCCTAGCTCGATGGCGATCCGCAACCCGCTGACCAGAGCCTCATACTCGGCCACAATGTTGGACGCTGGGAAATGGAGGCGTAGCACGTAGCGTAGGTGCTTCCCGAGGGGCGAGATGAAGAGTAGGCCTGCGCCGGCTACTGTCTTCATCAGCGACCCGTCGAAGAACATGGTCCAGAGCTCCGGCTGGATCGGAGCTGTCGGGAGCTGAGTGTCGACCCATTCAGCTACGAAGTCCGCCAAGACCTGGGACTTGATGTCCTTCCGAGGTGCGAACGAGATTGTCTCGCCCATGATTTCCACCGCCCACTTTGCGATCCTACCCGAAGCCTCCCGGCACTGGATGATCTCCCCCAGGGGGAAGGATGACACCACAGTTACCGGATGGGATTCGAAGTAGTGTCGCAACTTCCGCCGTGTTAGGATCACCGCGTACAGCAACTTCTGAACTTGGGGGTAGCAGATCTTGGTTTCGGACAGTACCTCGCTGACGAAGTAGACTGGTCTCTGAACGGGCAATGTATGCCCCTCTTCTTGCCTCTCGACCACAATCGCGGCGCTAACCACCTGAGTGGTTGCAGCGACGTAGACCAAGAGGGCTTCTCCGGCAGTCGGGGGCACCAAGATAGGCGCCTTCGTGAGGAGCGCCTTCAGGTTCCCGAGGGCTTCCTCGGCCTCAGGGGTCCAAGTGAAGCACTCGGCCTTCCTTAAGAGGCGGTACAGAGGTAGACCTCTTTCGCCGAGGCGTGAGATGAAGCGGCTCAGAGCCGCGAGACATCCCATGACCCTCTGTACGCCTTTCAAGTCCTTGATGGGCCCCATGCTGGTGATGGCTGCGATCTTCTCCGGGTTGGCTTCGATGCCCCGCTCGGAGACGATGAACCCCAAGAGCATGCCTCGGGGCACCCCGAAGACACACTTTTCAGGATTGAGCTTGACACCTTTCGCCTTGAGACATCGGAATGTCACTTCAAGGTCAGAAAGGAGGTCAGAGGCTTTCCTCGTCTTGACTACGATGTCATCGACGTAGGCCTCGACCGTGCGGCCAATGTGTTCGCCGAACACATGGTTCATGCACCGCTGGTACGTCGCGCCCGCATTCCTCAAGCCGAACGGCATGGTGACATAGCAGTACATGCCAAAGGGTGTGATGAAAGAAGTCGCGAGCTGGTCGGACTCTTTCATCCTGATTTGGTGATACCCTGAGTAGGCATCAAGGAAAGACAGGGTTTCACACCCAGCAGTGGAATCCACGATTTGATCGATGCGAGGCAGAGGGTAGGGAACCTTCGGACATGATTTGTTCAGACCAGTGTAGTCTACACACATCCGCCATTTCCCCCCTTTCTTTCTCACAAGCACAGGGTTGGCAAGCCATTCGGGATGGAATACCTCTTTGATGAACCCTGCCGCCATTAGCTTGTGGATCTCCTCGCCTATGGCTTTGCGCTTTTCCTCGTCGAATCGGCGCAGATGCTGCTTGATGGGTCGGGCTCTGGCTCAGATGTCCAGCGAGTGCTCGGCGACATCCCTCGGTATGTCGGGCATGTCCGAGGGACTCCACACGAAGACGTCGGCGTTCGCGCGAAGAAAGTCGACGAGCACTGCTTCCTATTTGGGATCGAGCTCGGAGCCGATCCGGATCTGCTTGGAGGCGTCGCTGCTGGGGTCGAGGGGGACGGCCTTAACCGTCTCCGCTGGCTCAAAGTTGCCGGCATGACGCTTCACGTCTGGCACCTCCTTAGAGAGGCTCTCCAGGTCGGCGATGAGGGCCTCGGACTCGGCGAGGGCCTCGACGTACTCCACGCACTCCACGTCGCATTCGAACGCGTGTTTGTACGTGGGGCCGACGGTGATGACCCCGTTGGGGCCCGACATCTTGAGCTTCAGGTAGGTGTAGTTGGGGACGACCATGAACTTCGCGTAGCATGGCCTCCCCAGTACCGCGTGGTAGGTTCCTCGGAACCCGACCACCTCGAACGTCAGGGTCTCCCTTCGGAAGTTGGAGGGTGTTCCGAAGCAGACGGGAAGGTCGAGCTGTCCGAGGGGCTGGACGCGCTTCCCGGGAATGATCCCATGGAAGGGCGCAGCGCCTGCCCGGACGGAGGACAAATCGACACGCAGGAGCCCGAGGGTCTCGACATAGATGATGTTGAGGTTGCTGCCTCCGTCCATGAGGACCTTGGTGAGCCTGACGTCGCCGATGATGGGGTCGACGACGAGCGGGTATTTCCCTGGGCTCGGCACATGGTCGGGGTGGTCGGCTTGGTCAAAGGTGATGGGCTTGTCGGACCAGTCTAGGTAGACTGGCGCCGCCACCTTCACCGAACAGACCTCCCAGCGCTCTTGCTTGCGGTGCCGAGCCGAGGCATTCGCCGCTTGCCCACCGTAGATCATGAAGCAGTCGCGGACCTCAGGGAACTCTCCTGCTTGGTGATCTTCCTTTTTGTCGTCGTCGCAGGCCCTGCCACCCTCCGCGGGTGGCCCGGCCCTGTGGAAGTGGCGCCGAAGCATGACGCACTCCTCAAGGGTGTGCTTGACGGGCCCCTGGTGGTAGGGGCACGACTCCTTGAGCATCTTGTCGAAGAGGTTGGCACCTCCGGGGGGTTTCTGAGGGTTCTTGTACTCGGCGGCGGCGACAAGGTCTGCGTCGGCGGCGTCGCGTTTCGCTTGCGACTTCTTCTTGCCCTTCTTCTTGGCGCCGCGCTGAGTTGATGCCTCAGGGGCATCTTCCGAAGGGCGGCCCTGGGGCTGCTTGTCCTTCCGGAAGATAGCCTCGACCGCCTCCTGGCCGGAGGCGAACTTGGTGGCGATGTCCATCAGCTCGCTTGCCCTGGTGGGGGTCTCGCGACCCAGCTTGCTCACCAGGTCGCGGCAAGTGGTGCCAGCGATGAACGCGCCGATGACATCCGAGTCGGTGATGTTGGGCAGCTCGGTGCGCTGCTTCGAGAATCGCCGGATGTAGTCTCGGAGAGTCTCTCCCGGCTGCTGTCGGCAGCTTCGGAGGTCCCAGGAATTTACGGGGCGCACGTACGTGCCCTGGAAATTGTCGGCGAAAGCTTGGACTAGGTCGTCCCAGTTGGAGATCTGCCCCGGAGGCAGGTGCTCCAACCAGGCGCGGGCGGTGTCGGAGAGAAACAGGGGGAGGTAGCGGATGATGAGGTTGTCATCGTCCGTTCCACCCAGTTGGCAGGCCAGACGGTAGTCCGCGAGCCACAGTTCCGGTCTCGTCTCCCCCGAGCACTTTGTGATAGTAGTCGGGGGTCGGAACCGGGTCGGGAACGGCGCCCGTCGTATGGCCCGGCTGAAGGCCTGCGGACCAGGTGGCTCGGGCGAGGGACTCTGATCCTCCCCGCTGTCGTAGCGTCCCCCACGCCTGGGGTGGTAGCCTCGGCGCACCCTCTCGTCGAGGTGGGCCCGACGGTCGCGGTGATGGTGCTCGTTGCCGAGGCGACCCGGGGCCGCAGGCGCTGTGTTGCGCGTGCGCCCGGTGTAGACCGAGGCTTCCCGCATAAATCGGGATGTCGCGGCATGAGGTTCCGAGGGGTACCCCTGCCTTCGGGAGGCGGAGCTCTCGGCCCGTCGGACCGCGGTGCCTTCCAGGAGATTCTTGAGCTCTCCCTGGATTCGCCGCCCCTCGGTGGTTGATGGCTCCGGCATCGCGCGGAGGAGCATTGCTGCTGCAGCCAGGTTCTGGCCGACCCCACTAGATGCGGGCGGCGGCCTGACCCTGACGTCGTCGGCGATGCGGTGCTGGAAGCCCTGGGGTAGATGACGTATTTCTCCGGCCGGAGGTTGGCCCGCCCATGCCTGCCCGACGTCCCGGCGGATCGGCTCAAGCGCTCCTGCTCCCTCGTCGAGCCTGGCCTGCACCCCGCGGATTTGCTCGAGCTGTGGGTCATGGCCCCCCGCCTGAACGGGGACCACAGCTAGCTCCCGTGGGATGTCAACGCGAGGCACCGGCCTAGGGAGATCACCATCCTCCGGCATGCCGAGATGGTTGCCTCCGGAGGGACCCCCTAGATCGACGTGGAAACATTCGCGGCTTGGGCCACAGTCCTCGTCGCCGAGGCTACGGCTACCGTCGGAACAGTCGGAAAGGCAGTAGTCGCATGCGGTCATAAAGCCCCGCATGGCACTGGGGTTGCCAAGTCCAGAGAAATCCCAACAGATGCTGGGCTCGTCGTCTTCCTCGGACCCAGAGGGCCCGTAGGTCGAGACATTTGTCAGCGGGTCCCAAGGTGACCGCATACGAAACCCCAGAGGGTTTGGACTCGCTTCTACGAGAGCACCCGCCAAAGCAAAGCCGCTAGGCGGGTCGAGGCTGAATCCGAATGACATGGGATGGGAATCGGTCGGTACCTCTTGGTCGACGGGTGGTGATGAAGTCGCGTCAGGGACTGACTGCACCGTCGTCTTAGGTACGAGGGTGACACCCAGCAAGCCTTCCGCGAGCGTGCTGGCGTCGTCCGTTTGCCCGGAGTTGGCGTTTCGCGGGAAACGACGCTCGTCTTCGTCTCAAGCGCGAGGTCGATGCCCGGTGCGCCTCCCATTGGGGTGCTGGCGCTGTCGACTCGCTCGACAGCCGACGAGGCGCTGCTTCCCGCTTGGCCTTGGTTGCCCCGCCTCCTCCTCCGTTGGCGGGGGAGAGGACGGGGCGAGCTCGAATGTTGTTCTTCCACCACGCGGGGAAGACGTCGTCGATTCCGCCGCCGGCGGGCGGGTTGTCAGCCGCCGTTGCCGCTGCCGCCCGGCGGTGGAATGAGTATCATGTCGTAGCTGCCGTCAAGGGACATGAACTCAAGACTCCCGAAACGGAGCACCGTCCCGGGTTGTAGAGGTCGCTGGAGACTGCCCATCTGGAGCTTGACGGGAAGCTGTTCGTCAACACGCAGCAGGCCCCTACCTGGCGCGCCAACTGTCGGCGTTTCGAGACCGGGGGGTCCCTAAGCCGACGAGTGAATGTCGTCGCGTGCCCCAGCCCAGATGGGTCGAGCGCGAGGCCGAGCGCGAAGGGGGGAAGTGAGGTGGCCGAAGTTGGGCGTGAGAGAGGTGGAAATCCCGCGGCCTTCGTGTTCGTCCCGCGCCCAGGTCGGGTGCGCTTGCAGTAGGGGTTACAAGCGTCCACACGGGAGAGGGAGCGAGCGGCCTCACGCGAGCGCCTGTCTCGTCCTCGTCCCCGCGCGGCCAACCCTCTCTAAGAGGGCCCTGGTCCTTCCTTTTATAGGCGTAAGGAGAGGATCCAGGTGTACAATGGGGGGTGCAGCAAAGTGCTACGTGTCTAGCGGAGGAGAGCTAGCGCCCTAAGTACATGCCGTTGTGGCAGCCGGAGAGATTTTGGCACCCAGCTGGTGTGATGTCGTGGCCGTCAGAGGAGCGATGGAGCCTGGTGGAGGGACAGCTGTCAGAGCTGTTGAGTCCTTGCTGACGTCCTCTTGCTTCCGTAAAGGGGCTGAGAGCCGCCGTCGTCACAGAGTATACGGGGCGCCATCATTGCCTATCTGGCGGAGCGAGCCAGATGGGACGCCGGTCTTGTCCCCCGTGGCCCGAGTCAGCTCGGGGTAGGGTGATGATGGCACCTCCTGTCGACGTGGCTGGTCTGCGCCCTAGGTTGGGTGATGTGGAAGCTCCTCCGAAGCTGAGGTCGAGTCTGTCTTCCGTGGCCGAGGTCGAGTCCGAGCCCCTGGGTCGGGCGAGGCGGAGACCGTCGGCTGAGGTCAGGGCGTAGTCCAAGCCCTGGGGTCGGGCGGAGCGGAGTTCGTCGTCTTCTGGGGCTGAGCCCAAGTCCGAGCCCTGGGTCGGGCGGAGCGGAGTTCGTCGTCTTCTGGGGCTTAGCCCGAGTCCGAGCCCTGGGTCGGGCGGTGCGGAGTTCGCCGTCTTCCGGGGCTGAGCTCAAGTCCGAGCCCTGGGTCGGGCGAAGCGGAGCTTCCTATGGTGCCTGCGGCCGGGCCTGACTGCCTGTCAGCCTCACTCTGTCAAGTGGCACCACAGTCAGAGCGGCGCAGGCGGCGTTGTCTTTCTGTCAGGCCGGTCAGTGGAGCGGCGAAGTGATGGCGGTCACTTTGGCTCTGTCGGCTGGGGGGCGCGCGTCAGGATAAAGGTGTCAGGCCACCTTTGCATTAAATGCTCCTGCGATTTGGTCGGTTGGTGCGGCGATTTGGTCAGGGTTGCTTCTTGGCGAAGACAGGGCCTCGGGCGAGCCGGGAACATCTTCGCCGCTGGAGGGGGGCCTCGGGCGAGACGGAGATCCTCCGGGGTCGGCTGCCCTTGTCCGAGGCTAGGCTCGGGCGAGGCATGATCGAGTCCCTCGTATGGACTGATCCCTGACTTAATCGCACCCATCAGGCCTTTGCAGCTTTATGCTGATGGGGGTTACCAGCTGAGAATTAGGAGCCTTGAGGGTACCCCTAATTATGGTCTCCGACACTACCAATAGTGTAGGCATCCCTTGCAAATTTTAGTTTATCAAATTCACTTTTGCTAGTCTTAAGTTGGGCATTAAGACTAGCCACTTCACCATTTAATTTTGCAATAGAGGTAAGGTGCTCAACACAAGCATCAATATTAAAGTCCTTACACCTATTGCAAATCATAACATGTTCTATACAAGAGGTTGATTTATTAGCTATTTCTAACTTAGCATTCAAGTCGTCATTGATACTCCTTAAGCTAAAAATAGATTCATGGTACGTAGATAATTCACATGAAATCATTTCATTTCTTTTAACTTCTAAAGCAAGAGAATTTTGCGCACTTACAAATTTATCATGCTCTTCATATAAAAGATCTTCTTGCTTTTCTAAAAGTCTATTCTTCTCATTCAAAGCATCAACCAATTCATTGATCTTATCAATTTTAGTTCTATCTAATCCTTTGAATAAACATGCATAGTCTATTTCATCATCACTAGATTCATCGTCACTTGAAGAAGCATACGTAGTATTATTTCGAGTACTTACCTTCTTCTCCTTTGCCATGAGGCATGTGTGATGCTCGTTGGGGAAGAGGGACGATTTGTTGAAGGCCGAGGCGGCGAGCCCTTCGTTGTCGGAGTCGGACGATGAACAATCCGAGTCCCACTCCTTGCCAAGGTGTGCCTCGCCCTTAGCCTTCTTGTAGGTCTTCTTCTTTTCCCTCTTCTTTTCTTGATCCTGGTCACTGTCATTATCGGGACAATTAGCAATAAAATAACCAACCTTACCACACTTGAAGTAGGAGCGTTTTCCCTTTGTCTTGCTTTTGTTGGGATGCTCATTGCGACCTTTGAGCACTGTCTTGAAGCGCTTGATGATGAGGGCCGTTTCATCCTCGTTTAGCCCAGCCGCCTCAATTTGCGCCACCTTGCTAGGTAGCGTCTCCCTGCTACTTGTTGCCTTGAGAGCAATGACTTGAGGTTCATGGATTGGGCCATTTAGCGCCTCATCAACATATCTCGCCTCCTTGATCATCATTCGCCCGCTCACAAACTTCCTAAGTATTTCTTCGGGCGTCATCTTGATGTACCTAGGATTCTCACGAATAGAGTTAATAAGATGAGGATCAAGGACGGTGAAGGACCTTAGCATAAGTCGGACGACGTCGTGGTCCGTCCATCGCGTGCTTCCATAGTTCCTTATTTTGTTAACGAGGGTCTTAAGCCTGTTGTACGTTTGGGTTGGCTCCTCCCCCCTGATCATCGCGAACCTTCCTAGTTCGCCTTCCACCAACTCCATCTTGGTGAGCATGGTGACGTCGTTCCCCTCATGTGAGATCTTGAAGGTGTCCCAGATCTGCTTGGCATTGTCCAGGCCGCTCACCTTATTGTATTCTTCCCTGCACAAGGATGCTAAAAGAACAGTAGTAGCTTGTGCATTCTTATGGATTTGTTCATTGATAAACATAGAATTATCCAAACTATCAAATCGCATTCCGTTTTCTACTATCTCCCATATACTTGGATGAAGAGAGAACAAATGACTACGCATTTTGTGACTCCAAAATCCGTAGTCCTCTCCATCAAAGTGAGGAGGTTTACCAAGTGGAATAGAAAGCAAATGAGCATTGGAATTATGCGGAATACGAGAGTAATCAAAAGAAAAGTTTGAGTTAACCGTTTTCTTTTTCTCCTCGTATTCGTCGTCCTTTTGAGAAGAGGAAGATTCGTCGCTGTCGTAGTAGACAACCTTCCTGATGCGCCTCTTCTTCTTTCCGTCTTTCTTCTTTTGACTCGAGCCGGAGTCATTGACTTTGTCGTCTCTTGGCTCGTTGAAGATGGACTCCTTCTCATTGTCGTTGACCACCATCCCCTTTCCCTTAGGATCCATCTCTTCGGGCGATTAGTCCCTTTCTTGAAGAGAACGGCTCCGATACCAATTGAGAGCACCTAGAGGGGGGGGGGTGAATAGGTGATCCTGTAAAAACTTAACTCCACAAACTTGATTAAGTGTTAGAGCGTTAAAGCCAAGTGGCTAGAGAGGAGTTCTTGCAAAACACAATAACCACAAAGATATCAACACAGATAGGCACAGTGGTTTATCCCGTGGTTCGGCCAAGTTCAACACTTGCCTACTCCACGTTGTGGCGTCCCAACGGACGAGGGTTGCAATCAACCCCTCTCAAGTGATCCAAAGATCCACTTGAATACCACGGTGTTTCTCTTCCTTTCATTATATCCCGTTCGCGAGGAATCTCCACAACTTGGAGTCTCTCGTCCTTACAAAAGATGATCACAAATGAACATGGAAGTAAGGATGGGATGAGAAACACACACAAGTCCACAGCAATACACACACACACGGGCAAGACTTGAGCTCAAATGAATATCACAAAAGTTCTCACTATAACGGAGCTCAAATTACTAAGAATGTCAAACGAGTGCGCAAAGATGAAGTGTGAATGATCAAGAATGCTCAAAGTATGCTTAGTGTCTTCCTCCATGCGCCTAGGGGTCCCTTTTATAGCCCCAAGGCAGCTGGGAGCAGTTGAGAGCATTCCAGGAAGGCAATTCTTGCATTCTGTCGACTGGTGCACCGGACAGTCTGGTGCAGATTTCTTTCCTGTTTTGGTGCAGCCGACCGTTGGCGATTTGGAGCCGTTGGCGCACCGGACACTGTCCGGTGTCCGGTGCCCCCATTCAGACCGTTGGCCCGGCCACGCGTCACGCCCGGATTGCGCGGCCGACCGTTGGCGCGACCGACCGTTGGCTCACCGGACAGTCCGGTGCACCACCGGACAGTCCAGTGAATTTTAGCCGTACACTGTTGACTTGATTCCCGAGAGCGGCGACTTCGCCGCAGCCGACTCACCGGACAGTCCGGTGCACCACCGGACAGTCCGGTGATTTATATCCGTACGCCGCCGTCGAGACCCGAGATTAGGCAGTTCACCAGACGCCAGCCTCGCGCACTGGACACTGTCCGGTGCACCACCGGACAGTTCGGTGCACCCAGACTGAGCAGAGTCTTGGCTGCTCGAGCCAAGTCTTTTCCAATTGTATTTTCTCTGATTCTAGCACTTAGACAAATATGTTAGTACACAAAAACCAATGTACTAAGTCTAGAATCATACCTTTGTGTTGATTTTCACTTCATCCACCATTTGGCATAGTTTCACATTTGTGTTGGCACTTGATCACCAAAATACTTAGAAATGGCCCAAGGGCACATTTCCCTTTCAATTAGTGAAAAGATCAAGATGGCCAATAGGGGAGGGGGGGTGTAATGCCCTGAATTTGGGGGTAGAAATTTTTCTTCTTTTCTCTCACCAAATTCGGGCGTTACTCTCTTTTCTCTTCCTGTTTTGCTCTTTCTTCCCAATTTCAAACCAGTATAGTGACAGGTGTCCGTGTCATGTATAAACCAAAACCTAAGTGTCATGGGTGTTGCATCATGCCGAAGCGCATTTCTTTGTCTGATGTTGCGTGTTCGTCTCGTTCCGTCTCGGTTTTTGGTTCGCGATTGTAGTTTGTTTGATAGTCGTGCGTGTCGTGGGTTTCGATCCGCGAAGTGGCCCGGCCCAAACCAGCTCAGCCCGGCCCACACGCCCCCGGCGCCCCACACCTCCCCATGTGCCCCTCCTCCTCTCACTCTCTCATTTGGATTTCCCGCGTAGCAACCTCCCTCTCCCTCTCCCACCTCTCTCCCCCCGCGATGCCCTAGGTTTTGGAGACGGTGATCGCCGGAGTTGGATCCCGAGGTGAGCTCCCCTCCCATTCCCTTCCCCTCTCCCTCCCCTTCTCTTCCCTGCGCGCGCCCTCCCTCTCTCCCCTGCGCGCGTGCCCCTGCCCATGGTGGCGCTCGCCCTGCTCGCCCCTGCGCGCGGTGGCCTGCCCCGGCGGCGCCCGCTCCCGCCCCTCCCTCCTCGGCCCCGGCGCGATCCCGCCCTGGCCCCCTGCGCGGCGGCGCCCGCCCCCGTCCCGGCCCCTGCGTGACGGCACCCGCCCCCGCCTTGGCCCCAGCGCGGTGCCCGCCCCTGCCCCTCCCTCTGCGCGGCGGCGCCCGCCCCCACCTCGGCCCCCCTGCGCGGCGGCGCCCGCCTCCTGCACGGCGGCGCTCGCCCCCGCCTTGGCCCCGGCGCGGTGCCCGCCCCTGCCCCTCCCCCTACGCGGTGGCGCCCGCCCCCGCCCCCCTACGCGGCGGCGCCCGCCCCCGTCCCGGCCCCTGCGCGGCGGCGCCCGCCCCCGCCTTGGCCCCCGGCGCGGTGCCCGCCCCTGCCCCTCCCCGCGGCGGCGCCCCCGGCCCCGGCGTGGTCCGCCCGCCCCTTGCTCGCTCCCCGGCGCGGCGGCCTTGCCCCCGGTGCGGCTCGGCCCCCCGGCGCGGCCTCCCCTGCCCCCGGCGCGGCCCCTGCCCCGGCGCGCAGCCCCCTGCACGCGGCCTTCGGCCCCTGCGCGCGGCGTCCCTGAAAGGGAAATGTGCCTTTGGGCCATTTCTAAGTATTTTGGTGATTGAGTGCAAACACAAGTGCTTAAATGTGAAAATATGCCCAAGGATGATCAAAGTGCAAATCACAAGTTAAGGTATGTTTCTAAGCCTTAGTACATTGGTTTTGTGTACTAATATATTTGTCTAAGTGTTAGAAACAGATAGAAGAAGAGAAGAGAAGACTTGGCTGTGTACAGCCAAGGGGCTGCTTCGGTCTGGGGCACCGGACTGTCCGGTGGTGCACCGGACAGTGTCCGGTGGTGCACCGGACAGTGTCCGGTGCGCCAGGCTGCCTCGGCCGAAGAGGCCGCTCTCGGTTTTTTCTCCGGCGACTTCGGCTAAAATTCACCGGACTGTCCGGTGTGCACCGGACTGTCCGGTGAGCCAACGGTCGGCCGGGCCAACGGTCGGCCGCGCGATCGGCGCGCGACACGTGGCCGAGCCAACGGTCGGAAGGAAGCACCGGACTGTCCGGTGTGCACCGGACTGTCCGGTGCGCCAGATCTGCAACGGTCGGCAACGGTCGGCTTCGCCATTTAAGGAAACAAATCGGGCACCGGACAGTGTCCGGTGTGCACCAGACTGTCCGGTGCGCCACGAGACAGAAGGCAAAGATGGCTTTCCAGATTTGTTCCCAACGGCTCCTAGCTGCCTTGGGGCTATAAAAGGGACCCCTAGGCGCATGGAGGAGTATACCAAGCATTCCTACAACTCTTCTAAGCACCAAGACATCAATCTCACGCATTCGTTTCATTGTGATAGCATATAGAGCTCTTGTGGAGTTGTGAACTCTTTGTGTTGCGTTGCGAGCTCTTGTTGCGACTTGTGTGCGTGTTGTTGCTCTGATTTTCGAGTCTTGTGTGCGTTGCTCATTCCCACCTTACTCCGTATTCTTTGTGAACTCAATTGTAAGGGCGAGAGACTCCAAGTTGTGGAGATTCCTCGCAAACGGGAAAAGATCAAAGGAAAGAAAAACACCGTGGTATTCAAGTTGATCATTGGATCACTTGAGAGGAGTTGAGTGCAACTCTCGTCCGTTGGGACGCCACAACGTGGAGTAGGCAAGTTTTGTACTTGGCCGAACCACGGGATAACCACCGTGTCAACTCTGTGATTACTTTCTTGTGGTTATCGTGTTTTGAGTTCTCTCTAGCCACTTGGCCATACTTGTGCTAACCCTTAACAAGTTTTTGTGGCTTAAGTTTTGAACTTTTACAGGATCACCTATTCACCCCCCCCCTCTAGGTGCTCTCAATTGGTATCGGAGCCATTCTCTTCAAGAAAGGGACTAACCGCCCGAAGAGATGGATCCTAAGGGGAAGGGAATTGTGATAAACGACAAGGAGAAGGAGTCCTTCGTCAACGAGCCAAGGGATGACAAGTCCAATGACTCGGGCTCGGGCCACAAGCGAAGAGATGGGAAGAAGAAGAAGACAAGACGCATCAAGGAGATCGTCTACTACGACAGCGATGAGTCCTCTTCTTCCCAAAAGAACGACGACCACGACAAACAAAGGAAACCGGTTAATTCGAACTTTTCATTTGATTATTCTCGTATTCCACATAGTTCGAATTCGCATTTGCTTTCCATTCCTCTTGGTAAACCTCCACATTTTGATGGGGAGGACTACGGATTTTGGAGTCACAAAATGCGTAGTCATTTATTCTCTCTCCATCCAAGCATATGGGAGATTGTAGAGAATGGAATGAAATTCGATAGCTCGGATAGCCCTATGTTTATCAATGAACAAATTCATAAAAATGCACAAGCTACTACTGTTCTCTTAGCATCTTTGTGCAGGGAAGAGTACAATAAGGTGAGCGGCTTGGACAATGCCAAGCAGATATGGGACACCCTCAAGATCTCTCACGAGGGGAACGACATCACCATGCTCACCAAGATGGAGTTGGTGGAGGGCGAGCTTGGACGATTCGCCATGATAAGGGGAGAAGAGCCAACTCAAACTTACAACCGGCTCAAGACCCTTATCAACAAGATAAGGAGCTACGGAAGCACGCGTTGGACGGATCACGACGTCGTCCGCCTAATGCTCAGGTCATTTACCGTTCTTGATCCTCATCTCGTGAACAATATTCGTGAGAACCCCAGGTACACGATGATGACGCCCGAAGAAGTACTTGGAAAATTCGTGAGCGGGCGGATGATGATCAAGGAGGCAAGGTACGTCGATGACGCGTTGAACGGTCCAATCCACGAGCCTCAACCCATTGCTCTCAAGGCATCGAGGAGCAAGGAGGCACTACCAAGCAAGGTGGCGCAAATTGAGGCGGCCGGGCTTAATGATGAAGAAATGGCTCTCATCATTAAGCGCTTCAAGACGGTGCTAAAGGGTCGCAATGGACAGCCGAGCAAGACTAAGACCAAGGGGAAGCGATCATGCTTCAAATGCGGTAAGCTTGGTCATTTTATTGCTAACTGTCCTGATAATGAAAGTGACCAGGAAAAGGGAAACAAGAGGGAAAAGAAGAAGCATTATAAGAAGGCAAAGGGTGAGGCGCATCTAGGCAAGGAGTGGGACTCGGATTGCTCCTCATCCGACTCCGACAATGAAGGACTCGCCGCCACCGCCTTCAACAAATCAACCCTCTTCCCCAACGAGCGTCACACATGCCTTATGGCAAGGGAGAAGAAGGTATGTACTCGCAACTCTACCTATGCTTCTTCAAGTGAGGACGAATCTAGTGATGAGGATGAAGTAGATTATTCATGTTTGTTCAAGGGCTTAGATAGATCTAAGATAGACAAAATTAATGAATTAATTGATGCCTTGAATGAAAAGAATATACTTTTAGAAAAGCAAGAGGATTTGTTGTATGAAGAGCATGATAAATTTGTTGAGGCACAAAAATCCTATGCTTTAGAGGTTAAAAGAAATGAAATGCTTTCTTTTGAACTATCTACTTGTCATGAAACCATTTCTACTTTGAAAGGTGTCAACAATGATTTAAATGCTAAATTAGAAGTAGCAAATAAATCCAACTCTTGTGTTGAACATGTTGAAATTTGCACTAGGTGTAAGGATGTTGATATTAATGCCTGTAGTGAACACTTAGTTTCCATTTCAAAATTGAGTGATGAAGTAGCTAGTCTTAATGCTCGACTTAAGACTAGCAAAAGTGATTTTGAAAAACTAAAATTTGCTAGGGATGCCTACACGGTTGGTAGACACCCCTCAATTAAGGATGGACTTGGCTTCAAGAGGGAAGCCAAGAACTTAACAAGTCATAAGGCTCCCATTCCCGCCAAGGAGAAAGGGAAGGCCCCTATGGCTACTAGTGCTAAAAGGAACCATGCCTTTTTGTATCATGATAAAAGACAAACTAGAAATAGAAGTTATGATGCTTTTGATTCATATGTTTATGATTCTCATGCCATGTGTGCTCCTAGTTCTTCTTATGTGTATAATAGAAATGTTACTAGGAGAAATGTTGTTTCTAAAAGAAATGTTGCAAATGTTCATAGAAAAGTAGTGAATGAACCCTCTACAATTTATTGTGCTTTGAATGCTTCATTTGCAATTTGTAGAAAGGATAGAAAAGTAATTGCTAGGAAGTTAGGGGCAAAATGCAAAGGTGATAAAACTTGCATTTGGGTCCCTAAGGAAATTGTGACTAACCTTGTAGGACCCAACAAGAGTTGGGTACCTAAGTCCCAAGCCTAAATTTGCCTTGCAGGTTTATGCATCCGGGGGTTCAAGCTGGATTATCGACAGCGGATGCACAAACCATATGACGGGGGAGAAGAAGATGTTCACCTCCTACGTCAAGAATAAAGATTCCCAAGATTCAATTGTATTCGGTGATGGGAATCAAGGCAAGGTAAAAGGTTTAGGTAAAATTGCGATTTCTAATGAGCATTCTATCTCTAATGTATTTTTAGTAGAGAGTCTTGGATACAATCTGCTATCTGTGAGTCAATTATGTCATATGGGATATAATTGTCTATTTACAAATATAGATGTGTCTGTCTTTAGAAGAAGCGATGGTTCATTAGCTTTTAAGGGTGTATTAGACGGCAAACTTTATTTAGTTGATTTTGCAAAAGAAGAGGCCGGTCTAGATGCATGCTTAATAGCTAAGACTAGCATGGGCTGGCTGTGGCATCGCCGCTTAGCACATGTGGGGATGAAGAACCTTCACAAGCTTCTAAAGGGAGAACACGTGATAGGTTTGACTAACGTGCATTTCGAAAAAGATAGACCTTGTGCAGCTTGTCAAGCAGGTAAACAAGTGGGAGGAGCACATCACAGCAAGAACGTGATGACCACTTCAAGACCCCTGGAGCTGCTGCATATGGACCTCTTCGGACCTGTCGCCTATCTGAGCATAGGAGGAAGTAAGTATGGTTTAGTTATTGTTGATGACTTTTCCCGCTTCACTTGGGTGTTCTTTTTGCAGGAAAAATCCGAAACCCAAGGGACTCTCAAACGCTTCCTCAGGAGAGCTCAAAATGAGTTTGAGCTCAAAGTGAAAAAGATAAGAAGCGACAACGGGTCCGAATTCAAGAACCTTCAAGTGGAGGAGTTCCTTGAAGAAGAAGGGATCAAGCACGAGTTCTCCGCTCCCTACACACCACAGCAAAATGGTGTGGTAGAGAGGAAGAACAGGACGCTCATTGACATGGCGAGGACGATGCTAGGAGAGTTCAAGACCCCCGAGTGCTTTTGGACGGAAGCCGTGAACACTGCTTGCCATGCCATCAACAGGGTCTACCTTCATCGCCTCCTCAAGAAGACGTCGTATGAGCTTCTAACCGGTAACAAACCCAATGTATCTTACTTTCGTGTATTTGGGAGCAAGTGCTACATTCTAGTGAAGAAAGGTAGAAATTCTAAGTTTGCTCCCAAAGCTGTAGAAGGGTTTTTGTTAGGTTATGACTCAAATACAAAGGCGTATAGAGTCTTCAACAAATCATCGGGTTTGGTTGAAGTCTCTAGCGACGTTGTATTTGATGAGACTAATGGCTCTCCAAGAGAGCAAGTTGTTGATTGTGATGATGTAGATGAAGAAGATGTTCCGACGGCCGCTATACGGACCATGGCGATTGGAGAAGTACGGCCACAGGAACAAGATGAACGAGATCAACCTTCTTCCTCAACTATGGTGCATCCCCCAACCAAAGATGACGAACAGGTACCTCAAGTGGAGGCGCTTGATCAAGGGGGAGCACAAGATAATCAAGTGATGGAGGAAGAAGTGCAACCGGCACCTCCAACCCAAGTTCGAGCGATGATTCAAAGGGATCATCCCGTCGACCAAATTCTGGGTGACATTAGCAAGGGAGTAACTACTCGATCTCGATTAGTTAATTTTTGTGAGCATTACTCCTTTGTCTCTTCTATTGAGCCTTTCAGGGTAGAAGAGGCCTTGCTAGATCCGGACTGGGTGTTGGCCATGCAAGAGGAGTTAAACAATTTCAAGCGCAATGAAGTTTGGACACTGGTGCCTCGTCCGAAGCAAAATGTTGTGGGAACCAAGTGGGTGTTCCGCAACAAACAGGACGAGCACGGGGTGGTGACGAGAAACAAGGCTCGACTTGTGGCAAAAGGTTATGCCCAAGTCGCAGGTTTGGATTTTGAGGAGACTTTTGCTCCTGTGGCTAGGCTAGAGTCAATTCGAATCTTGCTAGCATATGCCGCTCACCATTCTTTCAGGTTGTTCCAAATGGATGTGAAGAGCGCTTTCCTCAACGGGCCAATCAAGGAGGAGGTGTACGTGGAGCAACCCCCTGGCTTCGAGGATGAACGGTACCCCGACCATGTGTGTAAGCTCTCTAAGGCGCTCTATGGACTTAAGCAAGCCCCAAGAGCATGGTATGAATGCCTTAGAGACTTTTTACTTGCTAATGCTTTCAAGGTTGGGAAGGCCGATCCAACTCTTTTCACTAAGACATGTGATGGTGATTTGTTTGTGTGCCAAATTTATGTTGATGACATAATATTTGGTTCTACTAACCAAAAGTCTTGTGAAGAGTTTAGCAGGGTGATGACGCAGAAATTCGAGATGTCGATGATGGGCGAGTTGAACTACTTCCTTGGGTTCCAAGTGAAGCAACTCAAGGACGGCACCTTCATCTCCCAAACGAAGTACACGCAAGATCTGCTAAAGCGGTTTGGGATGAAGGACGCCAAGCCCGCAAAGACTCCGATGGGGACCGACGGACACACCGACCTCAACAAAGGAGGTAAGTCCGTTGATCAAAAAGCATACCGGTCAATGATAGGTTCTTTGCTTTATTTATGTGCTAGTAGACCGGATATTATGCTTAGCGTATGCATGTGTGCTAGATTTCAATCCGATCCTAAGGAGTGTCACTTAGTGGCGGTGAAGCGAATTCTTAGATATTTGGTTGCTACGCCTTGCTTCGGGCTCTGGTATCCAAAGGGGTCTACCTTTGACTTAGTTGGATACTCTGACTCCGACTATGCTGGATGTAAGGTCGATAGGAAGAGTACATCGGGGACGTGCCAATTCTTAGGAAGGTCCCTGGTGTCATGGAATTCTAAGAAACAAACATCCGTTGCCCTATCCACCGCTGAGGCCGAGTACGTTGCCGCAGGTCAGTGTTGCGCGCAACTACTTTGGATGAGGCAAACCCTCCGGGACTTTGGCTACAATCTGAGCAAAGTCCCACTCCTATGTGACAATGAGAGTGCTATCCGCATGGCGGAGAATCCTGTTGAGCACAGCCGCACAAAGCACATAGACATCCGGCATCACTTTTTGAGAGACCACCAGCAAAAGGGGGATATCGAAGTGTTTCATGTTAGCACCGAGAACCAGCTAGCCGATATCTTTACCAAGCCTCTAGATGAGAAGACCTTTTGCAGGCTGCGTAGTGAGCTAAATATCTTAGATTCGCGGAACCTGGATTGAATTGTAGCATACATGTAGTTATGCTTTTGATCATGTTCCTTTTTTTGCATTATGTTGCTTATTATGGTGCTCAAGTTGTACAAACACTCCCTGGACCTCACAAGTCCGTTGCAAAGTGATGCACATGTTTAGGGGGAGATGTGTTACAACTTGACCCTTTGAGACTAACCTTGTGCTTGAGTTTGATAATTTAGTCTCGAAGGAGGATTGAAAGGGAAAAGGTGGACTTGGACCATGAAAGACTTCCACTGCACTCCGATGAGAGGGTAACTAATTCCAAGTTCATCTCATGAAATCTTATTGCCATTTGCTCTTAATTGAAGACTTTGGTGAGGCAATGAGGTTAAAAGGCCAAGATTGATCCCGTTTTGGTGCTTGATGCCAAAGGGGGAGAAAATAAAGGCCAAAGCGATAAATGGATCAGCTACCACTTGAGAGATTTTGAAAATAGTAGAATAGAGTTTTTGTTGTGTCAAAAGCTTTTATTGTCTCTCTTGTCAAAAGTTGGCTTCTTGTGGGGAGAAGTATTGATTATGGGAAATAGGGGGAGTTTTTGAAATCTTTGATCAATCTCTTTTGGAATGACTCTCTTTATACTTCAACATGTGTGTTTGACTTAGAGATAGAGATTTGAGTTTGATTTGCAAAAACAAACCAAGTGGTGGCAAAGGATGATCCATATATGCCAAAATTGAATAAAACCAATTTGAGTTTTTATTTAAAGTGATTTTGCACTTGTTCTAGTTGCTTTATATTGTGTTGGCATAAATCACCAAAAAGGGGGAGATTGAAAGGGAAATGTGCCTTTGGGCCATTTCTAAGTATTTTGGTGATTGAGTGCAAACACAAGTGCTTAAATGTGAAAATATGCCCAAGGATGATCAAAGTGCAAATCACAAGTTAAGGTATGTTTCTAAGCCTTAGTACATTGGTTTTGTGTACTAATATATTTGTCTAAGTGTTAGAAACAGATAGAAGAAGAGAAGAGAAGACTTGGCTGTGTACAGCCAAGGGGCTGCTTCGGTCTGGGGCACCGGACTGTCCGGTGGTGCACCGGACAGTGTCCGGTGCGCCAGGCTGCCTCGGCCGAAGAGGCCGCTCTCGGTTTTTTCTCCGGCGACTTCGGCTAAAATTCACCGGACTGTCCGGTGTGCACCGGACTGTCCGGTGAGCCAACGGTCGGCCGGGCCAACGGTCGGCCGCGCGATCGGCGCGCGACACGTGGCCGAGCCAACGGTCGGAAGGAAGCACCGGACTGTCCGGTGTGCACCGGACTGTCCGGTGCGCCAGATCTGCAACGGTCGGCAACGGTCGGCTTCGCCATTTAAGGAAACAAATCGGGCACCGGACAGTGTCCGGTGTGCACCGGACTGTCCGGTGCGCCACGAGACAGAAGGCAAAGATGGCTTTCCAGATTTGTTCCCAACGGCTCCTAGCTGCCTTGGGGCTATAAAAGGGACCCCTAGGCGCATGGAGGAGTATACCAAGCATTCCTACAACTCTTCTAAGCACCAAGACATCAATCTCACGCATTCGTTTCATTGTGATAGCATATAGAGCTCTTGTGGAGTTGTGAACTCTTTGTGTTGCGTTGCGAGCTCTTGTTGCGACTTGTGTGCGTGTTGTTGCTCTGATTTTCGAGTCTTGTGTGCGTTGCTCATTCCCACCTTACTCCGTATTCTTTGTGAACTCAATTGTAAGGGCGAGAGACTCCAAGTTGTGGAGATTCCTCGCAAACGGGAAAAGATCAAAGGAAAGAAAAACACCGTGGTATTCAAGTTGATCATTGGATCACTTGAGAGGAGTTGAGTGCAACTCTCGTCCGTTGGGACGCCACAACGTGGAGTAGGCAAGTTTTGTACTTGGCCGAACCACGGGATAACCACCGTGTCAACTCTGTGATTACTTTCTTGTGGTTATCGTGTTTTGAGTTCTCTCTAGCCACTTGGCCATACTTGTGCTAACCCTTAACAAGTTTTTGTGGCTTAAGTTTTGAACTTTTACAGGATCACCTATTCACCCCCCCCCTCTAGGTGCTCTCAGTCCCGGCCCCCGACGTGACTCGCGTGGCTTCGTTTACCCCCTAACGCGTTCCCGCGTGCGCAAACCCACGCGCGCGGTGATTATTTTTGGGTTTGTAGTTAATTTCAAACTCCGTAAGTTAGGGTGCTGCGTCGCGCGCTTTGTCGCGTGACGAATTTATCTAATTTCAGATCCTATTGATGTGTTGCGTCGTGCGCTTCGTCGCGCGACGATTCTTTTTAATTTCAGGTTGTTTAATGTGTAACGTCGCGCGTCAAGCCACGCGACGTTCCACTTTAAACTCAGTTCTGTTGACATATGCCGTCGTGCGTTTCGCCGCGCGACGCTCAACGTCTCTTTATAATTAATGCAAGTGTCTCGTCGTGTGTTCCGTCGCACGACGAGTCATTGATTTCTTATTTCGATTTAGAGTACTATGTCGCGCGTCTCGCCGCGCGACAATCCTTTTAATTTATCTTCATCTGCTTATAATGATTAGACATGAAACATGACTTTACTTTATGCTAAACGTAGTATCTACATTAATGCCTTTCAATTGAGCGAGTGGTTTAATTCATAATAATGTAACGTGATCGTTTCTCGACTGTCTTTTCATCTTTCTCTCTTAACCGTAATTGCGAACCCCGCGTGGAACGTCTGTTTATTTACCGCATTCTATTGTATGGTGTACTGTTCTTTTGTATTAAATATGTGGATGTATGTATGTTTGCGCTCGCATAGAGAACGATCCGGTCGGAGAGCCCGAAGAACTCGCAGGAGAAGCCCCTGAGCAGCAGTCAGTTGGTGGAGGCAAGTGTCCCTTGACCTATCTTTGTCCTATACATTCTTTAATTCACCTCCCGCATTTCATAGTTATACCTAAGGATTGACTAGTTTTGTTATCCATGTCCTTGTTTACCTATTTGGGTTGGATTATTATTGCTTAATTTTATGCTATTCCTCAACCCTAATCAATGAACATGATGAGAATGATCAATGATACGCTGTTTTCCCCTCTTTTATTATGATGTTATACTTGTGTCCTTCAAGGGGGCTCGAGCGGTTTCTCGAGTGCCTCTCTGTAAGGACCTGTTCGTTGGATGACCGCCCGGGAAAACAGTGCAACCATGAGGGTGGAATGGGGTGCCCTATTAGAGGATCTGGGGTGTAGTTCACTTAGCCGTCGTGCCGTCAATGGGACTCGGTGTATGCGGCTCGCTCTGCCAAGCTTGGGTTCGCCCCTTGGGGAGGAGTGCGGTGCATTTAGGAAACCTAACGGGCGGCTACAGCCCCGGGGAATCTTTGTAAAAGCTACGTAGTGATGCCCTGCTGGACCACCTAGGTAGTGGTCAATGGGGAGTAGCTCTCTCCGGGCAGAAAGGGAATCATGGCTTGTGGGTAAAGTGCACAACCTCTGCAGAGTGTATGAAAACTGATTTACCAGCCGTGCTCGCGGTTATGAGCGGCCAAGGGAGCTCCAGTGATTAGTGGTACTTGATCAGAGATGTTCGGAGTTGCAGGTGGCAATGAGATTGATGGTTCTTGGTTTTGACTCTGGTAATGGTAAGTGGTGCTCTTTCCGTTTGGAAAGGAGTACGCTTGGGTTAATAACGTGGGTTAATCCTAAAACTTGGCTTTCTCTACTAGTAATAATAATCTGACCAACTAAAAGCAACTGCTTGACTTATCCCCATATAAAGCTAGTCCACTACAACCAAATAGGATACTTGCTGAGTATGTTGATGTGTACTCACCCTTGCTCTACACACCAAACCCCCCATCCCCAGGTTGTCAGCATTGCAACCACTGCTCAGGAGAAGATGAAGCCGTGGAAGGAGACCATCAGGAGTTCCAAGATTATGATGAGTTCTAGGCGTGGGTTAGCGGCAACCCCCAGTCGGCTGCCTGTGAAGGCCGCGTTTATCTACGTTTCTTTTCTGCACTTTGATTTATTGTAAAGACTATGTGGATGTCTCAGACATATGATGTAATCGACTACTATTTCCCTTTTTAATACTATTTGAGCACTGTGTGATGATGTCCATGTTATGTAACTGCTGTGTACGTGAATTGCTGATCCTGGCACGTACATGGTTCGCATTCGGTTTGCCTTCTAAAACTGGGTGTGACATAGGTGGTATCAAAGCCATGCTGACTGTAGGACTGCTAACCTAGAGTAGAATGGTCGTTCTAAGGATTATAGACCTCTGTCCCTGCCTTGACTTTGGCATCCCTTCAAAAGTTGGTCATATCGACCAAAACTATGTTCTACTATATATTATACCTTGCTGAAAATTGTGTTTTATTCTAATCCTTCGTTTATTTATGGTTCATTACTTGCTGGTCATACTAGTTCTGTTCTCACTCTTATGCTTGCAATGTCTTTTGTAGATGGCTCGTCTTAGACACACCGCACGGAAGTCTGTCATCCCCTTCTTACCCTCTCATCTCGCGGAGCGTCCGCTTCGCCGTTGTAACACCTCAAAATCTCATTTTGAGAATTATGTAAAAATTTCCAAAGATTTTGAGTTAGAATATTTTTTTTCTTTTTCTTCTTTCAAAACTTTTGAAGTTACATCGCCTAAAAAAGTTTTATAATAAAGATTCAATAAAAACATTCTTATATAAATTATTCTTTGTTGAAGTTTATAAGTACTAATGTCATAACATCTTTTAATAAGAAACCATACAATAGAAACTATTTGTCTTAAGATTACTATATGTGTGCTACATATCCAAAAGCATTTGCTTTTGTAGGATAATAAATAAATGAATAAAATAAAATAAAATGAATACTTGCAACTCATGCTTGATATTTTGTTTGTTTGTTGTGAATTTTATCAAAAGTGTAAAACCTAGAATAAAAAAATTGAAGATTGGAATTTAAAGCTGAAATGGGAAAATAAAAAAAAAGAATAAAAAAGGGGGAATCAGTGTCTTGGGTCAAATTCACCTGAACCGGCCCACTACCGAATTCCCTTTCACGGCCCAAGCTAGCCTCTTCCCACTTTTCTTTTGTTTTAGTCACTGCGACGTGGGACCCAATCGCCATCCGGTCTTCTTCTTCCCCGTGGATTTCGGGTGCGCGTTGACTGAAGGATGCCGCCGCGTTGATCCTAGCTAACTGGCTAAACTTGCGCGCGCGGTTTCACCGGCCAAATGGACCCACTTCGTCAGTCTGCGCCGTGCGTCGTCTTCCCTGATGGTGGGACCAACTTGGCAGGTGCGCCTGCTCGCCGAACTCCTTTCTCCATGACCGGAAATTCCCAATGGAACCCATGGATTCCGGGGTGGTTGTTGCTACCCCTCGAGCCATATAATCGGGACCCTGACCGCTGTGACCCGTTCGCCGCACCCCCTTTTGCGCATGCCATCACCGGTGAGGATGCGTAGGGTACTGGGCAGCGAATTGGGCCGCCACCGGAATACCATAGATAGCAGGGGAGGTCGAGTTCCAGTCCCGGCTGTGGGTATTGCTCTCCTCCATCCTCGCCTTCCTTGACGCCACCGTTGAGCAGGCATCGATGCTCGTGCCCTGGGCGCCTCCTTCCTGACCACCTCGCCGGAGGAAGAGAATCGGACGCGGGATTTCTCGCCGCGGTGGCACGCTTCGCCGTGGCCGTGGTGCTCTGCGTTGCAAAGCCTGGTAAGGAGCTTCCCTTAGAGTTCGCTTATTCGCCCTCTACGCAAATCGACCGATTGAAGGCAGGTTGGGGCGCTAGCGCGCAGGATCGTGGTTGCCGGCCATGGCCTCCGCCGTGGGGTGTGGCGGTGATGTCGTTGGTCGGCCGGGGGTAGGGGCAAGGCCGTTCGGCCGTTAGATCTTAATGGGCGGCCGAGATTATATCATGCGTAACGCTTTGGATAGAGATAACAGGAACCTTTAGATTGCGATCGATCGGTTTGGGTGAGATTTTTGGCGTGGGTGATTTCAGGCTGTGGATCCAGATACCAACGGTTAGGATCGCTTCATCACTTACCGCAACGCAAACTAATCTGGTCCCTCAGATCCGATCCAACGGTTGGGATCTTAGGATACCCCTTCGGTCGCGCCACCTTGCAAATAGAACCCTCGGTTTCTAGAAAACTAACCCGCAGTCCACCGCGGGTAGGTCCTGAGTCTTGGGTACTTTTTGCGCTAGCCCCTGGTTTTCTGTGTATTGACGCGCGCAGTCCGAGGACTAGGTAAATCAGAGAAAACTATTTATAAATTGATTTACGAATATATAAATAATTGCAGAAACTTATTTAATTCATAGAAAATTCATTCTAACTCCAAATTGAGTCATTCCAGTTGCAATAACTTTGTATTAATATTGTCTATCAACTAGTAATAGTGTTTAGCCATAAAAATTGAATTAAAATTGTTCATTTGGATTAATCTATTCTAAGCACTAAATAATTTCGGAAATCCATAACTTAATAACCATAGCTCCGAATTTAGTGGTTCTTGTTTCTATGATCTCGTTACGCAGCGTAGAATATTATTACACAGTTTGTTCTCATGTTTGGTGTGATGTTAATTTTGCCTATACATGTTTGTCTGTATTGCTACGACTAGCGTGAGGTCACGAGTCGCCTAAAGATCATCCTGGTACCTGGAATCTCAAGTCCCAGGCAAGTTGTGCCCTTGATCACTTCTTTTTACCCAGCCATGTTCTGATTAATCATAATGATCTGCATAGGTTAATTTTGATGGGACCCAATAGGTTACCCTAGTTTGTCTATCTTTATACCTTGTTTACCACTGAACTTTTTGGGTAGTACTTGCTAGTGCTTTATGTGGTTTTGGGTATGAAGATACATTGTTCACGATTATACTTTTATTATCTGTTTATTATCACTGTTCATGATAAGATCATTATGTTAATTGGAACATGGAGCGACCACCCGGGAAATCAGTGCTACCACAAGGGTTTATGGACGCCCTTGGCTGATTAATTAGGAAAGCTAGTAGAGGACTACCTTACCCGAAAGGGGCAAGGGCAGTAAGGGAGTGGTCAGTGTAGGGAGGTCCTTGGTTGATTTTGCTGCGATGGCGGTCAGGCAAGAACCCTGCATTGGAGCTTCCTATAAACTGTAGCGGGTTTTCTGAAGCTAATGGAACTTTGTAAAGGCCTCGTAGTGTTACCCTGCCTCGCCTCCTCGGTAGAGGTGTATGGGAAGTCGCGATCCCTTGGCAGATGGGTAACATGACTTGTGGGTAAAGATGCGTAACCTCTGCAGAGTGTAAAACTGGTATACTAGCCGTGCTCACGGTCATGAGCAGCTCGGACCCTCACATGATTAATTTATGGAACTAAATTCAATTTGTCATATGCATTGCATCGCAGATGATGTTATTACTTTTCTTAATTGGGTTGGTATTTACTTATACTTAGTAACTGTTAATAAAATTTTGACCAACTTTAAAAGCAATGCTCAGCTCTAACCATCCTCTTTGGTAAGCCTTACACTTCACGTGAGCTCCCACCTTTGGTGAGTTCATGCACATTATTCCCCACAACTTGTTGAGCGATGAACGTATGTGAGCTCACTCTTGCTGTCTCACCCCCCCACAGGTCAAGAACAGGTACCACATGATGAGGCGCATGGAAGATGCTGTGACAAGTTCGTGAGAGGTCTAGGCCGTCGTCTCCCAGTCAACTTTGGGTTGCTGGATCGTTGTCTCCTTATAATGTAATTATTTATTTATTTTGTACAGAACTCCTATTATATAGTAAAGATGTGACATTTGATCTTGTGCCATGATTCATCATATGTGTGAGACTTGGTCCCAGCACACCTGGTGATTATGTTCGCGCCCGGGTCTTGGTGCCTCTAAAACCCGGGTGTGACAGAAGTGGTATCAGAGGAATGTTGACTGTAGGATGAAACCTAGATAGAACTGGACAACCATTACTACTTACCTTTGCTACTCTGATTCTTTCCGAACTTTCCTTAATCTTTTCTCATCTATTTCCGCTCTACTCTGATTATTCTTACCTTTTCCTTCTAAAGACAAATGTGGATTTCACACTTTGAAATCCTGTGCCTAAAGTGACTTTAGGAATAGGAGACCTACTCTTAGGAACAAAAAAAACAAAATTATTTTTTGTAAGTATCTATACGCTTGAGTGTTTGTTCTTATGATACTTGTCTGATTTGGATCTTTGATTGAGTGTGATGAGTTGTGGAGTAATGTCCACAATTACATCTGCATATAAATATAGGAAAGAAAATGCTTATAAAAATAACTAGATAAACTAAATTATGCCTCATTAAATTATCTAGCCTAACAATATCCATCTCATCTTGAAAGATTCTATCCTACACTCATAGATCTATCTTATCTTAAAAAGATACTCATCTTATCTTGAAAAGGTCTATGTCACCCTAATAGGTCTAACTGACCTCAAAAGATTCTACCTTATCCCTATGGATTCATCTTGCCCTAATAAGCATATTTACCCCATAGTAGTGTAACAACCATGATTTAATCCAAAGTAATTAGATATTGTTTAGTCTAATCTGGTGATATCGATCTACTCTAGACTCCATCTAATCTACTATGATCCAATCTAAAATGAGTTACCTAACAGAATAGTCAATCCTAGTGGAATACATTAGACCCTGCTCCTATAAACAAGTTTGAGATCTTAGATCAACTCGACCCTACCCAACAACTTGACCTACAAAACAGGTTACACAACTAATTCCATCTAGCATATAGCTATTGAACCCTCTACCCATCTTGTCACAAACCCGGATGAAGACACCAAAGCTCGAGGAAGAAAGGATCAGCCTCGTAAGGAAGGATAAGAGTCAAGCCAAATCTGGTCTTCAGCCCCAACTCAAGCCTTCAAATATCAAGCTAGATCATCAGATGAATCAAGATCCAAAAATCTTGGATGGAGTCTTTCCTTACCGCACTCCTTCTTACCCAAACCTCTCTATGCTTTAAAGACATCTTTTACCATACACAATAAAGTGGATATACATACCCATGCCCTCACAACCACTGTCTAAATAACATGAAACTTCTTAATTCTGAAACTAATTAGAAGTTAAAGGCTAAACTATAAATTAAGTTTTTTTACATCCTTTTTCTTACAAATCTCGTGGACGGGATTTCTTTTAAGGGGGGTAGGATTTGTAACACCTCAAAATCTCATTTTGAGAATTATGTAAAAAATTTCCAAAGATTTTGAGTTAGAATATTTTTTTTTCTTTTTCTTCTTTCAAAACTTTTCAAGTTACATCGCCTAAAAAAAGTTTTATAATAAAGATTCAATAAAACATTCTTATATAAATTATTCTTTGTTGAAGTTTATAAGTACTAATGTCATAACATCTTTTAATAAGAAACCATACAATAGAAACTATTTGTCTTAAGATAACTATATGTGTGCTACATATCCAAAAGCATTTGCTTTTGTAGGATAATAAATAAATGAATAAAATAAAATAAAATGAATACTTGCAACTCATGCTTGATATTTTGTTTGTTTGTTGTGAATTTTATCAAAAGTGTAAAACCTAGAATAAAAAAATTGAAGATTGGAATTTAAAGCTGAAATGGGAAAATAAAAAAAAAGAATAAAAAAGGGGGAATCAGTGTCTTGGGTCAAATTCACCTGAACCGGCCCACTACCGAATTCCCTTTCACGGCCCAAGCTAGCCTCTTCCACTTTTCTTTTGTTTTAGTCACTGCGACGTGGGACCCAATCGCCATCCGGTCTTCTTCCCCGTGGATTTCGGGTGCGTGTTGACTGAAGGATGCCGCCGCGTTGATCCTAGCTAACTGGCTAAACTTGCGCGCGCGGTTTCACCGGCCAAATGGACCCACTTCGTCAGTCTGCACCGTGCGTCGTCTTCCCTGATGGTGGGACCAACTTGGCAGGTGCGCCTGCTCGCCGAACTCCTTCCTCCATGACCGGAAATTCCCAACGGAACCCATGGATTCCGGGGTGGTTGTTGCTACCCCTCGAGCCATATAATCGGGACCCTGACCGTTGTGACCCGTTCGCCGCACCCCCTTTTGCGCATGCCATCACCGGTGAGGATGCGTAGGGTACTGGGCAGCGAATTGGGCCGCCACCGGAATACCATAGATAGCAGGGGAGGTCGAGTTCCAGTCCCGACCGTGGGTGGTGCTCTCCTCCATCCTCGCCTTCCTTGACGCCACCGTTGAGCAGGCATCGATGCTCATGCCCTGGGCGCCTCCTTCCTGACCACCTCACCGGAGGAAGAGAATCGGACGCGGGATTTCTCGCCGTGGTGGCACGCTTCGTCGTGGTCGTGGTGCTCTGCGTTGCAAAGCCTGGTAAGGAGCTTCCCTTAGAGTTCGCTTATTCGCCCTCTATGCAAATCGACCGATTGAAGGCAGGTTGGGGCGCTGGCGCGCAGGATCGTGTTTGCCGGCCATGGCCTCCGCCGTGGGGTGTGGCGGTGATGCCGTCGGTCGGCCGGGGTAGGGGCAAGGCCGTTCGGCCGTTAGATCTTAATGGGCGACCGAGATTATATCATGCGTAACGCTTTGGATAGAGATAACAGGAACCTTTAGATTGCGATCGATCGGTTTGGGTGAGATTTTTGGCGTGGGTGATTTCAGGCCGTGGATCCAGATACCAACGGTTAGGATCGCTTCATCACTTACCGCAACGCAAACTAATCTGGTCCCTCGGATCCGATCCAACGGTTGGGATCTTAGGATACCCCTTCGGTCGCGCCACCTTGCAAATAGAACCCTCGGTTTCTAGAAAACTAACTCGCAGTCCACCGCGGGTAGGTCCTGAGTCTTGGGTACTTTTTGCGCTAGCCCCTGGTTTTCTGTGTATTGACGCGCGCAGTCCGAGGACTAGGTAAATCAGAGAAAACTATTTATAAACTGATTTACGAATATATAAATAATTGCAGAAACTTATTTAATTCATAGAAAATTCATTCTAACTCCAAATTGAGTCATTCCAGTTGCAATAACTTTGTATTAATATTGTCTATCAACTAGTAATAGTGTTTAGCCATGAAAATTGAATTAAAATTGTTCATTTGGATTAATCTATTCTAAGCACTAAATAATTTCGGAAATCCATAACTGTTGGGGACCTTCGGCATCCGAAGGTCCTCAAAAACAGGATTTAACAGTATTTCTGGAGTATAATGTATGAACAGGTATCCTCGGACTAAAGTCGGCATTGCTGTAGACCGGGATAATACGAAGGTTGATACAGAGCCGAAGGTGCGAGCAGGAAAGCTTCGGCGTGACAGCAAAGAGTGGAACCGACTTAAAGATGAAAAGGCTATTCAGACCTCGATAGACTACTATAGAATTATTATCAAATGTAAAGGGCATGTATGTAATTTTGTAAGGGCTGTGTCCCGTGCCTATAAATAGGTGAACAGTATCCCCGTACTGTTCACGCTGACTGGGCATTCACTTTTTGCGTCACGCTTGTATTGTCATCCTCTCTCGATTGAAGGTACACTTATAATTCAATAATATTTCTGTTTATGCCTGATAATAATATATAATCGTTCATATTGTCTTTTATATCCTTTACATTATCACCTTCGTCATCGTTTAATGATTTTATGAAGGTACGTCCTTCATAACCTTCGTCCGTAAATCATTATATCCTAAGGGAAATAATGCTTCGGAGGACGAAGGACTATAACGATTAATATTTTCTGTGTTGCCTTGTTCTTAACTCTTAGCACTTGAGAACAAGTCCCCAACATTGGCGCCCACCTCCGGTGAACTCACTTCCATTTCTTGAGCTTTTCAACACCTTCGGCAAGCATCACCTTCGTCATGCCGCCGAAGAAGGCTTCAGCAGCAGGGGCTGGCACGCTGCAGCCGCTGGACCCCAATCAAGACGTCCTTTCTCTTAGAGAGGCACGAAGCCAGAAGAGGAAGGCAGCCAGTCCAACACCTCCGGAGGATGATCTAGATCAGGAAATTCAGAATCTGGAAATCCTTCAGCAGTAGGTTCAACGCAAGAAGGAGAAGATGGCCCGTCTAGCTGATCTTCAGAGACAAATAGATGAAGCTTCCGAAGAGGTTCGTCATCTTGTTCAAGATGATCAAAACCGAAGGCCTCCACGCAGAGAGTTTCACCAGGAAGACTTTCATAATGAGGAAGACTGGTATGACGATTTCCATCATGGCAACTTTGCTTTTGATGATGCTTCTCCTCTCTCAACAGAATTGCAGGCTACACCTTGGCCACAGACTTACAAGCCACCCCAGCTTCCCATATATGACGGTCACTCAGACCCTAAGCAATTCCTAATGAGCTATGAAGCAACTATATCTTCGTACGGTGGCAACACGGCAGTCATGGCAAAATCATTTGTCATGGCCGTCAGAAGCGTTGCTCAGACTTGGTACTCTTCTCTTCGGCCAGGGACAATCACTTCTTGGCAGAAATTGAAGGATATGCTGATAACTAGTTTTCAAGGGTTTCAGACGAAGCCGGTAACTGCTCAGGCTCTTTTCCAGTGTACCCAGGACCATGAAGAGTACCTTCAGGCATATGTCCGAAGGTTTCTACGATTGAGGGCACAGGCGCCAACTGTGCCCAATGAGATTGTCATTGAGGCTATGATCAAGGGGCTTCGGCCAGGGCCGTCAGCACAGTATTTTGCCAGAAAGCCACCACAAACGCTGGAAAAGTTGCTCCAGAAGATGGACGAATACATTCGAGCTGACAATGATTTTCGTCAAAGAAGGGAGGAGGCTTTTAGGTTTTCTGAGATGACCAGGGGCTTCGGAGGAAGGTTCTACTCGAGGCATGTCAGGTCAATTCACAATTCTACTCAAAATGATGATAAAGGGAGTCAGCAGCAAAGGCCACAATACTCCTCGTAGGCTTCGGGGCAACAGCAAAGCTCTTTCCGACCACCAGCACCAAGAGGCAGAGGTGCCAGGGGCTTCGGAGGAAGATTTGGCGATCAACCGAGAAGAATCTTTTGCTTATTCTGCGGTGAGAACAAAGGCCATACTACCAGGATGTGCCATGTTACTATTCAGAAGCAAAAGGAAATAGCTGAAGCAGCAGCACAACAAGCCCAGCCGAAGCAGGTCATGCATACAGCTTCGTATCATTCGCCCTACATCCCAGAATATGTGGGCAACCATCCTGCAGTCTCTGTTGCTTCGGCGAGTCAGCCTCAAGCTTCCTGGCAACAGCCTCCGCCTCCACCTCCGTTGCAACAAGGCCAGCAGCCAGAAGGGAGCCAATATGATCCGCATCAAAGGGACTTCAGAGAACAGTCCGAAGCTCGCACGGTCAACAGCACTGTGCCAGAATCAAAGCACATCTATTGACAAATATCCTACTTTGATAGTAATCTTTTTCATTCAGTTTTATTTTTTGTGTAATAAAGGACATTGTTTAGATTTCATGAAAATAGTTCCCACAAGGAAAATATATTTTCTTCACAGGCTTCAGTTGTTGAAGTTTAAGGATTTGTCATAACAAAGAGGACCTTCGAATTATCGAAAAAATTCTTCGAAGCAACGAAAAGTCGTTCCAAGGAACGCAGAGTAAGTTTGACGAAGTCACAAAAAGTCGTTCCGAAGGGAGCGCAGTGTAAGTTTTCTGCTCCAAAGTCGTTCCAAAAGGAATGCAGAGCATACAGCGAAAAGTCAACGCTGATACCGCCTAAGTAAAAGGCGAAGAAGCTCCAAAGTCGTTCCTAAGGGAATGCAGAGCTTACAGCGAAAAGTCAACGCTGATTCCGCTGAAGTAAAAGGCGAAGAAGCTCCTAAGGGAGGCTTATAGCGAAAAGTCAACGCTGATTCACAAAAAGATTATGTTTTATCGCGCAGATATGCGTGTACCTTCGAAATATCACTTTACATAGCATAACATCATCGCATCATTTTTTGCATAACATAAGCATCATACATCATACTGCATGTGGCATAAGAAAGAGATATGATATCAATCTTCGGGAAAACGCTTTGAAAAAGGGGCAAATCATGCCAAGTCACAAGGAGAAACAATATTGATCTCTGAAGTATAGCCTTGAAGAATGTTTCTACGAAGCTTCAACACTTTTCAGGATACTTCGGATATTGTTGTGATAAATGGTAATTCTTCTTCACGAAGCATGAAAAGAAGGGAAGGTGTTTTTTCGCCAGACTCAAAAACGGTACGTATGTAAAGTTTCATGCATCGTAAAGAATTGAACCATAAAGAAAAATAAAACAAACATATTACATACAGGATTACAAGATATTACACATGTTACATTTAAAATGTTTTTACAATAGCATTTAGTCTTCCCTAAGTACCACTTCTGCAGCTTCGTTCAACAGTCGATCGACAACTTCATCCATAATAGCCTCAGCCATCTTTTTAATCTCATCGTCACCCCTAGGCCGTGCACCCGGAGATACTTCAGTAGGATCTGAGGAAGGACAGGACACGGCTACATTGCTATTACAAATCGCAAACAAATTTTAAAGCCTAAGATTACAACACGATAAAAACCATTATTTAATACCTAATTGACCTTCGGCCCCTGCGCTCTTTTCAGCAGCCTCAGCTACTTCTCTAGCATCATGAATCCCCTTTTCACTTCTTCGAATAATTTCTCCGGCCATTTCTCGGCCACCATTATCCCAGATATCGGTAAAAAACTTTCCACCAATTATGCTAGCTTCGGCCGAAGGATCTCTTGTATCTTCAAAGGACAAGGCAGCTTCGGACTGTGCTAAAATTTTTACATGTTCGCAGCCCTTCTTCTCTAAGATGGTGGCAATCCCTCTGGCGCCAGAGAAGGCACGTATATCTCCTCGGCTATTTAAAATTTCTTCGAAGGCTTCAGCTTCGTGGCCAATCCATTCGATAACACCTTCGGGATTGCCTCTCAAAAAGTTTTCCTCGCTTGAGAACGCGCCAACCTTGGCAAAGCTAGCCTTTAATTTCTTAACACAATCTATAGATTTGTTGTAGCATCTCTTTTTGGACGAACGAAGCTCTTCAACAGTCACTTCTAGGTGATCTGCCCATTGATCGCTGAGTTCACGCTTTGTTTCTTCAAGTATGCGTTCTTCCTTGGCTCTGGCCAGTTGTTTCCGAAGGTCTTCAATTTCGCGTTTCTGAACTTCAGCTTGACTTTTAAAAGCAGCTTCGTCTTCCTTTATTTTATTTATCAATGAGTATAATATTTTATCTTTTTCGAGACCTTCATTCCTCAGTTCAATTACTTCGGAACGAAGGTTGCTCAGGGCTATAGTACATCCTTCGTCCTCAGCATCTTTCTGCGCCCTGAGGGCATTGCTGAGTATCAGGCCCTGCAAAGAGGAATATGTCTGTGTCAATAGGTTTAAACAAACGAAAATTTTTGAAAAAATTCAAGAATTTCATTTGTCGCACCTTTAAGCTATTGTAAGCTAGGCTGTCAGCCAGATCGTTCTTTGACAGCACCGAAAGTCCGTCTTCTAAAGTTGGGAATCCGAAGCTCCTGCTCATCTCCCGACAGACAGAAATTTCCTTGCTGTCGGGGAGACAATACAAGAAGTCTTCTTCTCCACTGCCATTGAATATTAATGCCCCCTTTGGATATTTCAGTTTTTGGGCATAGTGTTGGGCCTCTTGTTCTTCTTTTTCTGATAGTTTTTTCCCCGAAGCATGACGAACAATATAATCACGAATTTTGGAGGATGCTTCGGGGGCAATAACACCGGTTTCTTCAACAAGAGTTGGCTTTGTTATTTTTTCTGTCTCACTTTCCAAGGGTTTTATCTTTGCGGGCTCTGAGGGCCCAGCTTCGGCTTCAGTCTCTTGCTCTGGAGTTTTGGAAACAGAAGTTTTAACTGTTGTTTCAGGAGTGACAGCAGCCTTCTTCGGAGGTGTGCTTGAAGACTTGATCGTTTCCAGCACATCTAGTACATTAGCCATTCTCTTTCTTTTCGGAGTGACGGCTGGCACTTTTTCATTTTTTGCTGTCTCAATGATTGCTGCAGGACTCAAAACTTCTGATGTTTTGGAGCCCTCAGTTGCTTCCTTTACCTTTTCCATTTTTTCTGTGGATGGCGCTTCGGCCTTCTCTTTCGTTTCTGGCAACAAAATCTTTGATTGCTCTAATTTTGTCTTTTTTGGCACTTCGGCCGTTTCTGCGACTTCTGGCAGCACAGTTGGCTCGGTTGGTTGTTCAGCTTCGGTGGCCGAAGGAGTTTCTCCGGCAAACTCAGGCACCGAAGCTGGTTCAATATAACGCGGCCGATGCGTAAGGACCTTTATCTTCTTCCTTTTCGGTTCTGGCTCGCTAGGAGCAGCTACAGCTTCTTCTTTTGCAGAGATTGTGTTTTTTCTCTTCTGCCTTCGAACGGGATAGCAATAGTCAGGGTAGACAAACCCGATGGCATCAAATACCCGATTCAGCCTTTTCTTTTTTCGGCCTCCGAAGGCTGCTGACATCGCAGTATCTTCGGCCTTCGAATAAGCCCCAAGCAGTTCATCGCTTAAATTTTCAATACTTTTCAACCAGTCATCATCTGGCTCAACAAATTTATCTCCAAATTTAAAAGTGTACTTCAACCTGATAAGTCCACCTTCGTCGGTTTCTTTTACGGTTTCTTGTGGCATTTCCCATTTCTCCGCAAGTGGCCATACCCTGAAGGCAATATGCTCTTGAACTAAGTCTCTTGTTCCAATGAAAGAGCACACTGCGCCGAAGGCCCTCTGGCATTCTTCGGCAGCTTCATTCATTTCAACCTTCGGTCTCCGAAGGCCGAAGCTTTGCCAAATAGGGCGCATGATTATACCCTTGATATCTTCTCGTATTGTCAGATCATTCTTCACATAGAACCATTCTGTCATCCAGTCTCCAGGCCATCTCTTCCGAAAGGTTGGCACGGGGCAGCTTGACCCGGACCGAGAAACAAAACTGTAGCAGCCAAAATTGTTGTGATACTGTTCCTTACCCCAAGGTTTTGTTTCATATGATAATTCATGTATATTGCAGAAGCTTTTTGTGTCAGGTTTCAGACCTTGGCTTCTCACGGCCCACACGAAGATATTTAGCCTTATAATTGCCTCGGGGGTAAGTTGATGGAGATAGACTTCGAATATTTTCAGTACCTCCACAACGAAGCTGCTCAAAGGAAATCGCAGTCCAGCTTTCAAAAAGCTTCGGTACACTACGACCTCATTTTCTTCAGGGTGTGGGCAAGTTTTTTCCCCTTCGTCGGCCCTCACAATGGACAAATCCCGGAAATACCTCCCTCTCATGTTGACAAGATGATTCTCTTTGATAGTTGATTTACCATAAACTGAATGACTTGGTCGCCATGGACGATCTTCGGAGTCCTCGCCACCACTGTCCACATCATAGCTGTCGCTGTCACCAGTATCTTCGGACAAACCTTCCAGAATCTCCTTGGTAATCTTTTCCGTGTTGGTCTTCGACATCGCTATAAGAAACCCCAAGTTTTTCTCTTCGTCGAGGCTCAGCTTCGTCTCAGCAACAGTCTTCTTATCCTCGGACATCTTCGGAAACACTAAAAAACTGTTTTCAAATCCGAAGCTTCAAAGCTAAAAGCTTAGCAAATCACAGTGCACAAGAGCTAAAAATTGAGTGAGCGGGAGTAGCTGGCCAGAAAGCGTGTCAAATGAGTTTGCGGTATGCCCGTATTTATACGCCAAGAGCGTTGAAAATTCAAAGACCCCGCTTGTCAGTGATTGTTGCTATTCTAGCAAAGGGAAGGTGTTTTTTCGGACCTTCGGCGTAAAGCCTTCGTCCAGGTCGCAATCTGAATTCGTTATTATAAACAAATTAATATTGCGAGGGGCTACTGTTGGGGACCTTCGGCATCCGAAGGTCCTCAAAAACAGGATTTAACAGTATTTCTGGAGTATAATGTGTGAACAGGTATCCTCGAACTAAAGTCGGCATTGCTGTAGACCGGGATAATACGAAGGTTGATACAGAGCCGAAGGTGCGAGCAGGAAAGCTTCGGCGTGACAGCAAAGAGTGGAACCGACTTAAAGATGAAAAGGCTATTCAGACCTCGATAGACTACTATAGAATTATTATCAAATGTAAAGGGCATGTATGTAATTTTGTAAGGGCTGTGTCCCGTGCCTATAAATAGGTGAACAGTATCCCCGTACTGTTCACGCTGACTGGGCATTCACTTTTTGCGTCACGCTTGTATTGTCATCCTCTCTCGATTGAAGGTACACTTATAATTCAATAATATTTCTGTTTATGCCTGATAATAATATATAATCGTTCATATTGTCTTTTATATCCTTTACATTTTCACCTTCGTCATCGTTTAATGATTTTATGAAGGTACGTCCTTCATAACCTTCGTCCGTAAATCATTATATCCTAAGGGAAATAATGCTTCGGAGGACGAAGGACTATAACGATTAATATTTTCTGTGTTGCCTTGTTCTTAACTCTTAGCACTTGAGAACAAGTCCCCAACAATAACTTAATAACCATAGCTCCGAATTTAGTGGTTCTTGTTTCTATGATCTCGTCACGCAACGTAGAGTATTATTACACAGTTTGTTCTCATGTTTGGTGTGATGTTAATTTTGCCTATACATGTTTGTCTGTATTGCTACGACTAGCGTGAGGTCACGAGTCGCCTGAAGATCATCCTGGTACCTGGAATCTCAAGTCCCAGGCAAGTTGTGCCCTTGATCACTTCTTTTTACCCAGCCATGTTCTGATTAATCATAATGATCTGCATAGGTTAATTTTGATGGGACCCAATAGGTTACCTAGTTTGTCTATCTTTATACCTTGTTTACCACTGAACTTTTTGGGTAGTACTTGCTAGTGCTTTATGTGGTTTTGGGTATGAAGATACATTGTTCACGATTATACTTTTATTATCTGTTTATTATCACTATTCATGATAAGATCATTATGTTAATTGGAACATGGAGCGATCACCCGGGAAAACAGTGCTACCACAAGGGTTTATGGACGCCCTTGGCTGATTAATTAGGAAAGCTAGTGGAGGACTACCTTACCCGAAAGGGGCAAGAGCAGTAAGGGAGTGGTCAGTGTAGGGAGGTCCTTGGTTGATTTTGCTGCGATGGCGGTCAGGCAAGAACCCTGCATTGGAGCTTCCTATAAACTGTAGCAGGTTTTCTGAAGCTAGTGGAACTTTGTAAAGGCCTCGTAGTGTTACCCTGCCTCGCCTCCTCGGTAGAGGTGTATGGGAAGTCGCGATCCCTTAGCAGATGGGTAACATGACTTGTGGGTAAAGATGCGCAACCTCTGCAGAGTGTAAAACTGATATACTAGCCGTGCTCACGGTCATGAGCAGCTCGGACCCTCACATGATTAATTTATGGAACTAAATTCAATTTGTCATATGCATTGCATCGCAGGTGATGTTATTACTTTTCTTAATTGGGTTGATATTTACTTATACTTAGTAACTGTTAATAAAATTTTGACCAACTTTAAAAGCAATGCTCAGCTCTAACCATCCTCTTTGGTAAGCCTTACACTTCACGTGAGCTCCCACCTTTGGCGAGTTCATGCACATTATTCCCCACAACTTGTTGAGCGATGAACGTATGTGAGCTCACTCTTGCTATCTCACCCCCCACAGGTCAAGAACATGTACCACATGATGAGGCGCATGGAAGATGTTGTGACGAGTTCGTGAGAGGTCTAGGTCGTCGTCTCCCAGTCAACTTTGGGTTGCTGGACCGTTGTCTCCTTATAATGTATTATTTATTTATTTTGTACAGAACTCCTATTATATAGTAAAGATGTGACGTTCGATCCTGTGCCATGATTCATCATATGTGTGAGACTTGGTTCCAGCACACCTGGTGATTATGTTCGCGCCCGGGTCTTGGTGCCTCTAAAACCCGAGTGTGACAGCCGTCCCGTGGCGGGTCAGTCTAGTCACTTGGAGAGGCTGCACCACCGCCTACATGAGGAGCAGGAGCGTCGACGACAGGAGCAGCAGGGCTCTTCTTTCTCGCTCCAGCAGGAGATAGAGTCTGTGAGGAGCTGCTCCCCCGTGCTTCCTCTTGAGGCGCCCCCTGCACCACCACTGGGCGCCCCAGCCCCTGGAGTAGCTGCTGGAGGAGACCCAGACGACGGAGGTGGCGACGACAGCTCGAGCCACGACACCGACTTTTCTGCTGACTAGGAGCCAGAAGGATGGGTTGCTCGACCCATCACTCGTGACGCTGCTCGCAGGTGTCACTTCCACGATGCGCTCGACACCCTGCTACGTCGGGTACTTGACCTGCGTACTTGGTCTATCGAGTATCGCTGTGTGGTCTACCAGCATAGTCGCGGGGTCTACCCGGACCGCTGGGAGACGACCTGCTTGGTGCGCCGTCCGGAGAACAGTCTCTGGGGTGCTAAGGTCTGCTCAGAGCACTATTCGATCTCTGAGCGGGACTCAGCTGAGGCGGCCATGCAAGATGCCGCACGGCGTGCGCTTTCGCACTACTGCTCAGTGCTTGGTGGGGTAGCTGACGGTCTCAACCTGAAGTATTACCCCTACCGTCCATCTGGCAGCACAGGAGGCATGATTGTTTCACCTGTTGGTGAGGACAATCCTAGGTTGAGCAGCACAGTCAACCTAGCCGCCGTGCTAAACACGGAGCTGGACCATGCACTAGACGAGCTGAGTAGGGCTTGTGCTGAGATCGCCCAGCTGCGGGCTGAGCGCGCGGAGCGTCGTCACCTGGACGATGGTTCCCCCGCTCCTGTCGGGACTCAGCACCCGTACCGCTCACCTCAGCGTGGACACCAGTCTTATGGCAACCCCGACTACAAGACCAAGATAAATCTAGAACCATAGATCGTTAGAGTCGGATCTTGTAATTAATACGAAAATATATATAAGTAGAAGCTACAGTCTTAGCGTTAGTCTCGCTTTTAGTTAGTCTTAGTTAGACAGGGTAGTTTGCTATATCCTGTGCATTTATGTTTGTCATGATGAACTATGTTTGATTCAGATCTTTGTAATGACTGTTACCAGAGTGTGGGTATCCCCTGCATTTTGGTTTACCTGTTATATGTTAATGGAGTTAGTTATTTAGTTGGGAAGCCTTTTATTCCACTTTCCTCTTTATCTAAGAAGCTGTGTGGTCTGTGTTGGAGATCAGTGAAGATGCTCATCTGTTCAGTGTTGTTGAAGAATTCTATACTCTTTTCTTATGCTGCAAGATTTGCAAGATCAGTTCTGATGTGTGGTTGCATTCTGCAGATGTCAAAAAACAGGCGCAGAGGAGGAAGGCGTGCTCAACAGGAGCAAGCCGCTCAACAGGAAGAGGTACCCCAACAACAGCAGCTGCCGCCCCCACCCCCGATGTCCATCGAGCAAATGTTCCTGATGCAGACTCAGGCAGTTCAAGCCATTGGTCAGACTCTGGCCGCCATTCAGCAGCAGCAGCAGCAGCCACTACCTCAACCCCAGATGCCTAGGGACAAGCGTGCTGAATTCATGAGAGGTCATCCCCCAACGTTCGCTCACTCTTCTGATCCCATGGATGCTAAAGACTGGCTACGCACTGTGGAGCGGGAGTTGCATACCGCTCAGTGTGATGACAGGGAGAAAGTTCTGTATGGTCCCCGTCTGTTGAGAGGAGCAGCTCAGTCATGGTGGGAGTCTTATCTCGCCACCCATGCCAACCCCGACACCATCACCTGGGAAGAGTTCAGAGGTAGCTTTCGTCAGTACCATGTTCCTGCAGGTCTGATGACAGTGAAGAAGGAGGAGTTCCTGGCCCTCAAGCAAGGGTCATCGTCTGTCAGTGAGTACCGGGACAGGTTTCTGCAGTTGTCTCGCTATGCTCCTAAAGATGTCAACACCGACGCCAAGCGACAGTATCGTTTCCTGAGAGGCTTGGTTGACCCTCTACAGTATCAGCTGATGAATCATACCTTCCCGACATTCCAGCACCTGATTGACAGAGCGATCATGACAGAGAGGAAGCGTAAGGAGATGGAGGATCGCAAGCGCAAGATCAGTGGACCCCAGCCTGGAAGCAGCAATCGTCCTCGTCTCTCAAGCAATCAACCTCAGCAGTTCAGGCAGAACCAACGTCCACCTTAGCATCAACAGTTTCAAAGGCAGTATCATCAGCATCAGCATCAGAATCGCCAGAATAATCAGTCAGGAGGAGATCAGTTTCAGAGGCAGAATCAGCAGGCACCTCGTCTTCCTGCCCTAACAAACCAGCAGAATATTCAGGCAGCACCAGCTCAGGTTGGAAACAGAGCATGCTTCCACTGTGGAGAGAAAGGTCATTGGGTGATGCAATGTCCGAAGAAGGCAGCCCAGCAGCAGTCAGGCCCTAATGCCCCAGCAAAGCAGAGTGTGTCTCAGCCTGGAGCAGGCAACCGCTCTTAGCCATGTTATAACCACGGGAGACTGAACCACTTGGAGGCTGAAGCAGTTCAGGAGACCCCCGACATGATAGTAGGTATGTTTCCAGTCAACTCCCATATTGCAGAAGTGTTATTTGATACTGGAGCAACACATTCTTTCATTACTGCATCATGGGTAGAAGCACATAATCTTCCAATAACTACCATGTTAACCCCCATTCAAATTGACTCAGCCGGTGGTAGAATTCGAGCCGATAGCATTTGTTTGAATGTAAGTGTGGAAATAAGGGGGATAGTGTTTCCCGCTAACCTCATAGTAATGGGTACTCAGGGAATAGATGTCATCCTAGGGATGAATTGGCTAGATAAGTATCAGGCAATTATCAGTTATGATAAGAGGACAATCAAGTTGGTGTCCCCACTAGGAGAGGAAGTGGTGACCGAGTTAGTCCCGCCTGAGCCAAAGAAAGGAAGTTGTTATCAGATGGCTGTTGATAGCAGTGAAGCAGACCCAATCGAGAGTATCAAGGTTGTGTCCGAGTTCCCAGTCGTGTTTCCAAAGGATTTACCAGGTATGCCGCCAGAGCGGAAGGTTGAGTTTGCTATAGAGCTTCTTCCTGGAACCGCCCCCATCTTTAAGAGAGCTTACAGAGTATCAGGACCAGAGTTGGTTGAACATAAGAAGCAGATTGATGAGCTGTCAAAGAAAGGTTACATCTGGCCAAGCAACTCGCCTTGGGCCGCCCCTGTCCTATTTGTGGAGAAGAAAGATGGCACCAGAAGGATGTGTATCGATTATCGAGCTCTGAATGAGGTCACAATTAAGAACAAGTACCCCTTGCCCAGAATAGAAGATCTGTTCGGCCAGTTGAGAGGAGCCAGCGTGTTCTCCAAGATAGATCTGAGGTCAGGTTATCATCAGCTCAGGACCCGACCTTCGAACATTCCGAAGACGACATTCATTACCAAGTATGGGTTGTATGAGTTCACTGTGATGTCTTTCGGTCTAACCAATGCACCGGCCTTCTTTATGAACTTGATGAACAGTGTATTCATGGACTATCTTGACAAGTTTGTGGTGGTATTTATTGATGACATTCTGATTTATTCTCAAAGCGAAGAAGAACATGCAGATCATTTGAGGATGGTATTGCAGAGATTGCGAGAGCACCAGCTGTATGCAAAGTTGAGCAAGTGTGAGTTCTGGATTAGTGAAGTCCTATTCTTGGGTCACATAATCAACAAAGAAGGATTGGCTGTGGATCCGAAGAAAGTGGCAGACATTCTGAACTAGAAAGCGCCAACGGACGCTCGAGGAATCAAGAGCTTCATTGGAATGGTCGGATATTATCGGCGATTCATTGAAGGGTTTTCGAAGATTGCAAAACCAATGACAGCGTTGTTAGGCAACAAAGTTGAATTCAAGTGGACCCAGAAATGTCAAGAGGCCTTTGAAGCGCTGAAAGAGAAGTTGACTACAGCGCCTGTCTTAGTCTTGCCTGATGTGCATAAACCCTTCTCGGTGTATTGCGATGCTTGTTACACTGGTTTGGGATGTGTGTTGATGCAAGAGGGAAGAGTTGTGGCTTACTCGTCCCGATAGCTGAAGGTTCATGAGAAGAATTACCCCATCCATGACCTAGAGTTGGCAGCAGTGGTTCACGCACTGAAGACATGGAGGCACTATCTGTATGGACAGAAATGTGATGTTTACACAGACCACAAGAGTCTGAAGTACATATTCACTCAGTCAGAGTTGAATATGAGGCAACGAAGATGGTTAGAGCTGATCAAAGACTATGAGTTGGAGATTCATTACCATCTAGGCAAAGCAAACATAGTGGCAGATGCTTTGAGCAGAAAGAGTCAAGTCAATCTGATGGTCGCTCGTCCGATGCCTTATGAGTTGGCCAAAGAGTTTGACAGGTTGAGTCTCGGATTTCTGAATAATTCGCGAGGAGTAACAATTGAGTTGGAACCTACCCTAGAGCGGGAAATCAAAGAAGCGCAGAAGAATGATGAGAAGATCAGTGAGATCCGACGACTGATTCTAGATGGCAGAGGCAAAGATTTTCGGAAAGATGCAGAAGGTGTGATATGGTTCAAAGACCGCTTGTGTGTCCCTAATGTCCAATCTATTCGGGAATTGATTCTCAAGGAAGCTCATGAGACAGCCTATTTGATTCACCCTGGTAGTGAGAAGATGTATCAGGATCTGAAGAAGAAATTCTGGTGGTACGGAATGAAGAGGGAAATCGTAGAGCATGTGGCTATGTGTGATAGTTGTCGACGGATCAAGGCAGAGCACTAGAGACCAGCTGGATTGTTGCAACCGTTGCAAATCCCTCAGTGGAAATGGGATGAAATCGGCATGGCTTTCATAGTCGGATTGCCTCGCACTCGGGCCGGCTATGATTCCATTTGGGTAGTGGTGGACCGCTTAACCAAGTCAGCCCACTTCATACCTGTCAAGACCAACTATAGCAGTGCAGTACTGGCAGAGTTGTACATGTCTCGGATCGTTTGTCTTCATGGTGTGCTGAAGAAGATAGTGTCAGACAGAGGAACGCAGTTCACCTCTCATTTCTGGCAGCAGTTGCATGAAGCCTTGGGCACACATCTGAATTTCAGTTCAGCTTATCATCCGCAGACAGATGGTCAGACCGAAAGAACCAATCAAATTCTTGAAGACATGTTGAGAGCCTGTGCGTTGCAAGATCAGTCCGGATGGGACAAGCGATTGCCTTATGCAGAGTTCTCCTATAACAACAGTTACCAGGCCAGCTTGAAGATGTCACCATTTGAGGCGCTTTATGGAAGGAGTTGTAGAACTCCGTTGCAATGGGATCAGCCTGGAGAAAAGCAAGTGTTTGGGCCAGACATTTTTCTTGAAGCTAAAGAGAATATCAAGATGGTTCGAGAGAATCTGAAGATAGCGCAATTAAGGCAGCGAAGCTATGCAGACACTAGAAGAAGAGAGCTGAGTTTCGAGGTTGGAGATTTTGTCTATCTGAAAGTGTCACCGATCAGAGGAGTCAGAAGATTCGGAGTCAAAGGCAAGCTAGCACCCCGCTATATTGGCCCGTATTAGATTCTCGCAAGGCGTGGAGAAGTGGCCTATCAGCTCAGTCTGCCAGATGTCTTTCATGTGTCTCAGTTGAAGAAGTGTTTGCGTGTGCCAGAAGAGCAGTTGCCAGTGGAAGGTCTGGAGGTCCAGGAGGACTTAACCTACACAGAGAAACCAACGCAAATCCTTGAGACTGCAGACAGAGTCACCCGAAGGAAGACCATCAGAATGTGCAAAGTCAGATGGAATCACCACTCTGAGGAAGAAGCAACTTGGGAGCGTGAAGATGATATGATGGCCAAATACCCTGAGCTCTTTGCTGGCCGACCTTGAATCTCGAGGGCGAGATTCTTTTAAGGGGGATAGGTTTGTAACGCCCTGAATTTGGGGGTAGAATTTTTTCTTCTTTTCTCTCACCAAATTCGGGCGTTACTCTCTTTTCTCTTCCTGTTTCGCTCTTTCTTCCCAATTTCAAACCAGTATAGTGACAGGTGTCCGTGTCATGTATAAACCAAAACCTAAGTGTCATGGGTGTTGCATCATGCCGAAGCGCATTTCTTTGTCTGATGTTGCGTGTTCGTCTCGTTCCGTCTCGGTTTTCGGTTCGCGATTGTAGTTTGTTTGATAGTCGTGCGTGTCGTGGGTTTCGACCCACGAAGTGGCCCGGCCCAACCTAGCTCAGCCCAGCCCAGCCCGGCCCACGCGCCCCCGGCGCCCCACACCTCCCCATGCGCCCCCTCCTCCTCTCCCTCTCTCATTTGGATTTCCCGCGCAGCAACCTCCCTCTCCCTCTCCCACCTCTCTCCCCCCGTGGTGCCCTAGGTTTTGGAGACGGTGATCGCCAGAGTTGGATCCCGAGGTGAGCTCCCCTCCCCTTCCCTTCCCCTCTCTCTCCCTCTCCCTCCCCTTCTCTTCCCTGCGCGCGCCCTCCCTCTCTCCCCTGCGCGCGTGCCCCTGCCCGTGGCGGCGCTCGCCCTGCTCGCCCCTGCGCGCGGCGACCTGCCCCGGCGGCGCCCGCCCCCGCCCCTCCCTCCTCGGCCCCGGCGCGATCCCGCCCCGGCCCCCCTGCGTGGCGGCGCTCGCCCCCGCCTTGGCCCCGGCGCGGCGCCCGCCCCTGCCCCTCCCCCTACACGGCGGCGCCCACCCCCGCCCCGGCCCCCCTGCACGGCAGCGCCCGCCCCCGTCCCGGCCCCTGCGCGGCGGCGCCCCCGGCCCCGGCGTGGTCCGCCCGCCCCCTGCTCGCTCCCCGGCGCGGCGGCCTTGCCCCAGGCGCAGTGGCTCGCCCCCCCCGGTGCGGCGTTTGGCCTCCGGCGTGGCCTCCCCTGCCCCCCGCGCGGCCCCTGCCCCGGCGCGCAGCCCCCTGCACGCGGCCTCGGCCCCCTGCGCGCGGCGTCCCGGCCCCCGGCGTGACTCGCGTGGCTTCGTTTACCCCCTAACGCGTTCCCGCGTGCGCAAACCCACGCGCGCGGTGATTATTTTTGGGTTTGTAGTTAATTTCAAACTCCGTAAGTTAGGGTGCTGCGTCGCGCGCTTCATCGCGCGACACATTTATCTAATTTCAGATCCTATTGATGTGTTGCGTCGTGCGCTTCGTCGCGCGACTATCCTTTTTAATTTCAGGTTGTTTAATGTGTAACGTCACGCGTCGAGCCACGCGACGTTCCACTTTAAACTCAGTTCTGTTGACGTATGTCGTCGTGCGTTTCGCCGTGCGACGCTCAACGTCTCTTTATAATTAATGCAAGTGTCTCGTCGTGCGCTCCGTCGCACGACGAGTCATTGATTTCTTATTTCGATTTAGAGTACTATGTCGCGCGTCTCGCCGCGCGACAATCCTTTTAATTTATCTTCATCTGCTTATAATGATTAGACATGAAACATGACTTTACTTTATGCTAAACATAGTATCTACATTAATGCCTTTCAATTGAGCGAGTGGTTTAATTCATAATAATGTAACGTGATCGTTTCTCGACTGTCTTTTCAACTTTCTCTCTTAACCGTAATTGCGAACCCCGCGTGGAACGTCTGTTTATTTACCACATTCTATTGTATGGTGTACTGTTCTTTTGTATTAAATATGTGGATGTATGTATGTTTGCGCTCGCATAGAGAACGATCTGGTCGGAGAGCCCGAAGAACTCGCAGGAGAAGCCCCTGAGCAGCAGTCGGTTGGTGGAGGCAAGTGTCCCTTGACCTATCTTTGTCCTATACATTCTTTAATTCACCTCCCGCATTTCATAGTTATACCTAAGGATTGACTAGTTTTGTTATCCATGTCCTTGTTTACCTATTTGGGTTGGATTATTATTGCTTAATCTTATGCTTTGCTCAACCCTAATCAATGAACATGATGAGAATGATCAATGATACGCTGTTTTCCCCTCTTTTATTATGATGTTATACTTGTGTCCTTCAAGGGGGCTCGAGCGGTTTCTCGAGTGCCTCTCTGTAAGGACCTGTTCGTTGGATGACCGCCCGGGAAAACAGTGCAACCATGAGGGTGGAATGGGGTGCCCTATTAGAGGATCCGGGGTGTAGTTCGCTTAGCCGTCGTGCCGTCAATGGGGCTCGGTGTATGCGGCTCACTCTGCCAAGCTTGGGTTCGCCCCTTTGGGAGGAGTGAGGAGCATTTAGGAAACCTAACGGGCGGCTACAGCCCCGGGGAATCTTTGTAAAAGCTACATAGTGATGCCCTGCTGGACCACCTAGGTAGTGGTCAATGGGGAGTAGCTCTGTCCGGGCAGAAAGGGAATCACGTCTTGTGGGTAAAGTGCACAACCTCTGTAGAGTGTATGAAAACTGATATACCAGCCGTGCTCGCGGTTATGAGCGGCCAAGGGAGCTCCAGTGATTAGTGGTACTTGATCAGAGATGTTCAGAGTTGCAGGTGGCAATGAGATTGATGGTTCTTGGTTTTGACTCTGGTAATGGTAAGTGGTGCTCTTTCCATTTGGAAAGGTGTACGCTTGGATTAATAACGTGGGTTAATCCTAAAACTTGGCTTTCTCTACTAGTAATAATAATCTGACCAACTAAAAGCAACTGCTTGACTTATCCCCATATAAAGCTAGTCCACTACAGCCAAACAAGATACTTGCTGAGTATGTTGATGTGTACTCACCCTTGCTCTACACACCAAACCCCCCATCCCCAGGTTGTCAGCATTGCAACCACTGCTCAGGAGAAGATGAAGCCGTGGAAGGAGACCATCAAGAGTTCCAAGATTATGATGAGTTCTAGGCGTGGGTTAGCGGCAACCCCCAGTCGGCTGCCTGTGAAGGCCGCGTTTATCTATGTTTCTTTTCCGCACTTTGATTTATTGTAAAGACTATGTGGATGTCTCAGACATATGATGTAATCGACTACTATTTCCCTTTTTAATACTATTTGAGCACTGTGTGATGATGTTCATGTTATGTAACTACTATGTACGTGAATTGCTGATCCTGGCACGTACATGGTTCGCATTCGGTTTGCCTTCTAAAACCGGGTGTGACAGGGGGTCAATTGGGCTAATATAAAATTCTTGCCAAATTTAAACCTAGCACTTACCCCATTTCACCCGTTGTGCATAATAGTGGTTCTATCGTATGAAAAAGAGCTGTGCAACCTAGTTCCAATCCTACACTAGCATGGCAATTCTAGTAATGCAAAATACAATAATGTAACCACACAAAGTAAATGTCTAATGTAAAGAGAGGGAAAGGAACACAATGATGTTTTCTGAGGTATTGCAGAGTCACCACTGCCCACTAGTTCTCATTGAAGCATCACACAAGGGTATATGTCTCTCTTGATCTGCTCAAGGATTAAGTGCTCTCTATGGGCTAATTCTTCACCACTCTAGCATGGTGAAAGCCTTAGTTTGGTTTTGGTAATTGAGTGCTAACCATGTGGATTAATGTTTCCTTGAGTATGGTTAGCTAGGGTCCAATTGATGTTGATGTACAAGGCATATGACGTGATGGAGACCATGATCATATGTGAGAAAGTTTTCATCAAATAGTGTAGATGGAGACAAAGCCAGTCACAAGGAAAAGGTATTGGTTAGGGCTTGCTTTTGCTAACCAGGGTGCTATAGAGTGCAAAAGTATTGTAAGGAAAAAAACCAAGTCCATTTACAATTAGTTTTTAGTGTTTGATGATCAACATAACCACTTGGGCTAAGATGATCAACATAACCACGCGAAGGCTCCGATATAGGTGAAGGATTATGGGGAGGCTACACTAGCGCAAAACAAAATTTTTGACCCCATAAAACCAGGAACTACTATAGTTATAGATCATGGAATTACCACTAGACACGCAGGGCAGCATGAAAGTCGCCTAGAGGGGGGTGAATAGGCGGAATATGAAAATTATAAACTTAAGCACACAGTACAAGCTGGGGTTAGCGTTAGAACAAATATCAAGTCCAGGAGAGAGGGGAAAACAAATCAAATGAAAGACAAGCGAATGAACATAGTGATTTGTTTTACCGAGGTTCGGTTCCAATGAACCTAGTCCCCGTTGAGGTGGTCACAAAGACCGGGTCTCTTTCAACCCTTTCCCTCTCTCAAACGGTCACCTAGACCGAGTGAGCTTTCTCCTTAATCAAATGGGTCACTTAGACCCCGCAAGGACCACCACACACTTGGTGTCTCTTGCTTTGATTAAAAGTGTCTTTAGAACAATAATGAGGAAGAAGAAAGTGATCCAAGAGACAAGAGCGCAAAGAACATGAACAAAAACACTCTCTCTAGTCACTAGGTGTTTGGAGTGAATTTGGGACTTGAAGAGGCTTTGATTCTTTTGAATTGTGTCTAGGAGTGAATGCACTAGCTCTTGTATTGAATGTGAAGTGCTGGAAACTTGGATGATTGGAGTGGAGGTGGTTGAGGCGTATTTATAGCCCTCAACCGCCAAACAACCGTTGGGGAGGGGCTGCTGTCGATGGGCGCACCGGACAGTCCGGTGCGCCAGCCACGTCACCCAACCGTTAGGGTTCGGGCGTAGTCGACCGTTGGAGGCTTTGTCCTCTACTGGCACCGGACAGTCCGATGCCGCACCTGATAGGCACTGTGCAGTGTCCGGTGCGCCTTTGACGGACGGCTTTGACTCTGCGCGCACTGTTCTTCACTGTAGCTCTGATTCTTCAGCTTTTGTAGTCGACCATTACGTGAAGGAGCCGTTGCTCCGCTGGCACACCAGACAGTCCGGTGGCACACCGGACAGTTTGGTGGCACACCGGACAGTCCGGTGAATTATAGCGGAGCGCGCTCTGAGAAACCTGAGAGTGGAGAGTTGGACGGTGTACGGTCCTGGTGCACCGGACAGTCTGGTGCGCCAGACTCGGTTTCTTTGCTCCTTTCTTTTTGAACCCTTTCTTCAATCTTATATTGGTTTGTGTTGAACCTTTATGCACCTGTAGAATATATAATCTAGAGCAAACTAGTTAGCCCAATTATTTGTGTTGGGCATTCAACCACCAAAATTATTTATAGGAAAAGGTCAACCCCTATTTCCCTTTCACAGCGGAAGATGTCTCGATGTAGACTAACGCGTCGAGCAGTGCTGTGAGTCGCCGGCGACCTTCACGTCCTCGCGCGGTTCGTCTTAGTGCTCCAGATGCAGCACCTCTGAGGTATCCACATGTACAAGGAGGAAGCGCCGCGTTCCGAACTGCTAGGTTCGCGATGGTGGCTAGGCGAGGGCGAGGGGCGGGCGACTGCTCGTTTACTGGTGGCGAATTAGGGTTCTCTTAACCACGCCCCTACCCCTCATTATATAGGCGTTCTGGTGGGCTTATAACTCTGAGGCCCATCAGTAACCCTAAAACCATGCCTAATTTCGGATCTAATCCAAGTTAGGCTTCCTTCCCCTTAAGTGTGTGACCCTATAGGTTCACGTACATATAGATATGGCCCAAGTACTCTTACTTGGCCCAATAATTGACAACACCCTCTAGCAAGACATGCCAACTCCTATACGCATGTAAAGATCATATCAAATGAACCATTGCTACATTACGTACATGTTGTTCCCTTTGTCTCACGATATTTGGTCTGGCTCTAAGTTGACCTCTCTTTCTCCATACTGAGAATTGGAATCCTTTCATTGGTTAACACTTAACCCTAGCACGATCATGCATTTCTTGATCCAATCACTCGAGGAGCCCAAAGATATCTCTCTCAAGAAGAAAGGGACAAATTCCATCTTGGCTGACCATGCCTCACATCATGCTTCCTAACAAACCCAAAACTACCTTTATAACTACCCAATTACGGAGTAGCATTTAATAGTCCCTAAGTAAGTCAATTCACATCTTGAAAACATGCGACAATCTCAGGTCTAAGGATACAATATACATGTTGCAAAAAGAGAACTATATTACAATCTCACGTTGGGTCGGTCCAGCCTTATTTCATACATGCGCCCACATTATTAATTTCTCCATGTCCATGACTTGTGAAATGTAGTCATCAACTAATACATGTGCTAGTCATCGACTCTGACTAGGGACATCATTTAGAATAACCATACAAGTAAAGAATCTCAAAAACAATTCACATAATTGCTAATCAATACAAGGTGCCTTTCATAGATATTCAATTAAGCTATATATATATATATCATGGATACAAAGAAATATGCTCATCTCTAGGGCATATTTCTAACAAAAGGTTGCATCGTAGACTGTCACATTGATGTGCGTAGGGGCGTGCTCAATCGCCTGTGCTGTCACGTCCGGCCGGTCACTGTAATGGACATAATACCCGACCGAACGACACTTCATGATGGCGTCTTCCATGGGCGTGGCACATTGGCCTCGATAACGCGTGGAGCTCTGAGCGGGCATCTAATGCGTGTGGCGCTGCTATGCTATAGTGCACCTCGGTAACGCGCGGGGCGGTTACAAAGACTTGTCACAAGCTAGCCTATGCCTTGCGCTTGGTAAGAGCACGCCTTGGCCGCCTTGCATTTAATGCAGGCTGAGGCCTTGTTTCCATGCGAAGGATTGCACCATGCGCCAGCGGCCACGTGGTGTCACCGGACCCATGCGTGGGTCCAGAGTAGGGCCTGGTGGCATGTTGTGCCCTGTAGCACTGAGAGCCCTTGTTGGCGACCTGGACCCCATACAGGGGGTCCAGTTCCCTACTCGGGGGTATGGTTTGTATATGTGGAGGTCCTAGACCTCTCAGGGGGTCCAGATTGCAAACATGGGGGTCCGGGACCCACCCATGGGGGTCCAGACCCATTGGTGAAGTCCCTGAGCATATCGATTCCCTGGACATGTGGTAGCACCGGACCTGCCCATAAGGCGGGGACAGGCGCCGTTCTAGAATCAGAGTGGTCGGTCGAGGCAGGTAGCTCCTAGAGTGTTGCCTAAGATGCCCTCGGGTGAATCGGAAATGCGTCTCTCGCCCGAGGATGGCCTCGGGCAAGTCGCGACTGCGTCTCCTGCCTAGGGAATGCCTCGGGCAAGTCGTGACTGTGTCTTCCGCCTGTGGTTGGCGTCGGGCGAGTCGCGACTGTGTCTCCCGCCTGAGGTTGGCCTCGGGCGAGTCGTGACTGCGTCTGCTGCCCGGGGTCGGCCTCGAGCGAGTCGTGACTATGTCTCACGCCCGAGGTTGGCCTCGGGCGAGTGCGACTGTGTCTCCTGCTCGATGTTGGCCTCGGGCGAGTCATGACTGTGTCTTCTGCCTATTGGCCTCGAGCGAGTCGTGTCTTCGTCTTCCACTCGAGGTTGGCCTTGGGCGAACCATCACGGTGTCTCCCGAACGAGGTTGGCCTCGGGCGAGTCGTGACTTGGGTCCCTCGCTCGGGGTAGGCCTTGGGCAAGTTGTGACATGGGTCGAGCTGCTCAGTTCCTTAGCACACGATTAGAGATAACCATGTGGGTAATGTGTTTTGATATAGTAGTAAGGGATACCCCAGTTTCAGGGTACTGACACAAAGTATATAAGAAGTGAAAGTAAGTAAATTAAGAAGGGACAAGACACACGATTTATCCCGTGGTTTGGCGAAGCCTCAAATGCTCCCTAATTCACGCTGGAGGTGGCCAACCAACACAAAGTCTTTTTAGTAGAGTAGAATTTGAGGTCTCGAAGAAGATGTTAGATAATGTGTGGTCTTGAAGAATCGCGTGTTAGATAATGTGTGGTATCGAAGACTTAGTTCCAAGGATGCCCCAACGTAATTTGAGGTGGTGCCAAGCCCCTCCCTGGACGGGGCTAGGGGAGGTCCTCAAGTCAGGGGGCCTAGGAGCAGTGGTCCCTCCATTGTAGGCCCAGAGCCAGTCTCTTGAGTCAGGATCCCTGAGCGCATCTTGGTGATAGTCGGGGGTATGGCCATCCCTAGGTGATGACAGATATAGTTCCGAAGGATAAGAAGTAAACCTAGACTAAAGGAAAAATGATGATATAGATAATCAACACCTCAAACAAGACACTATAAGACATATTGAAGACATACAAGAACATGCTTTGTCCAAGACATAAGAAGGAAGGAGCCCAGATGAAGACACATGAAGAAACAAAGAAAGAACATGGTGCTTGGTAGCACCAGATGTGTTTGGTAATGCACCGAATATAGCACCAAATATGAGAGCATTGTGTCAAAGGAGGGATACTGTAACTGGGTATAACGAACATGTAGGTGCACACCAAATCCCACTCACTGTCATTTTCTGTGGGGTGCTGGATAGGGTACTTAGAGAGGAGTGCAACATGTTGGGGAGGTTCATAAGGCACTAAACATGTCTGGTGAAGCATCAAATACCCCACATCGGACAAGATACTTAGAGAGGTTGCATCGTATATTAGAGAGGGCCATAGGAGACGAGCAGTCTCATCTTCTCACTGATGATGGGAGCCATTAGCAATTTTGCACTATCATTTGTGGGCTTCGCTAGTATGCCATCGGTTCACAAATCATAGACACAGAAGGTCCCACCAGTCATAGACACGGGATGATATAATAACAGAAAGTCAAAACTGAGAGTGGAAAAATAGCAACTCCTGATGATGGACGAGAGAAAGACCATTAAAAAATACTTGCTCCACATTGACAAGGGCTCCATACATTATAGAGATTAGTCGTTGAGTAAGTCTATGAACGTTTCATAGTTGGTTTCAAAGAAACTGAATCGAAATAGAGAGTGAAAACTATGAATAAAGAAGACTTGTGAATTGAAGACGAAAGTGTGTGAATGAATATAATTATCCTCTGTTTATAGAATACATTCAGTTTTCTTTAGATTTCTACGTCAGAGTAATAATGGCTCACACCCATCGCGTCGGTCTTTACCAATACCGACCGGGCTCACCCCACTACCATCGACACAGCCGCATCAACCGATCGGCAGGGCAGCCAACCGGCCGGGCCAATCACTCGCAGCTGCAGTGGCTGGCGGTCTGGCACCGATCGCCGGGAGTGACACGGCAGCGATCATACCGACCGCGGGCAACAGCCAGCTCCTCCCGTCCTCGGTCCACGCCACGGTCCTTCATCTCCAAAGTCAAACTGGTCGAAGAAGAAGAGCCGTTTATGGCATCCTTCCGTTACCAGCTGCGGCCATCGTGCGCGCCTCTCACCATTTGGGCCCCCGCGCACTCCGCCCCGCGACGAGCGCGCCACCACCCCCGCCTCTATTTCTTTAGCATCGCCGCCCCCAAGCCATTTCTCTCCAGCATCGCCGCCCCCCCTCTCCGCCTCAAGGCTCTCCTCTCGGAGGTACGTGCGCGCCCCTCAGTTCCGATCTAGCCGTTCTATGGGGAATCACGAGCGTTTCTGTTGGTACATTGGCCTCACTCAAGGCCGCTTGCGTGTTCTTCCTTCTCGTGCTCTGTTCTATGCACACGTTCTAGGTTTTGATCCCATCATTGCTAATCGTCAGGTATCGACAGATTATCTCCTCGATGCGAGGGAGAAAACACACTACTTATCTAGTCTCAACTGCACACAAAGAGAAAGAGCCACCCTAAAAAATCAATGCTTTTGATCCTACCACTTGGCATTGAATCAGATTATATCTGGTGCATTATCACCACACTGAAATATTAAACGCATTATTCTTCAAAATTGATCATCTGTGCCAACATAGCATTTGATCGATGCAACGGCGATGATGTTTTTAAGTTTTTATTCAGACTTATTCAAGTAGTGTAAGTGAATTGTCCACTTTTTCCATCAGCATAACCTCTCCGATTAGCCTGGTAGGTGCATGGAATGGAACTCAATACGACCTCTTCTTTCTTTTATCAGGTCTGATAGGCAACCCAATAATGGCAGAAGTCCTATCAGGATCTCATGAACACCGTCTAAGCTCTGGTGAGTATGCATATAATTAAATGACATGACCATTCTCTTGCTGACTGAGATGGATAATATATTGCAACAGTACTTTCTTTCTTTCTTTGCCCTCATAAAAAAACTTGTGATATTCCTGTAATGTCTGATTTTTTTATTGAAACGTTGCACTTATGGCAACACATTTTTGTTTTCCCCAATAATCATGGACAATTTAGCATAATCCATGCAAGTCAAATTCAGTCCCCGAAATTAAACTTCACAGAATTGACTTATCTAGAAATGATATCTGCAGCCTTAGATGGACACTACGACGAGAAGAGGAAATCCAATGTGGAATACACAGAGGACGAGAAGAAAGCCGTGATCGCGGCTCTGAAAAAGAAGGCTTTGAGCGCCTCACAGAAGTTTAGGCATTCCATGAAGAGGGGGAGGAAGAGCAGCAAGGTGATGTCCATCTCGATTCTGGATGAGCGTGAACCTGAGGAGGTGCAGGCTGTGGATGCCTTCCGCCAGCTTCTTGTACTTGAAGAGCTGCTACCATCGCAGCATGATGACTACCACATGATGCTAAGGTATGTGATATAGTAAAGGATTGTATGATTGCATTTTCATGTGTGGTAGCATTGCTGAAAGTTTGGGATCATGAAGATTTCTCAAGGCAAGAAAGTTTGATATCGAGAAGGCAAAGCAAATGTGGTCTGATATGCTGAAGTGGAGAAAGGAGTTCGGTGCAGATACCATTCTCGAGGTAACTATAATCAGATCGAGTATTTGTAATCATATATTACTTTCTAAAACGTCTTAGATAAAATATATATTTGTTTAACTTTAAATTTTGGAAAATTGGATAAATAAGGAAAATTTTAGTTATATATCTTTATTTAGATCCAATTGATGTGTACGAGATCTATTGGATACTCTATTTTTTTATTTTTGCAACTTTGAATATGACATAATTTAGTCAGCTTATATAAACTATCTGTTTTTTATGCAAGTAATCCCAGTTATATGTATGTGCCAAACATACTGAAACGTGTACATGCCCAACGTGGATGCAACTCTACATACAGAGAACATTACGCGGCCATTTTAGATCTTCAATATATATACGTGACAACCAATTATTTTTATTAGAAGGCCCTCTGAATTATCTAACACGGTATTAAATACACACACACACACACATTATATAAGGCGTTAGTGTGTAACATAATTTAGATTACCAAAGTTCACACAAATTGATTAACATGTTAGCCATTAATATTATCCGTGGATATAACTTATTTCTTAATTGAGTATATATTATGTATCTAACCATTATAAGACAAAAATACCAAAACAAATTAAAATATATAAAATAATTTCATCCATATATAAATAGATTAAAGTATTTTCTCAAGGGTATTCAATTGAATACCATTATTTTTACCAAAAAAGTTTATACATACAGTATACATATACACAAAAAAGAGAAGCAATCTTAGGAATTATTTACAGGCTATTAGTTCATAAACTTTTGTAACCTTTTCCTTTTCTCTAATGCAATCTTAGGAATTCGAATTCGAAGAAGCTGATAAGGTGGCAGAATGCTACCCTCAAGGTTACCATGGGGTTGATAAGGAAGGCAGGCCTGTCTACTTTGAACGGCTTGGACAGATCGATGTGAATAGGCTAATGCAGGTCACTACAATGGATCGCTTTGTCAAGAACCATGTCAAGGAGTTCGAGAAGAACTTTGCTGTTAAGTTCCCAGCTTGCTCAATCGCCGCGAAGCACCATATTGACCAGAGCACAACAATTCTTGACGTGCAAGGAGTGGTAGGTATCTACAAATTTGGTGGCTACTCAATGGTGCGATTTTACAGTGAATAACCAAAGACACATTTTCAGGGGATGAAGCAATTCAGTAAAGCTGCAAGGGAGCTCATTGGCATGCTTCAGAAGATTGATGGTGACAATTATCCAGAGGTAATCCCTTTGATATGTGTTTTGCCTTCAGACATTTTATCTGAATTTTGTAAGCAATATTGTTCTTACCATGCCAGTTTTTCTTCTCTTTTGGTGCTAGACCCTGTGCCGCATGTTCATCATCAATGCAGGCCAGGGATTCCGGCTTCTATGGGGCACCGTCAAGAGCTTTCTTGACCCAAAGACCACTGCAAAGATTCATGTATTTTTTTCCCATCTTTTATCCAGTTTTGCTCTTTAGCTATGATTCCAAAACTCAATTAGAATATCGTCTCCATATTTCTGTAGGTTCTGGGTAACAAGTATCAGAGCAAGCTTCTCGAGGTGATTGATGCTAGGTAAGAAAATAGGTTACCCAATTGGTAGTTATTAGCTTTACTGAACTCGTCAGCTAACTTCTATGGCACATTTGTCCACTGAAATATACACGTTTCTATTATTCAGTGAGTTGCCAGAAATTTTTGGTGGAACCTGCCGATGTGAAGGTGGTTGCATGAAGGCTGACAAAGGCCCTTGGAAGGACCCCGAAATCATGAAGGTGAGGACTAGTCCAATATGGTCCTTTGACCTGAACCTTGCCGCCTTGAATACAAATCACCAAATCTTTAAGGGGAAGGCACTAACTCAGTATTCCTAATGCCCCTTTGATGTGAAGATGGTTCAAAGTGGTGATGGGAGGTGTGGATCACTCGGTACGGCCTCTTTCGAGGCTCCGGAGAAAATGATTTGTGAAGACGACACGTATCCTAAGGTATGGAAAAACAAAGAAAACAACTTTCGTGTTTGCATAGTGGCCGGTTGTACTCATTCCTATCATTTTCTTAATGTTTTTTTTAAATCAAGAAACAAGCTTTGTTTGATGGGGAAACACAATTAGCTGGAGACGAGCATTCTCAGTCACAGAAAATTTCCCGTGGCCGGATTGAACATCCTCACGTGTCACCTCTTCACGAGGAACTTATCCCCACTTCAATTCATGTAAGGCATTCTTGTTACGATTGTTGATCACTCAGATAATGAATGAAGGCATCAATAGTGCAAATATTATAGTTAGAATCCAAACTTACGCGGTTTGCTAGCTGAAAACTCAAGCTTAATCTCAATAATGCTAACACTTGCGACATATTCGATCTTTATTTCTGGGAAACTTTTTTCAGACCCCTGGATCACCCTATTCTTGTGATGTCCCGATGGTTGAAGAGGCCATAGACGCCATCTGCAAGAGCCACGGAACACCACCAGATGAGAAGATTGCCATCACCAAAGGTTAGCACCGCCACTACAAGTTCATGAATGAGCAAACTTCTGACGAATTAGTGATACTCCCAGTTTCCTTTCACTGGTAGACTGACTAAACACTATCCTTTATCAGCTATTATAAATGTATCGAATGGATCCAAGCCCCCACTCTTTGCTGGCATCATAGCACTTGTGATGAGCATCGCAACGATGGTCCGTCTGACCCGCAGCATGATGCCTGGGAAGGTTCTCGGTGCTGCCATAGGTGGAGCTACCCTCTCAGAAGGTAAATCAAAAGTACAAGAGCGCCAGCGGTCCAAGCTATCAGAAGAGGCTGTGGAGGAAGCTGAAGACGCCGTCTCTGCAAAGCGCCTCTCGGAGCTTGAGGAGAAGGTCATTGCACTCCTGACAAAACCCGCATCAATGCCTGCTGATAAGGAGGAGGTTCTGCAGGCTGCTGTCTCCCGCGTTAGTGCACTGGAAGAGGAGCTTGCAGCTACAAAGAAGGTATCGCCTGCACCTTGCTGGGAAATCATGTTTTTAGTAATTCGAATCATTATGTTGGTTTCGTATATTTTCTGTATCCAAAACAATAACCTGAAACACTACGAAGTATATGATCCTAGCACATTTCTGAACGAATTAATCTGTTTTTAACCTTGCTTTGACTTGGGTCTTTGCAGACCTTGCAGGAGACTCTTGAGCGTCAGTTGGAGATCGTTGCATACATTGAGAAGAAGAAGAAAAGCAAGGTAATGAAATGGAGGAAAAACATATGACAGAACATTATGTGCCTTACACCTGTGCTCAGTTCTTCTGGAAAACAAAAACAACTTTTTTCACTCAAACATAATGGTTTAATTAATACTGTTATCCTAGTTCCACTTTTTTTTCCCTTCTGGAAGCGATGTCATCCTAGTTCCACGTTCTTCTTTTCTGGAATTGATATGCAAATCAATCTGGATTGACTTGATCTACGTGCTCTGAAACTACGTTTCCTGCGCTACTGCGAGTTTTCACTATTCTCATCTCACCAAATTAACACTGCCTTTGAACTGTTCCTGCAGCGTTTCTTTCGTTGGTAGAAGCAAACAGCAGTGAATTGTTCACGCCCACGAGAAAAAAGGTTTTGCGTGTGATGGAAGCGAGCTGGTGCTTGCGTATGCCAGCAAGCTGCGATTCTGAGTGTAACACATAAGGATGTTCTTTCATTCTTCTTTTTTGTTCCCTTGTTGCATCAAATTGTGCCTTAACCACGTCGATGTGCTGCCAAATTGTCAATCCCTGATACGGTCAATCATGGATGGACCGACTGCAATATAAATATATTATACCACAAAATAGCGCGACCTTTGCTACGAACGTGTTCTGTATGTCTCTCTTTTTTAAATTCCTACTTTCTACATCTTAGATTCAATTCCATCAGACTTTTCAAGGTTCGACAAGTACGAATTGCAAAGCTATATATGGGCTGAGACGATGCAGCGGCTCATCACATCTTATCGCCCCCCTCTCTATGCTCCTCCTCCCCCTCCTGCCGGTGTACAGTTGCTCCCTGTGGCTAGGGCCAGAAAAAGAAACTCAAGGCTCATGAGCCGGTTCAGACTCACTCAGGCTTGGCTCGAAGAAGCTCATAAGCTTGAACTAAGACTACTTTTATGGCTCGCTCAAATAACGAGCTAAGTTTGAGCGAGCCTGAGCCTGTCCGCAGCCTGCCATATCATATAGTTCTATGGTGTGACACTATTACATTACTATGTTATTGACTTATATTTTTTTAAAATTTTATGGATCTAATGCTAGATACAGTTTAAATATGTTCCTAACTTTTTGATACATATTTTTTATTTATATATAATGAAAATATACAATTTATATTCTAAATTGGATTTAGTGTGGCAGCTCATGAGCCTGAACGAGCTCGAGCCTAATCTCCGAGCTCGCAATATGATCGAGCCAGGCTCGGCTCGTTTAACGATGCCCTCTCTCCCTCTCCCTCGGGATGGTGAGAGAAGTTTTTCCCTCTATGGAGAGGGGAGCTCTAATCTCCCCCTCTCCACTAATCAACGAAAATAATTATGAAATTAATCATTTTTAAATGTAATAACCTGATAATAATATATATTATGGTACTACAAACTGATGTATAAAAGTCAAATAATTCAGTTAAAGGGTAAAGGAAAGCTGAATAGGGGGAATGGTTGGAGAATAAATGAAATAGAGAGAAGAATAGTTTAGGAGCAGATATTTAAATATGAATAGAAAGTACGAATAGAGGGATTTGAGAGGGGAATGGTTAGAGATAGCCTAAAATCATTTTCAACAGCTTCTAAATGGTGTGCACCGCTATTTGGCGTGGGAAGTGAAAAAAGCCAGATAGGGGTGGTGGCTCTATCCTAAATCTATACCGCTAGGCTCTGGTATTAGGACACCGAAAAAATTGGGAATATAATGTACGAATAGGTGGATTTGGGAGGGGAATGATTGGAGATAGCTTAAAAGCATCTCCAACAGCTTCTAAATGGTGTGCACCGCTATTTGGCGCGGGAAATGAAAAAAAGCCAGATAGGGGTGGTCAGGTGGTGGCTTGGCACCAAATCTATACTGCGAGGCTCTGGTTTTAGGACACCGAAAAAATTGGGAGCATAGATCAATAGTTGTTGTACTGTGTTTTTCCATCTTTACCCCTAAACTATTGTTTTGGGGTATCAATTGAGAGTTGTCGGAGATGCTCTAATATGGCCTGGAGTATAGAAATACGGTGCTTCACAGTTGAGTTGCATGCAACGACTGTAGGACGAATACAATTAAACCTTGTTCGGTTATTTCAATTACATGTAGATTAGATTGTATTGAAATGGATTAGATTGTATTTTGACTTGCCATAAATTTAAACCGACTCAATATCATCCAATCTACATGGATTAACGTTGAAACAAACAAGCCCTTAGGTAAAACCGGAACGTTTTGCATCGACTCTCTCGGGTAGTATATGTAAAGTTCATATGACCTGGGAGTTGAGCTGGTATCGTAATACTGGCTGTCCCATGTCGCTCCTCTAACATCTCCTGAAGTTACACCGAGCAGCCGAATGAAGACGAAAGCTGATGATCTAACATCCTCGTAGTCGAAACATTTGACTTCAGAGCCTAGCTAGTCTCTCAACAAGATCACCAACCCTAAAAACCACATTTCAAGGTGATTCTCTCTTAATAAAAAACACCCCTAAAATAGATATACTTTCAGTAACGGTTTCTATAACAGAATCATCCTTCAAAAGTGATTTCTAGGGGCATTATATTTCACAAGCTATACAATTGTCTACATCAAAATGTAAAATGTAGTCGTTTGTATTCGTAATAGTTACGTACGCGTATATGTATCACTACTATATTTTGAATACTTTTGTTATAGTAGTGCGTTCACAGTTGAGAAAGCAACAAATAATGGAGGACCAGTTCACATAGTAAGGTGGCTCTGGTGGGAGACCGTTTTGTCCACCCACAAATAATTCCAGACAACACACATGTACGTACGTACCAATTGCCATGGACAAGAGCGCAGGCAGATCACAGATCGATGAGAGAGAGATTCGAGAGGGTCCAACTGACGCTACAAATCTCGGGTCAAAACAGGGCCTTCTAGTGTGTGTGTGTGAGAGAGAGAAAGAAAGGAGAGGTAGAGCTCATGCATAGGAGCTGGCAGATGCGCACTCTCTGGGCCATGCCATGCATGATGCATGGTCCATGCATGCAATGCACGACACAACGAGAGCTATGGATTCCTTCCTACAGTAGTTGCGAGAGACAAAAGACAGGACAGTGAGAGAAGATGGGCAAACAGTGATGAAGGGGGCTCGCGAATCATAAGGCCATCATGCATATATCCCCAATCTCGCGCGCGCCCGGCCCCTAGCTTGTTGAAAGCTGCCCGCGGCCGCAACTAATCCCCCGGCCACGTGATTCTATCATTATTACAGCCTTGCATGCATGCTGAGTACTACTACTAGCCGGTTGATTGACTGTGTTCCTCTCTCTTTAGCTAGCTTCTACCGCTGAATGCTCGACGCAACAAGAACAGACAAGTTGCAGATTTTGTGCTTAGGTAACTTTTAGGCTCATTATTGGAGTACAAACTACTGCTCTACTTAAGCTATATACAATACATACATAATAAACTTCCCTTGGTCGTCATTGCCTGCGCTTAAGTACAGTTCCTATGCAACTGCTCATGCATGCATGCAGGCGCAGAAGCACTGTTCCTTCCTCCCTGTAGCCTGCGTGAGCTCTGGCTCTCTCCAACCAGGCCACCAACAGGCAACAGCATGTACGCCGGCCCTAGCTAGCTAGTGGCGGAGCACTCTCCAAAAGTTTGTGGGGGCCACCACTGCATGCTCTGGGCCCACACATGATCTGTGACGGCAGTGGCAAGGCCGGGCCGAGGGACTGAGAAGGGCATGGGCATGTATGAGAGGCCCGTTTCTTCCCCGGCCAGCCAGTCTCCATCGCAAACTCACAGAAGGACGTCTCTCATGAGACAAACAAGCTTAGGTTAGGTTACGTTACGTTACGTCCCTTCCATGCAAGCTGTTATTATATGTCCTATGTTTCGTCGTACGTACTGCCTCTGCCTGTCCGTCCGTCACACGCACATTCCGTTTGCAGCGCTGAGAGAGAGAGACGATGGCCAGGTCAGTCGTATTATTCTCAACCATAGGATACAGATCTGTTGGTCATGCATGAGCCTTCTTGACCATCGAAAGTGCCTCTGCCTCTGCATAAAAAAGACCCTTGCAACGCCACAACAACCCGAGAGGCTTCCAGCGAAGTCCAAGCGCCGGTTTTCTCAGCCACAAAGAAAGCACGTTGAGAGGTGGTGCCGAAGCAACAAAAAAAAAGTGCCTTCGTCTCCAAAAGCTGCGACGGCCGCCCCACCGTGCGTGGCCTCCGTCTTCGGTTCACCACGTCGTTATTTTTTTAACCACCCAATTGTGTAATTCCGATCGATGGTTACAAATTAACTCTTCACGCTTAGGATTCGACTTCTGATATCCGATACTTGGTACGTCCAAACTCCATAGTCCAAAGTCTTCTACGCGCTACCAAGGGTTGGCACCGATCTGGGCGCCAAACACGGGAACGAACCGTCTGACGGGGCTCTCTGTGGAGGGAGGCGCGGACAGTCCGCGGCATATGACCGAATGGTCCGTGATCTGGCGTAGGAGCGGCTCCTCCTCTGCACACTTTCGGACGGTCCGCACCTGTGGCCGGATGGTCCGCGATAGCGCAGAGGTTCTTCTTCTCCGCGAAGAACCCTAGAACTCGTCCCGGGAGAGATCCCGTCGAGGGGGAGAGTTCCAAGGGGTTGCTCCGGGTCGGCAGGCCGCCCGGTGCTCCTCTAATTGGCGTAGAGCCGAGTACAGATTGTTGTGGAAGACTAAACTAGATCTAATACTAAGACTAAAGTACTCATACTCCTAGGAATTGAAAGAACGAAAAGTTAAAACTGATAAATAGATTTAATTTGATCGATTGTGGAGGGTTCAATCGACCGTAGCCCTTCATCTATATAAAGGGGAGGTCTGGACCCGTTACAAACCAATCTCCCGAGTTAATTCCGCAAATTTAGCTAACAACCGTAGCAAGAAACTCGAAACCCTAACTGGCTCTGTGCGTGCGCGGACTGTGCGGCATCAGGGCCGGACTGTCCGCCTGCCTATTTTGGTGCTCAACGTATGCCCCCTGCCTTTTGGTGGAAGTTGACGAACCAAAAGCATATGTACTAAGCCTGATGCGAGTCACCGACTTTTCAACCAATAGGGTGATTATCAATAGAGCTCTAATGCATATAGTCCGTTTCAGATTGCATCTTTCTCGGCCTTGACCATGGATCAACAGGTATAGAATGAAGGTGCCCCCTAGCCTGAATAGATAAAGGGACTATGCATGTACCATGGGTTCATCGTCGTACCATTCCACATTTGGACATGACAATATATCAACGATGAGTAGGTGAGTGGAGAGCATCCTGGTATCACAGGATGAATAGGCGAGGCTTGTTGCGTCGCCCTTCGAGCTATTTTATTCGGTCGTTTTGTTCGGGGTTTCTTTGCTGTCCGATTGCGTAGAACGACCTTCTTGCTAGCATACTTGGAGAGCAATTGATCAAAAGTAGGACCGGCTTTGACTGGCCGACCATGTGTGTTACATGTGTTTTGCTCTTGCATCCCCTTTTTTGCTTTGTGTGGAGACTAGTGCCTCTGTCCATGGGTGGACTGTCCGGCTTGGTTGACCGGACCATCTGCATGAGCATCAGACCGTCCGCGCGTAGGTGCCGGACAGTCCGTGATGCTCAAGGTAGGGACCTTTGCTCGACTGTTCGATTGAGCCTGCCCCCTGACGCCTCTAGACTTGTTAGTCTTTTTTGTCTGAAGCTTTCCAAGCAATTCCTCCTTGTGATATATTCGACGTGCGAAGATCACCAATGATGATGTTTTTTCTTTGCCTTTATTGGCCACTTCTAGCCGAACCAAGACCATTTTGTTTGGTAGCTCTATTGTATTGATAGGAAATGGTTGTGTGTCCACTTGCATCTCCTGAAAACTCAACCGACCCTCATTTATGGCCGATTGTCTCTGTCTTCGGAAAACATTACAATCATTGGTGGCATGGGAAAAAGAATTATGCCATTTGCAGTAAGCTCGTCTTTTCAATTCATCAGGAGGAGGAATAGTATGCGTTAATTCAATGTTGCCATTTCTTAACAGTTCGTCAAATATTTTGTCGCATTTGGCAACATTAAAAGTAAATTTAACTTCTTCTTGCCGATTCTTTTGAATCGACTGTAAAGAAGAACATGAAGAAGGTTTAGCCTTTGTTGGCCAAACAAGTTCGGCGGTATATACATCTGTGGATTCATCGTTCGAATTATCGCACCCTACTAGATGCATCTTATGGCTAGCCGATTTTGGTGCTTCTTTACTTCGGCTTTCACAGGTCAAAGCCCGCTGGTGCAAGTGTACTAACGAAATGAATTGGGTACCATCTAATTTCTCTTTTAAGTAAGGTCGCAACGCATTGAAGGCTAGCCCTGTTAGTTGTTTTTCCGCGACATGGATCTGAAAGCATCAGTTTGTAGTGTCCTGGAACCTCCGGATATAGTCATTAACTGACTCTTCAGGCCTCTATCGGATTGAAGCTAAATCAGCTAATTCTAACTCATGTTCTCCTAAGAAGAAGTGTTCATGAAATTTCCTCTCTAATTCTTCCCAAGAGTTAATAGAGTTAGGTGATAGAGCTGCGTACCATGCGAATGCGTTATCGGTAAAGGACAACGAGAATAAACGAACACGGTAGGCTTCCCCATCAACCAATTCTCCCAAGTGTGCTATGAATTGGCTTATATGTTTGTGCGTGCGTTTCCCACCTTCACCGGAAAATTTAGAGAAGTCTGGTATCCTAGTCCCCTGTGGATACGACACGGTGTCAAATCTGTGGCTATAAGGCTTCCGATACGATTGCCCTGTACCTAACACACTAACACCGAGTTTGTCCCTTAACATCCTGGCTACCTCGTCTCTGATCCTCTCCGCCATGTCTGGCGACCATCCATTAAGTTTGTGGGTGGAAATCTCAGGTTGCTTGACATCACTCTGTCGGCTTTCCTCCCAGGGATGTCTGAAGTGTGTGTTAGGTGTCCTATTAATGTCACCAGCTCTTGCCCTATACCTCTCAGGCTCTCTAGTGGCCGAACATTATTAAGCCCTGTGTCCATGAGGTGGTATGGCATGGTTATAATGTGTTGCTGGTGGGGTACCATAATGTTGCTGTGATGAGTGTGGGGACTGTGTGTATTATGTAGCCCTCGGTTCTGCATACGCATACTCGGACAATCCGGCGTAAGGGGTCGGACGGTCCGCGACCGTGCCGAATGGTCTAAAGGTATATCCGGACTGTCCAGCTGTATATGGTGCTGCTTGGGTAGTCTCGTACCCGGACCGTCCGTCGTAAAGGGCTGGACGGTCCGCGATCGGGCCGAATGGTCCAGGGCTATACCCGAATGGTTCGGTCATATATGGCGCGACTTGGGCGGTCTGCGTATGGACTCGTGTAGAGTCGGACGGTCCGGCGTAAAACGCCGGTCGGTTCATGTCATATACGGACGGTCCGGTGTAAGGTATCGGACGGTCCGCGACATCTTCGGACGGTCCGGTATAAGGTACCGGACGGTCCGCGACATATCTAGACGGTCCGACATAAGGGACCGGACGGTCCGTGACATATCCGGACGGTCCGTGACATATCCGGACGGTCCGACGTAATGTACCGGACGGTTCGCGACATGGCCGAATTGTCTGGGGTTGTACCCGGATGATCCGACCATGCATGGTGCGACCAGAGTGATCTGTGTGTGGGCCTATGTTGGGTCGGATGGTCCGGCAAAATACGTCGGGCGGTCCGGCGAAATACATCGGGCGGTTCGCGATGTCGTCGGACTGTCTTAGATGATGCTCGAATGGTCCAGCCGCGCCCAGAACCTATCGCGTGCCTAGTGGCAACGACTGTGATGGTGACACGAATGCATTCATCGGCATACCATATGATGGCTGGGCCAAGGGTGACCCATTTGTAGCCGATGTGCTTGGTGCAGGTGACTCTGTATTAGACTCACGCGAAGGAAAACTAGGAGCGATTGATTTCTCATATGAACGTATATGCATTTTAATAGATTCATCTACATATTGCTTTAATTGATCTCCTCATTGATCCATGAAAATCGTAAGAGATAGATTTTGAGCACTTACAACAGGACCCTGAAGCGGAGGTAGGAGAGACCATATCGATCTCCCCTTGACGGATGATCTTCTGATGGCAATCCACCATGAAGTGTGACAAGTACATTTCCATCGCCTCTTTGTGTCGTTCGGAGAGTTTATGCAGCAGTTCCGCCTCCTCCTTGCCGCGTTGTTCGTTCCATTGCCGCATCACCTTCTTCTTATCGTGCATCACGAGGTCCTCAAAGGGTCTTTGGTCATTAGCCGGGAGTGCCTCCATGGCCGGCTTGATGATGTTGGTGGTGGAGATCTTGTTGTGGTTCATAGAACCGGCCATCTATGGGCCGATTTTTAGCAGATCTAGACACCTAGTCCCTAGAGGAGTCGCCAAAAAGTGTGTTGGCACCAATCCATGCGCCAAACACGGGAACGGACCGCCCGACGGGGCTCTCTGCGGAGGCATGGACGGTCCGCGGCATAGGGCCGGACGGTCTGTGACCTGGCGCAGGAGCGACTCCTCCTCTGCACACTTCCGGACGGTCCGCGCCTGGGGACGGCCTGCGATAGCACAGAGGGTCTTCTTCTCCGTGAAGAACCCTAGAACTCGTCCCAGGAGAGATCCCGTCGAGGAGGAGAGTTCCAAGGGGGTTGCTCTAGGTCGGCAGGCCGCCCGGTGCTCCTCTAATTGGCGTAGAGCCGAGTAGATATTGTTGTGGAAGACTAAACTAGATCTAATCGTAAGGCTAAATTACGCCTACTCCTAGGAATTGGAAGAACGAAAAGGTAAAACCGATAAATAGATTTGATTTGATCGATTGTAGGGGGTTCAATCGGCCGTAATCCTTCATCTATATAAAGAGGGAGGTTTGGACCCGTTACAAACCAAACTCTTGAGTTAATGTCGCAAATTTGCTAATAACCGTAGCAAGAAACTCGGAACATTAACTGGCTCTCTGTGCGCGCGGACCGTTCGCGCTACTGTCACGGACTGTCCGGACCGCGGACCGTCCGGCCTTAGGACCGAACTGTCCGCCCTGCCTATTTTGGTGCTCAACACCAAGCCAACGTGCTAGGCATACTATTCGCCCATGTGAGCTACGCACATCACATGTGATTATAATTTTACTATCCTTCTTTATTTAGATCTCCTCGCTTCCTTTTTTACACTACCGAAATTTGACTCTTTGCCGAGTATCAAATGATTTACCGAGTGTTAGCTCTTTGCTGAGTGCCAAGCAAAAAACCCTTAGTAAAAAAACACTCGGCAAATAAACACTCGGCAAATAGTTTATTTGCCGAGTGTTTTTTTGACACTCGGCAAAGAGTCTTCACCGAGTGTTTTATTTTTGACACTCGGCAAAGAATTTCTTTGTCGAGTGTTTTATTTTGGACACTAGGCAAAGACAATTTAAAAATCACATTTTAAAGCAGTAAATTAATTCAAATGAAAAAAGATTTCAACTTCAAATTTGAATAACTCATCAAAATGTACAATTTATATTTTGATCATTTCTTCATATGACAAAATAAAAGTAAATTTGTTCATAAAACCTATATCTATCTCGTAGTTTATGAAACTACAAGAGGGATGTACAAGATTTTTGAATAATGTTAGAACCATCATATGAGATGAACAAATGACCAAACAACCAAAATAAACTTTGTAGATCTTGAGAAGTTATAGAATTTTGTAGGTCTTGAAAAGTTATGAAACTTTGTAGTTGACAATGTTTTGGTTTAAAATCATCTTGTCATGCAAAACTATGTTTGAATTTTAAAATTTGAAATTTTTAAACTACTTCGGATGGAAAAACCATCAAAATAAAAGTTGTAGGTATTGAAATGTAATGAAACTTTGTAATTGACAAAAAATTTATTTGAAATCATATTATCATTGAAAAATTTGTGTGAAGTTTTCAAATTTGAAATTCAAAGTTTGTAAACGGCCTCAGTTGTAAAAACTATCAAAACATAACTTGTAGATCTTGAAAAGTTATGCAACTTTATAGTTGGTCACATTTTCAAATGAATATATTTAGTGCCTCAAATAATCAAATTACTCTCGATTTGTTATAGTACATGAGGAATGAAAACATAATATAGACACAATTGATGTAGTACTGTAGTGGTAGAGGAGGGTATGGGAGAGAGAGGTTGTGAGTTTGAATCTTACCATTCACAAAAAACATGTAAATTTGATTCTAAATACTTTTCTCTTTGATGTCTTTTGTAGGTATTAGTGTCATCATGCAATGTAAATTTGATTCTAAATACTTTTCTCTTTGATGTCTTTTGTAGGTATTAGTGTCATCATGTAAGACAACCTTCCATGGAATGGCCCCTTTTGTCTATGTTCGTCTAGAGTGTTTAGGATTCGTGAGGGCATAAGTTAGCTCAACTTTCCCTTGGTTAGATTAGATAGGGACTAAAATTTAGCATAAATGTTTATAATGCTTGAAGTATTTGTGTCATTTCTTAGATTTTTCCCCAAAATACACTCATGGTCGTTGGGGAAAGTGTTTCCTCATTCCCATAAAAACACTTCTTTGAGCGTTTAGGTCAATCCAATGTAGCAAGTCTGACCGCTTCAGAAATTAGTTCTCTCCATAATTTCCCACTTAGGAATGGAACTCTTGTATTTATTTGCTCCTAATCCATGATGGTATTACTTTTGTCTCGCATTCTCTTGATTTCGTCTCACTTGTGCCTCACCCTCTTCTGGAGTCTTATACCTCACAAAATCTTTCTAGTGGTCCCTTAACCTTTTTGTAATTGGCAATGAAAGTCAAAGTATGATCCTTCTTGACATATTCATTATAAAACTTCTCCTTATAGCTCTAGAATTGTGTGGACATTTTATTTATAGCCTAGGTCTTAATTGCTTCTTATGTCCCTTGTTATAGTCTGAGATGTCCACTAAGGTCATTCCAAGGAATCATAAGTTCATATAGGATATGTAACTTTTGATGATTATGGTGGGTTGTTGGAGTTAATCCTAACTTCCGACGATGCCACCATGCATTGAAAGTTAGTGGTCCGACCATATTAACTTATGGTGGCTCTCTTAGGTCGGTGGAAGTTAGTAACTTCCAACAACAGTTGTTAGAAGTTATAACTTTCATCCCATTTCTTCTGGAACCTATCTTCTGTCGAAAGTTAGAGTATGGTTAGCATTCAACTTCCAACGATTATGGTTAACTTCAGACATATTTAGCTATTGTCCAATATCTCCACATACCACAAGCATACTAGAACCTTCTAGAGTCATATTCACTCGAGTCAACTTGGTGGTAAATATTTATGCTCCAATTCACTCTGGTCCATGGGCTCCATCTCCTCTTCTAGCTGTAGAACGTATTCCCATCCATAGTCGTCGTCTCCCTCTTGTTGTAGCTCATTGATCGATATGAGCTTACATATCAGTGATCAAGTTGTTGGCCTCATCAATCTACAACTTGAGGTCATGACTGAGACTCTCAAACACTTGTGGTGCCTTCTGGTCGAGCCTCGTCCATGGCCACAACAGGTGTGGCTCACTCCTTGACCTTGACTCTACTTTGTTGAGGTCGCTTCCTGGTTCTAAGCAAACATGAGTTGCTGCTCAAACTTGTGACACTATTAAAATCATCAAATAAAAATAATACAGTTAGTTTATTAAATGGTAATTATGGTAATGATTTTTCTTTTAAGTGTTTGTTATTTATTTGCATTTGGAATGATTTTTGAATGCTCATGATTGATTTTGGATATTTATATTAATAACATTTCTTCTTAAATGAAAATTTATATAAATAATATAATAATTATTAGTCCAAAAAATATATTTTATATAAATAATTTTGGTATAATTATTATGAATTTTAGGGTTATTTAAAAATATGTTTTTGAAATTAGAAAAGAAAAAGAAAAAAGAAAGAAAAACCCTAAACTAAACACTAACCCTAAAGCCCACTAGAGGCCCATGTAAGACCGCCGCCACCTCTCCTGGTTCTCCCAGCCGCCACTCTTCCTTCCCCCCCTTCTCTCTCTCCTCCCTTCCCCCTTTCTCTCCCATGCGCGCAGCCACACGCCTGCCGATAGCGCCCAGGAACTTCTAGGTCGCCCGACCACCCCGCGCTCAAGCCCCGCGACCCCGACGCCCCACCCGCGCGCCCAGGCCGCGCAGCCGACGCGCCCAAGCCCTGACTCCGGCTCAACCGCGACGCTCACGCCGTGCCAGGAGCAACCCCGCGCCTAGGCAATCGATCGGCCGAGGACCCCACACCCGCGCCAACCAAAGCCCGCGACCGTTCTTCTTCTTGCGTTAAGGAGGTTCACGCCGGTCGTTTCTCCCTCTTCCCATTCTCCATTTCCTCCTCACCGTTAATGATGGTAACGCTCCATTGATGGCTGTAGTGATGGCCGCCGTTTCTCCTCTCTCCCTTCTCCGGCGCCCTCTCCCCTTCCCTCCCATTCTCTATAAATTGGACAGCCACTCCCTTCCTCTCTTCCTCCCCGAGCTCCCTCTCTCTCTCACGCGCTCCTCACTCTCATGCTCGCCGCCGACCACGCCACTGGAGCTCCGTCCGCGCAACACCTCGATCGCGCCCGTTCCTTGCCCGCCGAGCCCTACCTGCTCGTCGACCTCCATCCCTGCGCATGAGTAAGAACCCAAGGTTGAAGACAACCCCAAAATATTAATTTATTTTCTAAAGCATGTTTTGAATTAATTTATGAATTTGTGAATTATCGTTGTAATATTGAGATGATGTGATTTGGCGATTCATGTGTATGTGAATCATTGAGTATATGTGTATTAGACATGTTATTTGTGCGCAATGGTTTTGACGAAATTCGGTAAAAATACTAAATAAGTTATGTCATGATTAATTAACTTTGTGATTTGGTACTAGAAACGTTTGCGATTAACTTCTCATTTTAGCGCATAAAACAATAGTATGTTAGTAATTGTTTAATTGTAGTTTTAGTGATATAAGAAATTGAATTAGGCACTAAGCCACGTATTTCCGGTCAAATGAAAATATAGATGTTACTAGTCATGATAAATGTATTCATAAGTATAGCACTTAATTACTTAGAATTAGTGAAAGGGAAATGTGTCCGTAGGCCATTTCTATAAGTATTTTGGTGATTAGATGCCCAACACATTAAATGAGTTCTTATGTGCAAAATGTGTGAAGAGTGCAAATCAAAGCATAAGGTATGTTTCTAGACTTAGTATATTATTGTATACTAATGTGTTTGTCTAAGTGCTAGAAACAGTGACAAAAGAAGAAGAAAAGAAAAGGAAAATAGTTGGCCGTGTGCAGCCAACACCAACTCTGGCCAGGCACACCGGACTGTCCGGTGGTGCACCGGACACTCGGGTCAGGTGCTGTTGCTGGCCCAGAGTAAGTGACATACTCTGAGGCATCACCAGTGAGTCCGGACCCCCATGGGAAGGTGCCGGACCCCTGTATATACGGTTCGGGTCTCCAAGTTTGGTCCAGGACCTCCACGTGAGCGAACCGGACCCCTAGAATGGGATCCGGACCCCCCTGTATGGGGTCCGGGCCACCCACAGTGGGGTCCCAGGGTTCCAGGACAGAACATACCTGGGCCTTAATCAGGACCTAGGCGGGGGTCCGGTGCCGACACGTGTCCAGACCTGATCTGGTGGGATCCGGATCTTATCACATAAACTCTTGCTCCCTGCCCAGGCGGAGACCCGATGCTGCCACGTGGCCTACTACGCAGCTGACAGGCGGCGAGGCTGGCCAACGGTGAACCGGTTGCTCTCGGGAAAAAACAGAGGCAAACAACTAGAATTCACCGGTGAGCCAACAGTCGCCAGTGCCAACGGTCGGCTGCGCAATCCGCGGGCGACACGTGGCCTGCAGCAACAGTCCGATGCGCCAGATATGGAAGGAGATCGTGCACCAGACAGCTACAGTGACTGTCCGGTGGTGCACCGGACTGTCCGGTGCACCACCCGACAGAAGGCAAGTTTGGCCTTCCAAGTTGGCCTCCAATGGCTCTTAGCTGCCTTGGGGCTATAAAAGAGACCCCTAGGCGCATGGAGGAGAATACGAAGCTTACAAGAAACATCCTAAGACTTCTAGACTCTGCTTTCACGCAATCGGATCATCGTTCTTAAGATTTGAGCACTATTCGAGTTGTAAATTCCTCGTGTTGTGTTTGTGTGCTCACCTTCTCACTTGTGTGCGTGGTTGTACTGTGGTCTTGTGTGCGTCGCTCTCCCCAACCTTACTCTGTGCTTTCTTTGTGATCTCAATTGTAAGGGCGAGAGACTCCAAATTGTGGAGATTCCTCGCAAACGGGAAAAATACTCTAAAGGAAAAGACCGTGGTATTCAAGTTGATCATTGGATCACTTGAAAGGGGTTGAGTGTAACCCTCGTTCATTGGGACGCCACAACGTGGAAGTAGGCAAGTGTTACTTGGCCGAACCACGGGATAAAAATCGCGTGTCTCGTGTGTTGCTTATTGTGATTGCTTTGTTTGCACGAGCGTGTTCCTTAGCCACTTGATTTCACTAACACCTTGATAATCAAGTTTGTGGCTATTTAGTGTTTAATTTTACAGGATCACATATTCCCCCATCTAGGTGCTCTCAATTGGTATCGGAGCCATACTCTTCATCTAAGGGACTAACCGCCCGAAGAGATGGATCCTAAGGGTAAGGGGATGGTGGTCAACAATAAAGAGAAGGAGTCCCTCTTCAACGAGCCAAGAGACGACAAGCCCACTGACTCAGGCTCGAGTCACAAGAAAAGGGACGGGAAGAAGAAGAGACGTGTCAAGAAGATCATCTACTACGACAGTGATGCATCATCTTCTTCACCAAGGGATGACAACGACGACAACGACTCTTCGTCAAAGAAAAAGATGGTTAATCAAAATTATTCTTTTGATTACTCTCGCATTCCCTATAATTTAAATGCGCATCTACTTTCAATTCCCCTTGGAAAACCTCCACACTTTGATGGAGAGGACTATTCGTTTTGGAGTCATAAAATGCGTAGTCATTTATTCTCTCTCCATCCTAGCATATGGGAAATTGTAGAAAATGGGATGCATTTTGATAGCACTGATAACCCTGTGATTATCAATGAACAAATCCATAAAAATGCCCAAGCCACTACTGTTTTGCTATCATCTCTGTGCAGGGATGAATATAACAAGGTTAGCGGCTTGGACAACGCCAAGCAAATCTGGGACACCCTCAAGATCTCACATGAGGGAAATGATGCCACCATGATCACCAAGATGGAACTGGTGGAGGGCGAGCTGGGAAGATTCGCGATGATCATGGGAGTGGAGCCAACTCAAACGTACAACAGGCTCAAGACCCTGGTCAACAAAATCCGAAGCTACGGAAGCACAAGATGGACGGATCATGATGTCGTCCGACTCATGCTAAGGTCATTTACTGTAATTGACCCCCATCTTGTCAACCTTATTCATGAAAATCCCAGGTACACCAAGATGACGCCCGAGGAGATTCTCGGAAAATTTGTGAGCGCATGATGGTGAAGGAGGCTCGATACGTGGACGATGCACTAAACGGTCCACTACCCATCTACCAGCCACAACCCGTTGCTCTCAAAGCAACCAGCAGCAGGGAGGCGCTACCAAGCAAGGTGGCACAAGTGGAGGCTACCGGGCTCAATGAAGATGAGATGTTGCTTATCATCAAGCGCTTCAAGACCACACTCAAAGGACACAAAGAGTACCCCAACAAGAATAAAACAAGGGGAAAGCGCTCCTGCTTCAAATGCGGTAAGACTGGTCACTTTATTGCTCAATGTCCCGATAATGAAAATGACCAGGCACAAGAAAGATTTGGGAAGAAGGAGAAAAAGAAGAACTATAGGAAGACGAAAGGCGAGGCTCATCTTGGGATTCTGATTTCTTTTCATCTGACTCCGACGATGAGGGACTAGCTGCCTCGGCCTTCGACAAGTCATCACGCTTCCCCAACTAACATCATACATGTCTTATGGCAAAGGAGAAGAAGGTACGTATTCGGGACACTCCCAAGTACACTTCCTCTAGTGATGAAGAATCTTCTGACGATGAAGTAGATTACTCTGAATTGTTTAAAGGTCTAGATAGAGCTAAGGTAGAGAAAATTAATGAATTAATTGATGCTCTAAAAGAAAAAGATAGACTACTAGAAAAGCAAGAGGACATTTTGTATGAGGAACATGACAAATTTGTTAGTTTGCAAAAATCTCTTGCTTTAGAAACTAAGAGAAATGAAATGCTATCTTCTGAGTTATCTGCTTGCCATGAATCTATCTCTAGTTTAAAGAGTTTAATTGATGAATTAAATGCTAAGCTAGAGGAACTAAATAAAACTAGTTCATGTGTAAAGCATGTTAGTATTTGTAATAGATGTAAGGATTTTGATGTTGATGCCTGTGATGAACATCTTATTTCTATTACTAAATTAAATGATGAGGTGGCAAGTCTTAATGCTCAACTTAAGACTTGCAAAATTGATTTTGATAAATTAAAATTTGCTAGGGATGCCTACACTATTGGTAGACACCCCTCAATTAAGGATGGACTCGGGTTTCGGAAGGAAACCAATAACTTAACAAGCCAAAGGATTCCCGTTCTCAACAAAGAGAAAGCTAAGGGAAGGCCCCTATGGCGAATAGTCCTCAAAGGAACCATGCTTTTATTTATGATAGGAAATTTACTAATCGTTCTCATTATAATAAGAGTTATGTTCATACTGCTTATAATGATTCACATGCTATGTTTGCCTCTAGCTCCACTTTTGTGCATGGTAGAAGTAGGCCTAGGAGAAATCATGTTGTGCATCATGTGCCTAGGAAAATGTGCAATGAACCTACTACTGTTTTTAATGCTTGCAACACTTCTTTTGTTCTTTCATGTAAGAATGTAAAAGTAGTTGCTAGGAAGTTGGGATCTAAATGCAAGGGAGACAAAACTTGCATATGGGTTCCAAAAACTATATTGACTAACTTTGTAGGACCCAACAAGAGTTGGGTACCTAAAACCCAAGCGTAAATTGCCTTGCAGGTTTATGCATCCGGGGGCTCAAGCTGGATTATCGGCAGCGGATGCACGGACCACATGACAGGGGAGAAGAAAATGTTCACCTCCTACGTCAAGAACAAGGATTCTCAGGATTCGATCATCTTTGGAGATGGGAACCAAGGCAAGGTCAAAGGATTAGGAAAAATAGCCATTACATCTAAGCATTCTATCTCTAATGTGTTTTTAGTTGAATCGCTCGGGTATAATCTGTTATCTGTGAGTCAATTGTGTAACATGGGTTATAACTGTCTATTTACAAATATAGATGTATCTGTCTTTAGAAGGAGTGATGATTCATTAGCGTTTAAGGGTGTATTAGATGGCAAACTCTACTTAGTAGATTTTTCGAAAGAGAATGCCGATCTAGATGCATGCTTAATGGCTAAGACTAATATGGGCTGGCTTTGGCATCGCCGTCTAGCACATGTTGGGATGAAGAACCTTCATAAACTTCTAAAGGGAGATCATGTGTTAGGACTTGTAAGGAAAATGGACCCTGGACCATTTGGCTAATTGAGTTTTGGTGTTTGATGATCAACACAATTCGTGAATTAATAAGTTTCTCTAGTGTTTATGTTTGTAGTTCACAGGATGCAAGAATTACTTGGACTAATGAATTGAGGAAAGCAACACCTCAAAAAAAGACATTAAGAATATCAAAGAAGAGTCCAAGATTGAAGGCGTGTGCTGCCTGCGGACTGTCTGTGCGTGGAGCACCGGACTGTCCGGTGGCACACCGGACTGTCCGGTGCACCAGGGAACAGCAGCCCAATGGCTAGTTCCAGGTGGCACCCGGAGAGAAGACCACTGGACTGTCCGGTGTGGAAAGCCTACAGCGCCAACGGTCACCTGCTCTGACAGGGCAACGGCTAGGCACACCGGACAGGCTACAGTGCACTGTCCAGTGCACCACCGGACTGTCCGGTGTGCCGCAGAAAGCGGCATCTTTTCTCCAACGGCTCTATTTGTGTTGGGGGCTATAAATACACCCCAACCGGCCATTTCCAAGTGTGGGAGCCCAAGAGACATACCAAGGCATATAGTAGACATTCCCAAGTGCTCTTACACCCAAGTGCTTAATAGAATCACTCGGTGATTAGCGTAGGTGCTTTGCGAAGTGCTTAGGTTAGTTAGACCGCTCTAGCGCTTGCTCTAGGTGAACCCTAGATTGTTGAGTGAGTTTAGATAAACCTCACAACCCCTTGGCTCTTGCGTGAGCCGTTGTAATTGTACCGAGTGGGGCGAGAGTCTTGCGAGACCGTGACAACCGTGTTTGTGTCACGGCCGCCACCGTGTACGGAGGGAACGAGGCCCGCGACGTTTCGGCCGGAAGCTCGATAGTGGAGACGGCGGGGAGCGTCCAAGAGGTGCCGGAAGCGGAGCACCACTTGCGTGTGGAGAAGGCCCGCAGCTCTCTATGGAGTTACTCGACCAAGGTGCTTGGCCCTCGCGTGGGCTTCCCTTTGCGTAGGGGCACCAACAAGGATTAGTCGGGACCTTGCGCGGTTCCGGATACCTCGGTAAAAATACCAGCGTCATCCACGAGAGTTTGCTTCTCTACTTTGCTCTTTAAGATTCTGCATTTATATTAAGCATTTAAGTTTCAATCTTGTATTCATACTTATATAGTGTAGATTGAAACTTAGCCATTGCGGTAGAGATAGCAACACTTAGACAAAACCTAGTTTGCACATTTTAGTTTGATTATTTGCATAGGTTTTGCTCTAGGGATTTAATTGTGGCCTAGTTTAGTGAAAGTTTTAGAAGTCCTAATTCACCCCCTCCTAGGCGTCACCCGTTTCCTTCAACTGGTATCAGAGCCTGGTTTGGCTCATTTGAAACGCTTTAGCTTCACTGCTAAAAGAGCCGACGCTTTTTAGAGGAAGGGATGGATACCCATAGGCCACCACACTTTGAAGGCACTAACTTCCCATATTATAGTGCTAGAATGGCTTGTTACCTAGACGCCGTTGATCTAGGTGTTTGGCGAGTCACTCGTGACGGGATGAAACCCCCCAAGAATCCCGAGAAACCCACCACGAGTGAGGAAAAAGAAATTCATTTAAATGCTAGAGCCAAAAATTGCTTGTATGATTCTCTTAGCATGGATATTTTTAATCAAGTATTTACCTTGAAAACTGCTAATGAGATTTGGCTAAAATTGCATGAGCTCCATGATGGCACATCAAATGTCCGTGAGCAAAAACATTGCCTAGTCTTAAATGAGTATAATTCCTTTGCTATGAGAGATGATGAGCTTGTTAGAGATATGTATTCTCATTTAAATCTGATCATCAATGAGCTCAACTCTATTGGCATAAATAAGCTAGGTGATGCGGACATTGTAAGGAAGATTATCTCCCTGCTACCGCAACAAAGATATGGGAGCATCATCACCATCCTTCACAACACAGAGGACTTGAGTACTATGACCCCGACCATTGTGATTGGGAAAATCACGGCTTTTGAGATGTCGCGAAAAATGTGTCGGGGAGAGGAGCCAACTTCCTCAAGGCCATATGCTTTTGCATGTGATGAAAGGAAGGGTAAAAAGAAGGCTCCCACTCCAAGTTCCTCAAGTGAAGAAGAGGAAGAAGAAGAAAGTGATGATGATGAAGATAATCAACCATGCACATCATCCTCCGAGGACGAAGAAACAATCCGACGCGTCGGAAAGGTAATGGGGATGATCCGCAAGATTAATCTAATGGGTGTGCCCCTGTAGGTTGAAGATATTCTCTTTAACATTGACAGGAAAAAGCAAAGAAAGAGAGGATGCTTCACATGTGGGAAGAAGGGCCACTTCAGGGACAACTGTCCATCTATGGCCAAACCCAAAAAGGAGAGGAGCAAAGGCACGACGCTAACAAGTGTTAGAACTTGAGATGATTCTTCAAGTGAAGATGAACCTCCAAGGACGCACAACCACCAGTCCTCATCACGCTCATCACGGTCATCACACAAATGCCTTATGGCAAGAGGTAACAAAAGCATTCCATCCTCTAGTGATGAAAGTAGTAGTGATGATGAAGGTGAGGGAAAGCCCTCCGTAGATGAGCTTGCGGAAGCCGTTGAATTTTTCCAGGATGTTTGCACTAAGCAAAAAGCTCAACTTAAAACCTTGAAAAATAAGTTGATTAGCTCCCAAAATGATTACAAAGGTTTGCTAGAAAAATTTGAAACTTTTGCAAACTTAAATAGTGAGTTGTCAACTAAAATTGAGCTATTAGAGTCTAGTGCTCCATCCACTGCTACCGATGATGGCCTTATTAAAAAGAATGAAAAACTTAATGCTAAGTTAGCTATCTCCCAAAATACTAATGAAAATTTGCTAGAGAAAATGGAAATTCTTAGCATACACAATGATGAGCTAACTACTAAGCTAGAAAACATTGGTAGCACCCCAGGAGCATCTTTAATTAAAATTCCTGAAATTATTAAAAAGGATGCTTCTACTTCTTGCTTTGATTTAATTGATGATACTAACCCCTGCAACCAAGTTCCTGTTGAGAATATTGTTATAGAAACATGTTCGGATGAGGCTGCAAAGGAAAATGAGCAATTAAGGCAAGAAGTGGCTCATCTTGGCAAGGCTTTGTATGACAAGAAAGGCAAAGCCAATCAAATCCAACCTCCACAGGATAACACCACTGCGGGAGTGAACAAGCCTATGGAGGGAGAAACTGTGATTTGTAGGTTATGTCACAAGGAAGGCCACAAGTCTTTCCAATGCAAGACGATGACTGGGGATAAGCAAAGGGAAAAGCTCAAGCAAAAGCCATCAAGCAAAATCTCCAACACCTACATCAAAAAGGTGGACAAAAAGACTGCTACACCATATTTGATCAAGAAGAAAAAGAATGGAAAGGTGATAGCGATCAAGGCCAACAAGCAAGCCAACAAAGGAAAGGGGGCCAAACGCATCTGGGTGCCAAAGTAAATAATTTCAACTATGAAAAGCACCAAGAAGGTTTGGATCCCGAAAGGGAAGTGAGTGGACCGAAGGTCGAACGGGAAATTTGGAGACTTGGCAAAGATGGGATGTATATCATGGGATACATCATATTGGATCAAGTTTATTGCCAAGAGGGTTAGTAAATACTTTGGACCCAAATTTCCCACCCATGACTAAGGTAACTATATTTATTGTTTTCCTTATTTTTAGATATGCATATCTACTTTATTGTATCTAGTTTTACCTTTCATGCCTAGTATTTCATTTGATACTTGCTTTAGATTAACAATGCATGCATACTAGGTAAATCACATGGTAGGATTGCTTGCCTTAAATCCATATCCTTAAGCAAACCTACATGGTTTAACATGTTTATTTTAAGCACGGCACATAGCTTATTTAACATCCCTAAGTAAATGACACTAATGCATCAAAAGCTTGTATCTTACAATTTGTATCATTTAACTTGTATGTGCCAAAGCTCGGATTTTGGATAATCTGCCCTTCTTGATATCAAATCAAAGTGCATGTCTCCTATAAGTATTCAAAACTTGTATGCACACTTTTAGGGGGAGATTACTCTATAATCTAAGACTTTGAGACTAACACCCTTTTCAAGTCTATTTCTTGTGATAGTCTCATTGTAAGGAAAATGAAGTCCCCAGAGAAAGACAACAATCTTCCACTGCAAATCTCCAAGACCTCTTCATTTTACATCATTTACATGTCTTCTCCGACATTTTGGTTAGACTATATTTCATATCTTATACTTTCTTGTTGCTATACATGCATAAGTGGTTCAATCATATTCTATTACCTATGCATAAGGAAAGTTAGTCTATTCAAATCATGTCTTGCACCTATAATTTTCACATGCTTTTTCCTAAGTAGAAGATCTCTGTCAGGGGGAGTATTTCTTCGTCTCTAAAAAGGGGGGAGAAATTTCTTTCTAAAAGAGAACACTCATTTAGGGGGAGTTATCATTTGATGATATTTCTTCAAGTATTTCAATTCCTTACGAGGGCAAGATTTATTTACTTCCTACATGCTTTTAATGTCTTTCTTTTCGGTGGTTGATGCCAAAGGGGGAGAAGCTTAGGGACCAAAGCAATGAAAAATGTATCAAACACCAAACACCACAAATTTAAAATTTTAAATCTACAAGTGGCTTTTCAAGTGGTTTTGGTTATTTGGTCCAAAATAGGAAGTAAGTGAATTATGGAGTTAGGGGGAGGCTTAAGTCCATAATATCACATTGTGGGGACAATCATGCATCCTAGCAAGTAGATTGCATATTTTCATTCAAATACTTATATTATTTGCTTGTTTTGGTTGTGTTGTCATCAATCACCAAAAAGGGGGAGATTGTAAGGAAAATGGACCCCGAGCCATTTGGCTAATTGAGTTTTGGTGTTTGATGATCAACACAATTCGTGAACTAATAAGTTTCTCTAGTGTTTATGTTTGTAGTTCACATGATGCAAGAATTACTTGGACTAAGGAATTTAGGAAAGCAGCACCTCAAAAGAAGACATTAAGAATATCAAAGAAGAGTCCAAGATTGAAGGCGTGTGCTACCTGCGGACTGTCCGGTGCCCACACGCCGGACTGTCCGGTGCACCAGGGAACAGCAGCCCAACGGCTAGTTCCAGGTGGCACCCGGAGAGAAGACCACCGGACTATACGGTGTGAGGACTGGACTGTCCGGTGTGGAAAGCATGCGGCGCCAACGGTCACCTGCTCTGACAGGCTAGAGTGTGCGGTGCACTGTCCGGTGCACCACCGGACTGTCCGGTGTGCCGCAGAAAGCATCAGCTTTTCTCCAATGGCTCTATTTGTGTTGGGGGCTATAAATACACCCCAACCGGACATTTCCAAGTGTGGGAGCCCAAGAGACATACCAAGGCATATAGTAGACATTCCCAAGTGCTCTTACACCCAAGTGCTTAATAGAATCACTCGGTGATTAGCGTAGGTGCTTTGCGAAGTGCTTATGTTAGTTAGACCTCTCTAGCGCTTGCTCTAGGTGAACCCTAGATTGTTGAGTGAGTTTAGATAAACCTCACAACCCCTCGGCTCTTGCGTGAGCCGTTGTAATTGTACCGAGTGGGGTGAGAGTCTTGCGAGACCGTGACAACCGTGTTTGTGTCACGGCCGCCACCGTGTACGGAGGGAATGATGCCCGCGGCGTTTCGGCTGGAAGCTCGATAGTGGAGACGGTGGGGAGCGTCCAAGAGGAGCCGGAAGCAGAGCACTACTTGCGTCTGGAGAAGGCCCGCGGCTCTCTACGGAGTTACTCGACCAAGGTGCTTGGCCCTCGCGTGGGCTTCCCTTTGCGTAGGGGCACCAACGAGGATTAGTCGGGACCTTGCGCGGTTCCGGATACCTCGATAAAAATACTGCGTTATCCACGAGAGTTTGCTTCTCTACTTTGCTCTTTAAGATTCTGCATTTATATTAAGCATTTAACTTTCACTCTTGTATTCATATTATATAGTGTAGATTGAAACTTAGCCATTGCGGTAGAGATAGCAACACTTAGACAAAACCTAGTTTGCACATTTTAGTTTGATTATTTGCATAGGTTTTGCTCTAGAGATTTAATTGTGGCCTAGTTTAGTGAAAGTTTTAGAAGTCCTAATTCACCCCCCTCTTAGGCGTCACCCGTTTCCTTCAGGACTAACTGATGTCTGCTTTGAGAAAGACAGACCTTGTGCAGGACTAACTTGATGTTGTCATCACAGCAAGAATGTGATGACAACATCAAGACCACTGGAGCTTCTTCACATGGACCTCTTTGGACCCGTTGCCTACTTAAGCATCGGGGGAAGTAAATATGGTCTTGTAATTGTTGATGACTTTTCTCGCTTCACTTGGGTATTCTTTTTGCAGGACAATTCAGAAACCCAAGGGACCCTAAAGCGCTTTCTAAGGAGGGCTCTAAATGAATTTGAGCTAAAGGTGAAGAAGATAAGGAGCAACAATGGGTCCGAGTTCAAGAATCTGCAAGTTGAAGAGTTTCTTGAGGAGGAAGGCATCAAGCACGAGTTCTCCGCTCCCTACACACCATAACAAAATGGTGTGGTAGAGAGGAAGAACAGGACACTAATTGACATGGCGAGAACAATGCTTGGAGAGTACAAGACGCCTGAGCGGTTTTGGTCGGAAGCTGTGAACATAGCTTGCCACGCCATAAACCGGCTCTATCTGCATCGCCTCCTCAAGAAGACCTCCTACGAACTCCTTACCGGTAACAAACCCAATGTCTCTTACTTTCATGTATTTGGGAGCAAATGCTACATTCTAGTGAAGAGAGGTAGACATTCTAAATTTGCTCCCAAGGCAGTAGAAGGGTTTTTACTAGGGTATGAATCAAATACAAAGGTGTATAGGGTCTTCAACAAATCATCAGGATTAGTTGAAGTCTCTAGCGATGTTGTATTTGATGAGACTAATGGCTCTCCAAGATAGAAGGTTGATCTTGATGACATAGATGATGATGAAGTTCCAACGGCCGCAATGCGCACAATGGCGATAGGTGATGTGCGACCACAGGAACAACAGGAGCAAGATCAACCATCTTCCTCTACAATGGTGCATCCCTCAACTCAAGATGATGGACATGTACCTCAAGAAGAGGAGCGGGATCAAGGGGGAGCACAGGAAGATCAAGTGATGGAGGAAGAAGCCCCACAGGTCCTTCCAACTCAAGTCCGAGCTTCGATCCAAAGACATCACCCCGTCGATCAAATTCTGGGTGACATCAGCAAGGGAGTAACCACTCTCTCACGCTTAGCAAATTTTTGTGAGCATTACTCGTTTATCTCTTCTATTGAGCCTTTCAGGGTAGAAGAGGCCTTGCAGGATCCTGACTGGGTGTTGGCCATGCAGGAAGAGCTCAACAACTTCAAGAGAAACGAAGTCTGGAGCCTGGTGCCACGTCCAAAGCAAAACGTTGTGGGAACCAAGTGGGTGTTCCGGAACAAACAAGACGAGCACGGAGTGGTGACAAGAAACAAGGTTCGACTTGTGGAAAAAGGTTATGCCCGAGTCGCAGGTTTGGATTTCGAGTAGACTCTTACTCCTGTGGTGAGGTTAGAGTCAATTCGAATTTTGTTAGCCTAAGCCGCTCACCATTTTTTAGGCTGTTCCAAATGGACGTGAAGAGCGCTTTCCTCAATGGGCCAAACAAGGAGGTATACGTGGAACAACCCCCTGGCTTTGAGGATGACAGGTATCCCGATCAAAAGGCATACTGGTCCATGATAGGTTCATTACTTTATTTATGTGCTAATAGACCGGACATTATGCTTAGTGTATGCATGTGTGAAAGATATCCATCCGACCCCTGGGAATGTCACCTTGTGGCCATTAAGCGAATTCTTCGATATTTAGTTGCTACGTCGTGCTTCGGGATTTGGTATCCAAAGGGTTCTACCTTTGACTTAATAGGATACGCAGACTCCGATTATGCCGGGTGCAAGGTTGATAGGAAGAGTACATCAGGGACGTGCCAATTTCTAGGAAGGTCCTTGGTGTCCTGGAGTTCCAAGAAACAGACATCCGTTGCCCTATCCACCGCTAAGGCCGAGTATGTTGCCACAGGACAGTGTTGCGCGCAACTACTATGGATGAGGCAAACCCTCCGGGACTTTGGCTACAATCTGAGCAAAGTCCCACTCCTATGTGACTATGAGAGTGCAATCCGCTTGGCGGATAAACCTATTGAACATAGCCGCACTAAGCACATAGACATCCGACATCACTTCCTGAGGGATCACCAGCAAAAGGGAGATATGGATATTTATCATATTAGCACCGAGAAGCAGCTAGCCGATATCTTCACCAAGCCATTGGATGAGAAAACATTTTGCAGGTTGCGTAGTGAGCTAAATGTCTTAGATTCGCATAACTTGGATTGATCTATAGCATACATGTGTTCTATGCCTTTGATCATGTTACTTTGAGCATACATTACTCGTTGTATATTTGTGGTGCTCAAGATGTACAAGACCTCCCCGGACCTCACAAGTCCATATGCAAATGGTGCACATATTTAGGGGGAGATGTGCTACAACTTGACCCTTTGAGACTAACCTGTTTGTTTGAGTATACTTGATGTAGTCTCAAAGGTGCATTGAAAGGGAAAGGTGAACTTGGACAATGAAAAGACTTCCACTGCACTCCAGTATCAGTGGACTTACTTCCAAGTTCATACTTGCAATCTCATTGCCTTTTTGCTCTTAATTGACATCTTTTCGTGAGGCAATGGGGTTAAAGGTGAAAGGGAAATGTGCCCTTGGGCAATTTCTATAAGTATTTTGGTGATTAGATGCCCAACACATTAATTGAGTACTTATATGCAAAATGTGTGAAGAGTGCAAATCAAAGTGTAAGGTATGTTTCTAGACTTAGTATATTGTTTTGTATACTAATGTGTGTATCTAAGTGCTAGAAACAGTGACAAGACAAGAAGAATTGAATTAGAAAAAGGCTAGCTGTGAGCAACCAACATCAGCTCGGGTCTGGCACACTGGACTGTCCGGTGCGCTAGGCTGGCTGGCAGTAAACCGGCTGCTCTCGGGAAAACGCAGAGGCGTGCAGCTATAATTCACCGGACTGTCCGGTGAGCTAACAGTCGCCAGCACCAATGGTCGACCGCGCAATCCGCGCGCGACACATGGTCGCGCCAACGGTCGGTTGGGCACACCGGACTGTCCGGTGTGCACCGGACAGTGTCCGGTGCGCCAACCGATCTCGAGGACCAACGGTCGGATGCGCCAGATATGGAAGGAGATCGCGCACGGGACATCTACAGTGACTGTCAGGTGGTGCACTGGACTGTCCGGTGCACCACCCGACAGAAGGCAAGTTTGGCCTTCCAAGTTGGCCTCCAACAGCTCCTAGCTCCCTTGGGGCTATAAAAGGGACCCCTAGGCGCATGGAGGAGAACAACAAGCTTACAAGAAACATCCTAAGACATCTAGACTCCAGTTTCACGCAATGGGATCATCGTTCTTGAGATTTGAGCACTATTCGAGTTGTAAACTCCTCGCGCTGTGTTTGTGTGCTCATGTTCTCACTTGTGTGCGTTGTTGTGCTGCGGATTTGAGTCTTGTGTGTGTTGCTCTCCCCAACTTTACTCTATGCTTTCTTTGTGATCTCAATTGCAATGGCGAGAGACTCCAAATTGTGGAGATTCCTCGCAAACGGGAAACATACTCTAAAGGAAAAGACCATGGTATTCAAGTTGATCATTGGATCGCTTGAAAGGGGTTGAGTGCAACCCTCGTCCATTGGGACACCACAACGTGGAAGTAGGCAAGTGTTACTTGGCCGAACCACGGGATAAAAATCGCGTGTCTCTTGTGTTGCTTTCTCTGTGATTGTTGTGTTCACAAGAACTCGCTTCAAAGCTACTTAGCCGTACTAACACTTTAAACTAAGTTTTGTGGCTATTAGTGTTTGATTTTACAGGATCACCTATTCACCTCCCTCTAGGTGCTCTCAATTGGTATTAGAGCCGTACTCTTCATCTATGGGACTAATCGCCCGAAGAGATGGATCCTAAGGGAAAGGGGATGGTGGTCAACGACAAGGAGAAGGAGTCCATCTTCAATGAGCCAAGAGACGACAAGCCCACTGACTCAGGCTCGAGTCACATGAAGAAGGACAGGAAGAAGAAGAGGCGCATCAAGAAGATCATCTACTACGACAGCGATGCATCTTCTTCTTCACCAAGAGACGACAATGATGATGACTCTTCGTCGAAAAAGAAAATGGTTAATCAGAACTACTCATTTGACTATTCTCGCATGCCATACAATTCAAATGCGCATTTACTATCAATTCCTCTTGGAAAGCCTCCACACTTTGATGGAGAAGACTATTCATTTTGGAGCCATAAAATGCGTAGTCATCTATTTTCTCTTCATCCTAGTATTTGGGAAATTGTGGAGAATGGGATGCATTTTGATAGTACTGATAACCCTGTGATTATAAATGAACAAATTCACAAAAATGCCCAAGCCACTACTGTGTTGCTAGCATCTCTTTGCAGGGATGAATATAATAAGGTGAGCGGCTTGGACAACGCTAAGCAAATCTAGAACACCCTCAAGATATCTCATGAGGGAAACGACGCCACCATGATTACCAAAATGGAGCTGGTGGAAGGCGAGCTGGGGCGATTTGCGATGATCAGGGGAGAGGAGCCAACTCAGACCTACAACAGGCTCAAGACCCTGGTCAACAAGATCCGAAGCTACGGAAGCACAAGATGGACGGATCATGACGTCGTCCGACTCATGCTAAGGTCATTTACAGTAATTGACCCCCATCTTGTCAACCTTACTCGTGAAAATCCCAGGTACACCAAGATGATGCCTGAGGAGATTCTTGGAAAATGCATGAGCGAGCGCATGATGGTGAAGGAGGCGTGATACGTAGACGATGCGCTTAATGGTCCACTACCATCTTTGAGGCACAACCCATTGCTCTCAAAGCAACCAGCAGCAGGGAGGCACTACCTAGCAAGGTGGCACAAGTGGAAGCTACCGGGCTCAATGAAGATGAGATGGCACTCATCATCAAGCGTTTCAAGACTGCACTAAAAGGACGCAAGGAGTACCCCAACAAGAACAAAACAAGGAGAAATCGCTCCTGCTTCAAATGCAGTAAGACTGGTCATTTCATAGCTCAATGCCCCGATAATGATAATGACCAGGAACAAGAAAAGTATGGGAAGAAAGAGAAGAAGAATAATTATAGGAAGGCGAAGGGCGAGGCGCATCTTGGAAAAGGAATGGAATTCTGACTGCTCTTCATCCGACTCTGACAATGAAGGATTGGCTGCCTCGGCCTTCGACAAATCTTCGCTCTTCCCCAACGAACGCCATACTTGCCTTATGGCTAAGGAGAAGAAGGTATGTATTCGGGACACTCCCAAGTATACTTCTTCTAGTGATGAAGAGTCATCTGATGATGAAGTAGACTATACTGAATTGTTTAAAGGCTTAGATAGAAATAAAGTAGACAAAATTAATGAATTAATTGATGCCCTTAATGAAAAGGATAGATTGCTAGAGAAGCAAGAAGATATTTTGTATGAAGAGCATGACAAATTTATTAGTGTTCAAAAATCTCTTGCTCTAGAAATTAAAAGAAATGAAATGCTATCCTCTGAGTTGTCTGCTTGCCATGAATCTGTCTCTAGTTTAAGGAGTTTAAATGATGAATTAAATGCTAAGCTAGAGAAAGTTAATAAATCTAGTTCAGGTGTAGAGCATGTTGTTATTTGTAATAGATGTAAGGATTTTGATGTTGATGCCTGTGATGAACATCGTGTTTCTATTACTAAATTAAATAATGAGATGACAAGTCTTAATGCTCAACTTAAGACTTGCAAGGATGATTTTGATAAATTGAAATTTGCTAGGGATGCCTACACTGTTGGTAGACACCCTTCAATTAAGGATGGACTTGGTTTTCGAAAGGAAACCAAGAAATTAACAAGCCAAAGGACTTCCGTTCTCAACAAGGAGAAAGGGAAGGCCCCTATGGCAAGTAGTCCTCAAAGGAACCATGCTTTTATCTATGATAGGAAAATTGCTAGTCATCCTCATTATAAGAAGAATCATGTTCATGTTGCTTATAATGATTCACATGCTATGTTTGCCTCTAGCTCTACTTTGGTTCAAGGTAGAAGTAGGCCTAGGAGAAATCATGTTGTGCCTCATGCTCCTAGAAAAATGTGCAATGGACCTTCTATTGTTTATCATACCTGAAATACTTCTTTTGTGCTTTCATGTAAAAATGCATAAGTAGTTGCTAGGAAGCTAGGATCCAAATGCAAGGGAGATAAGACTTGTATTTGGGTTCCAAAAGTTATTATGACTAACCTTGTAGGACCCAACAAGAGTTGGGTACCTAAAACCCAAGATTAAATTGCCTTGCAGGTTTATGCATCCGGGGGCTCAAGCTGGATTATTGACAGCGGATGCACAAACCACATGACAGGGGAGAAGAAAATGTTCACCTCCTACGTCAAGAACAAGGATTCCCAGGATTCGATCATCTTTGGAGATGGGAACCAAGGCAAGGTCAAAGGATTAGGAAAAATAGCCATTACATCCGAGCATTCTATCTCTAATGTGTTTTTAGTTGAATAGCTCGGGTATAATCTGTTATCTGTGAGTCAATTATGTAACATGGGCTATAATTGTTTATTCACAAATATAGATGTATCTGTCTTTAGAAGGAGTGATGGTTCATTAGCATTCAAGGGTGTATTAGACAACAAACTCTATTTAGTAGATTTTTCGAAAGAGAATGCCGATCTAGATGCATGCTTAATGGCTAAGACTAATATGGGCTGGCTTTGGCATCGCCGTCTAGCACATGTTGGGATGAAGAACCTTCATAAACTTCTGAAGGGAGATCATGTGTTAGGACTAAATGATGTCTGCTTTGAGAAAGACAGACCCTGTGCAGCATGTCAGGTAGGGAAACAGGTGGGAAGTACTCATCACAGCAAGAATGTGATGACAACATCAAGACCACTAGAGCTTCTTCACATGGACCTCTTTGGACCTGTTGCCTACCTAAGCATCGGAGGAAGTAAGTATGGTCTTGTGTTTGTTGATGACTTTTCCCGCTTCACTTGGGTATTCTTTTTGCAGGACAAATTAGAAACCCAAGGGAAGCGCTTTCTAAGGAGGGCTCAAAATGAGTCTGAGCTTAAAGTGAAAAAGATAAGGAGCGACAATGGGTCCGAGTTCAAGAATCTACAAGTTGAAGAGTTTCTTGAGGAGGAAGGCATCAAGCACGAGTTCTCCACTCCCTGCACACCACAGCAAAACGGTGTGGTAGAGAGGAAGAACAGGACGCTTATTGACATGGCGAGAACGATGCTTGGAGAGTTCAAGATGCCCGAGCGGTTTTGGTCGGAAGCTGTGAACACAGCTTGCCACGCCATAAACCGGCTCTATCTGCATCGCCTTCTCAAGAAGACCTCCTACGAACTCCTTACCGGTAACAAACCCAATGTCTCTTACTTTCGTGTATTTGGGAGCAAATGCTACATTCTGGTGTAGAAAGGTAGACATTCTAAATTTGCTCCCAAGGCTATAGAAGGGTTTTTACTAGGGTATGAATCAAATACAAAGGCGTATAGGGTATTCAACAAATCAACAGGATTAGTTGAAGTCTCTAGCGACGTTGTATTTGATGAGACTAATGGCTCTCCAAGAGAGCAAGTTGATCTTGATGATATAGATGAAGATGAAGTTCCAACGACCGTAATGCGCACGATGGCGATAGGTGATGTGCGACCACAGGAACTATAGGAACAAGATCAACCTTCTTCTTCAACGCTGGTGCATCCCCCAACTCAAGATGATGGACAGGTACCTCAAGAAGAGGAGAGTGATCAAGGGGGAGCACAAGAAGAACATGTTATGGAGGAAGAAGCACCATGGGTCCCTCCAACTCAAGTCCGAGCAACAATCCAAAGAAATCACCCCGTCAATCAAACATTGTGTGTTATTAGCAAGGGAGTAACGACTCGCTCATGTTTAGCTAATTTTTATGAGCATTACTCGTTTGTCTCTTCTATTGAGCCTTTCAGGGTAGAAGAGGCCTTGCAGGATCCGGACTGGGTGTTGGCCATGCAGGAAGAGCTCAACAACTTCAAAAGAAATGAAGTCTGGAGACTAGTGCTACGTCCAAAGCAAAACGTTGTGGGAACCAAGTGGGTATTTCACAACAAGCAAGATGAGCACGGGGTGGTGACAAGAAACAAGGCTCGACTTGTGGCAAAAGGTTATGCCCAAGTCGCAGGTTTGGATTTCGAGGAGACTTTTGCTCCTGTGGCTAGGCTAGAGTCAATTCGAATTTTGCTAGCCTATGCCGCTCACCATCTTTCAGGCTATTTCAAATGGACGTGAAGGGCGCTTTCCTCAATGGGCCAATCAAGGAGGAGGTATACGTGGAACAACCCCCTGGCTTTGAGGATGACAGGTATCTCGACCACGTGTATAAGCTCTCTTAGGCGCTCTATGGACTTAAGCAAGCCCCAAGAGCATGGTATGAATGCCTTAGAGGTTTCCTAATTGCTAATGCTTTCAAGGTTGGAAAAGCCGATCCCACTCTTTTTACCAAGACTTGTGATGGTGATCTTTTTGTGTTCCAAATTTATGTCGATGACATAATATTTGGCTCTACTAACCAAAAGTCTTGTGAGGAGTTTAGCAGGGTAATGATGCAGAAATTCGAAATGTCGATGATGGTCGAGTTGACATACTTCCTTGGATTCCAAGTGAAGCAACTCAAGGACGACACCTTCATCTCCCAAATGAAGTACACTCAAGATCTTCTCAAGAGGTTTGGGATGAAGGACGCCAAGCCTGCGAAGACACCGATGGGAACTGATGGGCATGTCGACCTCAACAAAGGAGGTAAGTCCATTGATCAAAAGGCATACCGGTCCATGATAGGTTCATTACTTTATTTATGTGCTAATAGACCAGACATTATGCTTAGTGTATGCATGTGTGCTAGATATCCATCCGACCCCAGGGAATGTCACCTTGTGGCCATTAAGCGAATTCTTCGATATTTAGTTGCTACGTCGTGCTTTGGGATCTGGTATCCAAATGGGTCTACCTTTGACTTAATAGGATACACAGACTCTGATTATGCCGGGTGCAAGGTTGATAGGAATAGTACATCAGGGACGTGCCAATTTCTAGGAAGGTCCCTGGTGTCCTGGAGTTCCAAGAAACAGACATCCATTGCCCTATCCACCGCTGAGGCCGAGTATCTTGCCGCAGGACAGTGTTGCGCGCAACTACTGTGGTTGAGGCAAACCCTCCGGGACTTCGGCTACAATCCGAGGAAAGTCCCACTCCTATGTGACAATGAGAGTGCAATCCGCTTGGCGGATAATCCTGTTGAACACAGCCGCACTAAGCACATAGACATCCGACATCACTTCCTGAGGGATCACCAGCAAAAGGGAGATATCGATATTTTTCATATTAGCATTGAGAACCAGCTAACCGATATCTTCACCAAGTCGTTGGATGAGAAAACATTTTGCAGGTTGCGTAGTGAGCTAAATGTCTTAGATTCCCGTAACTTGGATTGATCTATAGCATACATGTAGTCTATGCCTTTGATCAAGTTACTTTGAGCATTTACATTATTCGTTGTATATTTGTGGTGCTCAAGTTGTACAAGACCTCCCCGGACCTCACAAGTCCATATGCAAATGGTGCACATATTTAGGGGGAGATGTGCTACAACTTGACCCTTTGAGACTAACCTGTTTGTTTGAGTATACTTGATGTAGTCTCAAAGGTGCATTAAAAGGGAAAGGTGAATTTGGACGATGAAAAGACTTCCACTACACTCCGTATTAGTGTATTTAATTCCAAGTTCATACTTATGCTCTCATTGCCTTTTTGCTCTTAATTAACATTTTTGGTGAGGCAATGGGGTTAAAGGGCCAAAAATGATCCTGTTTTGGTGCTTAATGCCAAAGGGGGAGAAATTAAGGCCAAAGCAACTGGATCAGCCAACCACTTGAGAATTTTGAAAATAGTAGAGTTAGAATTTGTGATTTGTCCAAAACACTCTTATTTCAAAATTTGGTCTCTTATGGGGGATAATTTTGATTATGGGAAAAAGGGGGAGTTTTTGGCACTTGATCAATTTTGTGTTTGACTTAGAGATAGGAAAAAGAATTTGATTTGCAAAAACAAACCAAGTGGTGGCAAATAGTGATCCAAATATGTCAAATCATTAGCAAAAATAATTTGGTCTTCAATTACATTGATGTTGCACTTCTTTTGGTTGCTTTTGGATGTGTTGGCATAAATCACCAAAAAGGGGGAGATTGAAAGGGAAATGTGCCCTTGGGCAATTTCTATAAGTATTTTGGTGATTAGATGCCCAATACATTAATTGAGTACTTATGTGCAAAATGTGTGAAGAGTGCAAATCAAAGTGTAAGGTATGTTTTTGGACTTAGTATATTGTTTTGTATACTAATGTGTGTGTCTAAGTTCTAGAAACAGTGACAAGACAAGAAGAATTGAATTGGAAAAAGCCTAGCTATGAGCAGCCAACATCAGCTCGGGTCTAGCACACCGGACTGTCTGGTGGTGCACCGGACAGTGTCCGGTGCGCCAGGCTGGCCGGCGGTAAACCGACTGCTCTTGGGAAAACGCAGAGGCGTGCAGCTATAATTCACCGGACTGTCTGGTGGTGCACCAGGCTATCCAGTGAGCCAACGGTCGCTAGCGCCAACGGTCGATCGCGCAATCCGCGCGCGACACATGGTCGCGCCAACGGTCGGTTGGGCACACCGGACTGTCTAGTGTGCACCGGACAGTGTCCGGTGCGCCAACCAATCCCGAGGACCAACGGTTGGATGCGCTAGATATGGAAGGAGATCACGCACCGGACAGCTACAGTGACTGTCCGGGGGTGGACCGGGCTGTCCGGTGCACCACCCGACAAAAGGCAAGTTTGGCCTTCCAAGTTGGCCTCCAATGGCTCCTAGTTGCCTTGGGGCTATAAAAGGGACCCCTAGGCACATGGAGGAGGACAACAAGCTTACAAGAAACATCCTAAGACATCTAGACTCCGCTTTCATGCAATTGGATCACCGTTCTTGAGATTTGAGCACTATTCGAGTTGTAAACTCCTCGCGCTGTGTTTGTGTGCTCACGTTCTCACTTGTATGCGTTGTTGTGCTGCGGATTTGAGTCTTGTGTGTGTTGCTCTCCCCAACCTTACTCTGTGCTTTCTTTGTGATCTCAATTGTAAGGGCGAGAGACTCCAAATTTTGGAGATTCCTCACAAACGGGAAACATACTCTAAAGGAAAAGACCGTGGTATTCATCATCGGATCACTTGAAAGGGGTTGAGTGCAACCCTCATCCATTGGGATGCCACAGCGTGGAAGTAGGCAAGTGTTACTTGGTCGAACCACGTGATAAAAATCGCGTGTCTCTTGTGTTGCTTTCTCTGTGATTGTTGTGTTCACAAGAACTCGCTTCAAAGCTACTTAGCCATACTAACACTTTAAACTAAGTTTTGTGGCTATTTGTGTTTAATTTTACAGGATCACCTATTCACCCCCCCTCTAGGTGCTCTCAAAAGGGCCAAGAATGATCCTGTTTTGGTGCTTAATGCCAAAGGGGGAGAAATTAAGGCCAAAGCAACTGGATCAGCCAACCACTTGAGAATTTTGAAAATAGTAGAATTAGAATTTGTGATTTGTTCAAAATACTCTTATTGCAAAATTTGGTCTCTTATGGGGGAGAATTTTGATTATGGGAAAAGGGGGAGTTTTTGGCACTTGATAAATTTTTCTCTTGGAATATCTCTCGATTCGCCCAAACAAGTGTGTTTGACTTAGAGATAGGAAAAAGAATTTGATTTGCAAAAACAAACAAAGTGGTGGCAAAGAGTGATCCAAATATGCCAAAATCATTAGCAAAAATAATTTGGTCTTCAATTGCATTGATGTTGCACTTCTTTGGTTGCTTTTTGATGTGTTGGCATGAATCACCAAAAAGGGGGAGATTGAAAGGGAAATGTGCCCCTGGGCCATTTCTATAAGTATTTTGGTGATTAGATGCCCAACACATTAAATGAGTTCTTATGTGCAAAATGCGTGAAGAGTGCAAATCAAAGCATAAGGTATGTTTCCAGACTTAGTATATTATTGTGTATACTAATGTGTTTGTCTAAGTGCTAGAAACAGTGACAAAAGAAGAAGAAAAGAAAAGGAAAAGAGTTGGCCATGTGCAGCCAACACCAACTCTGGCCAGGCACACCGAACTGTCCGGTGGTGCACCGGACACTCGGGTCAGGTGCTATTGCTGGCCTAGAGTCAGTGACATACTTTGAGGCATCACTAGTGAGTCCAGACTCCCATGGGAAGGTGCCGGACCCCTGTATATACGGTTCGGGCCTCCATGTTTGGTCCAGGACCTCCACGTGTGTGAATCGGACCCCTGGAATGGGATCCGGACCCCCCTGTATGGGGCCGGGGCCGCCCACAGTGGGGTCCCAGGGTTACAGGACAGAACATACCCGGGCCTTAATCAGGACCCAGGCGGGGGTCCGGTGCCGACACGTGTCTAGACCTGATCTGGTGGGATCCAGACCTTATCACATAAACTCCTGCTCCCCGCCCAGGCGGAGACCCGATGCTGCCACGTGGCCTACTACGCGTGGCTGACAGGCGGTGAGGCTGTCCGGCGGTGAACCGGCTGCTCTCGGGAAAAAGCAGAGGCGTACGACTATAATTCATCGGACTGTCCGGTGGTGCACCGAACTGTCCGGTGAGCCAACAGTCGCCAGCGCCAACGGTCGGCTGCGCAATCCGCGGGCGACGCGTGGCCCGCAGCAACGGTCGGATGTGCCAGATATGGAAGGAGATCGCACACCGGACGACTAAAGTGACTATCCGTGGTGCATCGAACTGTCCGGTGCACCACCCGACAGAAGGCAAGTTTGGCCTTCCAAGTTGGCCTCCAACGACTCCTAGCTACCTTGGAGCTATAAAAGAGACCCCTAGGCGCATGGAGGAGAATACGAAGCTTACAAGAAACATCCTAAGACTTCTAGACCCTCGCAATATTCGAGTTGTAAACTCGAATATTTGAGCACTATTCACGCAATCGGATCATCGTTCTTGAGATTTGAGCACTATTCGAGTTGTAAACTCCTCACGCTGTGTTTGTGTGCTCACCTTCTCACTTGTGTGCGTGGTTGTGCTGCAGTCTTGTGTGTGTCGCTCTCCCCAACCTTACTCTGTGCTTTCTTTGTGATCTCAATTGTAAGGGTGAGAGACTCCAAATCATGGAGATTCCTCGCAAACGGGAAAAATACTCTAAAGGAAAAGACCGTGGTATTCAAGTTGATCATTGGATCGCTTCAAAGGGGTTGAGTATAACCCTCGTCCATTGGGACGCCACAACGTGGAAGTAGGCAAGTGTTACTTGGCCGAACCACGGGATAAAAATCGCGTGTCTCGTGTGTTGCTTATTGTGATTGCTTTGTTCGCACGAGCATGTTCCTTAGTTACTTGATTTCACTAACACCTTGATAATCAAGTTTGTGGCTATTTATTGTTTAATTTTACAGGATCACCTATTCACCCCCCTCTAGGTGCTCTCAATTAGTAAAATACTTATTTATGTCATAATAACCTTGAATATGTTATTAAAAGTCTCGTTTAGTAATTTACAATTAATTCTTAGTATATTATTGTCAGAAGAATTATAAATAAACAATTTTTAGTTATACGTATAAATTCTATTTAGAAAAGAAAGAAGAAAAACCGAAAGAATAGAATTTTATTATAATGTTAAAATGACTTAATTAGGCGCTCATGCTTTCCTAATAAAGAAAATGATAGTTATGTTGTTAAACATAGGTTTCTTACTAATGAAGTAGATAATGTGTTTCTAATTTTAAAAATGACCTTTTTAATAGATATCATATTTAACAAGGTTCGTTATAGATGTTTAAGAATAGCCATATTAAATAGAAACTTAAAAGAATATGTAGACCAAATGTTTCTTAATAAAAATAGAAGATAAATTTATGTCCAATTAATAGATTATTTATATTTTCTTAACTAGAAGATAACAAGGGTCATTGCTTTTATAAACTAAAATGATAGTTTATACATAATTTCCTTTCTAATGAATTAGATCATTTGTTCCTACAATAGAATTAAAGATAATTAATAGATTAATTATCCTTTATCATAATTTATTAAGCAAACCTATAGTCAATTTGTTCTTAACTAGATTTATGGCATAATTAATGATTTCATAGAATTTAGTCCACATTATATATGAATCACTTAGCTTTTCCTAAAGGATAAAAGAAAGTAATTAGAGTTTAAGTTCTTTTATAACTTAAAATGTTACTTTATATATTGACTTCGAATATAATAATATAGGCTATGTGTTTTCTAATGAAATTAAAAGATAGTTATTCGTTCATTGCCTTTTACATGAAAATCCACTTAAGGGCCTATAACCTAGCTTTTCATAAAATTGGTGTTTAATAATAATGATCTTTTCATATAAAACCTATTTAGACTTATATCTTAGTTTATCATAAGTGAATGTTTAACAATGAATTATAATACGTTCCATAATGCTTCTAAAATTAATAACGTGTTTTGTAGCCCATTAACCTTAGATATATGACATATATCTTTTCTAAAAGGTTAAAAAGGTTTAATATTGTTATAACGTATTTTATCGTCTTATTAAACCCTTAATCTTAGACATATCACATATGGCGTTTTATTAAAGATTAAATTGGTGAACCTAATATTTGCATATTTTAATTAAGATATTTTAAGCTCATGTCTTGTTTTATAAAGTATAGATCACACATTTTTGAAAAGAATACCTTCTTATTATAACCATTACTTGCGACGTTTTTTAAAACGAATGCTCTTTTCGTTAGGCTTTCTTTTAGCTTTACGTATGGTGAATGTTGTATGTTATTGAGTGGTGTTTGTTTCTTTTTGTTTGTTTGTGTGATATTCAGTGGTTGATCTAATAGTTAAGAATCAAGATCTATTCAGATCTGTGGAAGAAACTCATGTTTTCAATAAGCAAGGCAAGTGGACTTCTCCCTCTGTATACTCTGTTTGATCCCAAACAATACATTTAATAAAGTTTATTCTTGGATATATATGCATAATTTTACGGGTTACCTATTCGGATACACCTAACCTTTTCTACCATATTCCTTGATCAAACTTGGGTATTATACTTTACCTTCGTAGCTATGCTATTGCCACAACTTTAAATTTATGCAGTCACTCCTGTTTATGATATTAATGTTCCAAATGATAAGTTTACGTTATTGTTGTTAATCCGATGATTAAACAAGATCATATGATTTAATTGGAACATCGAGTGACCACCCGGGAAAACAGCGCTACCATGAGGGTGGTATGGGTCGCCCTTGGCTAAATAACTAGGGAAGTCTTATGTTGGGTGCTGGTCGTGGTCGACCGAAACAGGGGCATCTGGCAAGCGCTTATATTTCTGGCTCAGGCAGATTGGATACAGGCATAGTTCCCAAAGCTTTACCCTGCAGTCTGGACTATAAGTTGGTTACGTTAGGTGTGCTTTATGCAATTTGACAATTTCCAGTATTTGCATAATGAGGACTCTAGGGAAAAGCCTCGTAGTGAGACCCTAGCCATTCACCCCGGAAGTGAATATGGGTCTAGCTAACCCGGGCTAGAAGGGAATCGTGACTCATGGGTAAAGATGTGCCACCTCTGCAGAGTGTAAAACTGATATATCAGCCGTGCTCACGGTTAAGAGCATCTTGGACTCCTCACATGATAATTGAACTTTGAAAGGGAAATGTGCCCTTGGGCCATTTCTAAATATTTTGGTGATTGAGTGCCAACACAAGTGCTTTTGTGTTGATCTATGCAATGTGGTGGACAAAGTGCAAATCACGTCAAAAGGTATGTTTCTAGACTTAATACATTATTTTATGGACTAATGTGTTGTGTCTAAGTGCTGGAAACAGGAAAAAACGAATTGGACATGAGATGGCTTTGTTCAGCCAAAGTCTGCTCAGTCTGGGAGCACCGGACTGTCCGGTGGTGCACCGGACAGTGTCCGGTGCGCCAGGACTGGCTCGAGCGAACTGGCCGCTCTCGGGAATTCACCGACGACATACGACTATAATTCACCGGACTGTCCGGTGAGCCAACGGTCGGCCGGGCCAACGGTCGGCCGCGCGATCTGCGCGGGACACGTGGCCGAACCAACGGCTAGAAGGGGGCACCGGACTGTCCGGTGCGCCAACAGCTCTCTGGCTGCCAACGGTCGGCTGCGCCATTTAAGGAAGGAAATCGGGCACCGGATAGTGTCCGGTGTGCACCGGACTGTCCGGTGCGCCACGCGACAGAAGGCAAGAATTGCCTTCCCAGATTGCTCTCAACGGCTCCTAGCTGCCTTGGGGCTATAAAAGGGACCCCTAGGCGCATGGAGGAGGACACCAAGCATCCTTTGAGCACTATTGATCACTCACACATCATTCTTGCGCACTTGTTCGACATTCCAGTGATTTGAGCTCCGTTCTAGTGTGCTAGCCATTTGAGCTTAAGTCTGGGTTCTGTTTGTGCGTATTTGCTGTGATCTTTGTGTCTTGTGTGAGTTGCTAATCCCTCCCTTACTCCGTGCTTCTTTGTGAACTTCAAGTGTAAGGGCGAGAGGCTCCAAGTTGTGGAGATTCCTCGCAAACGGGATTAAGAAAAGCAAAGCAAAACACCGTGGTATTCAAGTGGGTCTTTGGACCGCTTGAGAGGGGTTGATTGCAACCCTCGTCCGTTGGGACGCCACAACGTGGAGTAGGCAAGCATTGGTCTTGGCCGAACCATGGGATAAACCACTATGTCATCTCTGTGATTGTTCTCTTGTGGTTATTCTGTTTTGCTAAGACTTCTCTCTAGCCACTTGGTGATTATTGTGCTAACACTTAACCAAGTTTTGTGGCTTAAGTTTTAAGTTTTACAGGATCACCTATTCACCCCCCTCTAGGTGCTCTCAATTGGTATCAGAGCCGTTCTCTTCAAGAAGGGACTAATCGCCCGAAGAGATGGATCCTAAGGGAAAGGGGATGGTGGTCAACAACAACGAGAAGGAGTCTATCTTCAACGAGCTGAAGGATGACAAGCCTACCGACTCGGGCTCGGGCCACAAGCGCAAAGACGGGAAGAAGAAGAAGACAAGGCGCATCAAGGAGATCGTCTACTACGACAGCGACGAATCTTCCTCTTCCCAAAAGGACGACGACGACTACGAGAAAAAGAAAACAGTCAATTCGAACTTTTCTTTTGATTACTCTCATATTCCTCAAAGTACAAATGCTCATTTATTATCTATTCCACTTGGTAAACCTCCTCATTTTGATGGAGAGGACTACGGATTTTGGAGTCACAAAATGCGTAGTCACTTGTTCTCTCTCCATCCTAGTATATGGGAGATTGTAGAGAGTGGAATGCACTTTGATAGTACGGATAGTCCCATGTTCATTAATGAGCAAATTCATAAAAATGCACAAGCTACTACTGTTCTTCTAGCTTCCTTGTGCAGGGATGAATACCACAAAGTGAGCGGCTTGGATAACGCCAAGCAAATTTGGGACACCCTCAAGATCTCTCATGAGGGGAATGATGTCACAATGCTCACCAAGATGGAGTTGGTAGAGGGCGAACTCGGGAGATTCGCGATGATAAGGGGAGAAGAGCCAACCCAAACATACAACCGGCTCAAGACCCTTGTCAACAAGATAAGAAGCTATGGAAGCACGCGATGGACGGACCACGACGTCATCCGCCTAATGCTAAGGTCTTTTACTGTCCTTGATCCTCATCTTGTAAACAATATTCGTGAGAATCCTAGGTACACCAAGATGACGCCCGAGGAGATACTTGGAAAGTTCGTGAGCGGGCGGATGATGATCAAGGAAGCAAGATACGTGGACGACGCATTGAATGGTCCAATCAATGAGCCTCACCTTTTGCTCTCAAGGCAACAAGAAGCAAGGAGACGCTACCTAGCAAGGTGGCACAAATTGAGGCGGCTGGACTTAATGATGAAGAGATGGCTCTCATCATCAAGAGATTCAAGACGGCGCTAAAAGGTCGCAAGGGGCAGCCAAGCAAGACCAAGACAAAGGGGAAGCGCTCATGCTTCAAATGTGGTAAGCTTGGTCATTTTATTTCTAACTGTCCCGACAATGATAGTGATCAGGATCAAGGGAACAAGAGGGAGAAGAAGAAGAACTATAAGAAGGCAAAGGGCGAGGCGCATCTAGGCAAGGAGTGGGATTCAGATTGCTCCTCTTCCGACTCCGACAATGAAGGACTCGCCGCCACCGCCTTCAACAAGTCATCCCTCTTCCCCAACGAGCGTCACACATGTCTTATGGCAAGGGAGAAGAAGGTATATACTCGAAACTCTACTTATGCTTCTTCAAGTGAGGACGAATCTAGTGATGAGGATGAAATAGATTATTCATATTTATTTAAGGGCCTAGATAGAACCAAGGTAGATATAATTAATGAATTGATTGATGCCTTGAATGATAAGAATAGACTTTTAGAAAAGCAAGAGGATTTGTTGTATGAAGAACATGACAAATTTGTAGAAGCACAAAAATCTCATGCTCTAGAAGTTAAAAGAAATGAAATGCTTTCTTATGAATTAGCTTCTTGCCATGAGACAATTTCTAACTTAAGGAGCATTAATGATGAGTTGAATGCTAAGTTAGAAATAGCTAGTAAATCAACATCCTGTGTAGAAATTGTTGAAACTTGTAATAGGTGTAAAGATTTTGACATTGATGCTTGTAGTGAACACCTAGTTTCAATTTCCAAACTTAATGATGAATTGGCTAGTCTTAATGCTCAACTTAAGACTAGCAAGAGCGAATTTGATAAGCTAAAATTTGCAAGGGATGCCTACACAATTGGTAGACACCCCTCAATTAAGGATGGTCTTGGCTTCAAGAGGGAAGTCAAGAACTTAACAAGCCATAAGGCTTCCATCTCCACAAAGGAGAAAGGGAAGGCCCCTATGGCGAGTAATGCTAAAAAGAACCATGCCTTCATGTACCATGATAGAAAATTTTCTAGAAATGTTCATGATGATAGGAGTTGTAATGCTTATAATGCTTTTGACTCTCATGCCATGTTTGCTTCTAGTTCTTCCTATATGCATGGTAGAAATGTGTTTAGAAGAAATGTTGTTCATCATATGCCTAGGAGAAATGTTGTCAATATTCCTAGGAAAGTTAATGAACCTTCTACAATTTATCATGCTTGTGATGCTTCATTTGCTATTTGTAGAAAGGATAGGAAGATAGTTGCTAGAAAATTAGGGGCAAAATGCAAGGGAGACAAAACCTGCATTTGGGTCCCTAAGGATATTTGTGCTAACCTTGTAGGACCCAATAAGAGTTGGGTACCTAAGTCCCAAGCCTAAATTTGCCTTGCAGGTTTATGCATCCGGTGTTCAAGCTGGATTATCGACAGCGGATGCACAAACCATATGACGGGGGAGAAGAAGATGTTCACCTCCTACGTTAAAAACAAGGATTCCCAAGATTCAATAATATTCGGTGATGGGAACCAAGGCAAGGTAAAAGGGTTAGGTAAAATTGCAATCTCAAATGAACACTCTATTTCTAATGTGTTTTTAGTTGAGTCTCTGGGATATAATTTACTATCTGTTAGTCAGTTATGCAATATGGGGTATAACTGTTTATTGACAAACATAGATGTGTCTGTCTTTAGAAGAAGTGATGGTTCATTAGATTTTAAAGGTGTATTAGACGACAAGCTTTACTTAGTTGATTTTGCAAAAGAAGAGGCCGGTCTAGATGCATGTTTAATTGCTAAGACTAGCATGGGCTGGCTGTGGCATCGCCGCTTAGCACATGTAGGGATGAAGAACCTTCACAAGCTTCTAAAGGGAGACCACGTGATAGGATTATCTAATGTGCAATTCGAAAAAGATAGACCTTGTGCAGCATGTGAAGCAGGTAAACAGGTGGGAGGAGCACATCACAGCAAGAATGTGATGACCACATCAAGGCCCCTGGAGCTGCTACATATGGACCTCTTCGGACCTGACGCCTATCTAAGCATAGGGGGAAGTAAGTATGGTTTAGTTATTGTGGATGACTTTTCTCGCTTCACTTGGGTATTCTTTTTGCAGGATAAGTCTGAAACCCAAGGGACCCTCAAGCGCTTCCTAAGGAGAGCTCAAAATGAGTTTGAGCTCAAGGTGAAAAAGATAAGGAGCGACAATGGGTCCGAGTTCAAGAACCTACAAGTGGAGGAGTACCTTGAGGAGGAAGGGATCAAGCACGAGTTCTCCGCTCCCTATACACCACAACAAAATGGTGTGGTAGAGAGGAAGAACAGGACGCTTATCGATATGGCGAGGACGATGCTTGGAGAGTTTAAGACCCCCGAGTGTTTTTGGTCGGAAGTCGTGAACACGGCTTGCCACGCCATCAACAGGGTCTATCTTCACCACCTCCTCAAGAAGACGTCATATGAGCTTCTAACCGGTAACAAACCCAATGTATCTTACTTTCGTGTATTTGGGAGTAAATGCTACATTCTAGTGAAGAAGGGTAGAAACTCTAAGTTTGCTCCTAAAGCTGTAGAAGGGTTTTTGTTAGGTTATGACTCAAATACAAAGGCGTATAGGGTCTTCAACAAATCATCGGGTTTGGTTGAAGTCTCTAGCGACATTGTATTTGATGAAACTAATGGCTCTCCAAGAGAGCAAGTTGTTGATCTTGATGATGTAGATGAAGAAGATGTTCCGATGGCCGCTATATGAACCATGGTGATTGGTGATGTACGACCACAGGAACAAAAGGAGCAAGATCAACCTTCTTCCTCAACCTTGGTGCATCCCCCAACTCAAAATGATGAACAGGAGGCGTGTGATCAAGGGGGAGCACAAGATGATCAAGTAATGGAGAAAGAAGCACAACCGGCACCTCCAACTCAAGTCCGAGCGATGATTCAAAGGGATCATCCCGTCGACCAGATTTTGGGTGACATAAGCAAGGGAGTAACTACTCGGTCTCGATTAGTTAATTTTTGTGAGCATTACTCCTTTGTCTCTTCTATTGAGCCTTTCAGGATAGAAGAGGCCCTGCTAGATCCGGACTGGGTGTTGGCCATGCAAGAGGAGCTCAACAACTTCAAGAGAAATGAAGTTTGGACACTGGTGCCTCGTCCTAAGCAAAATGTTGTGGGAACCAAGTGGGTGTTCCGCAACAAACAAGACGAGCACGGAGTGGTGACAAGGAACAAGGCTTGACTTGTGGCAAAAGGTTATGCCCAAGTCACAGGTTTGGACTTTGAGGAGACTTTTGCTCATGTGGCTAGGCTAGAGTCCATTCGTATTTTGCTAGCATATGCCGCTCACCATTCCTTTAGGTTGTTCCAAATGGATGTGAAGAGCGCTTTTCTCAACAGGCCAATCAAGGAGGAGGTGTACGTGGAGCAACCCCCTGGCTTCGAGGATGAACGGTACCCCGACCACGTGTGTAAGCTCTCTAAGGCGCTCTATGGACTTAAGCAAGCCCCAAGAGCATGGTATGAATGCCTTAGAGATTTCTTAATTGCTAATGCTTTCAAGGTTGGGAAAGCCGATCCAACTCTTTTCACTAAGACTTGTGACGGTGATCTTTTTGTGTGCCAAATTTATGTCGATGACATAATATTTGGTTCTACTAATAAAAAGTCTTGTGAAGAGTTTAGCAGGGTGATGACGCAGAAATTCGAGATGTCAATGATGGGCGAGTTGAACTACTTCCTTGGGTTCCAAGTGAAGCAACTCAAGGACGGCACCTTCATCTCTCAAACGAAGTACACGCAAGACTTGCTGAAGCGGTTTGGGATGAAGGACGCCAAGCCCGCAAAGACTTCGATGGGGACTGACGAACACACTGATCTTAACAAAGGAGGTAAGTCCGTTGATGAAAAGGCATACCGGTCAATGATAGGGTCATTACTTTACTTATGTGCTAGTAGACCGGATATTATGCTTAGCATATGCATGTGTGCTAGATTTTAATCCGATCCTAAGGAGTGTCACTTAGTAGCAGTGAAGCGAATCCTTAGATATTTAGTTGCTACACCTTGCTTTGGGCTCTGGTATCCAAAGGGGTCTACCTTTGACCTAATTGGATATTCAGATTCCGACTATGCTGGATGTAAGGTCGATAGGAAGAGTACATCGGGGACGTGCCAATTCTTAGGAAGGTCCCTGGTGTCATGGAATTCTAAGAAACAAACCTCCGTTGCCCTATCCACCGCTGAGGCCGAGTATGTTGCCGCGGGAAAGTGTTGCGCACAACTACTTTGGATGAGGCAAACCCTCAGGGACTTTGGCTACAATCTGAGCAAAGTCCCACTCCTATGTGATAATGAGAGTGCTATCCGCATGGCGGAAAATCCTGTTGAACACAGCCGCACAAAGCACATAGACATCCGACATCACTTTTTGAGAGACCACCAGCAAAAGGGAGATATCGAAGTGTTTCATGTTAGCACCGAGAACCAGCTAGCCGATATCTTTACCAAGCCTCTAGATGAGAAGACCTTTTGCAGGTTGTGTAGTGAGCTAAATGTCTTAGATTCGCGAAACTTGGATTGATTTATAGCATACATGTGTTTATGCCTTTGATCATGTTCCTTATGCATTTTGTTGCTTAATAATGGTGCTCAAGTTGTACAAACACTCCCTGGACCTCACAAGTCCGTTGCAAAGTGATGCACATGTTTAGGGGGAGATGTGCTACAACTTGACCCTTTGAGACTAACCATGTGCTTGAGTTTGCTTGATTTAATCTCAAAGGAAGATTGAAAGGGAAAAGGTGGACTTGGACCATGCAAGACTTCCACTGCACTCCGATGAGAGGGTAACTTATTCCAAGTTCATCTTTATGACCTTATTGCCTTTGTACTCTTATTGTCTTTGTATTCTTATTGAAGATTTTGGTGAGGCAATGGGGTTCTGGGGCCAAGATTCATCCCGTTTTGGTGCTTGATGCCAAAGGGGGAGAAAATAAAGGCCAAAGAAATAAATGGATCAGCTACCACTTGAGAGATTTTGAAAATAGTAGAATAGAGCTTTTGGTTTGTCAAAACTCTCTTATTGTCTCTCTTGTCAAAAGTTGGCTTCTTGTGGGGAGAAGTGTTGATTATGGGAAAAAGGGGAGTTTTTGAAATCTTGAATCAATTTCTCTTGGAATGACTCTCTTTATGTCTTAACATGTGTGTTTGACTTAGAGATAGAAATTTGAGTTTGATTTGCAAAAACAAACCAAGTGGTGGCAAAGAATGATCCATATATGTCAAATCTGATTCAAAACAAATTTGAGTTTTATTTGAAGTGATTTTGCACTTGTTCTACTTGCTTTATGTTATGTTGGCATAAATCACCAAAAAGGGGGAGATTGAAAGGGAAATGTGCCCTTGGGCCATTTCTAAGTATTTTGGTGATTGAGTGCCAACACAAGTGCTTTTGTGTTGATCTATGCAATGTGGTGGACAAAGTGCAAATCACGTCAAAAGGTATGTTTCTAGACTTAGTACATTATTTTATGGACTAATGTGTTGTGTCTAAGTGCTGGAAACAGGAAAAATCGAATTGGAAATGAGATGGCTTTGTTCAGCCAAAGTCTGCTCAGTCTGGGAGCACCGGACTGTCCGGTGGTGCACCGGACAGTGTCCGGTGCGCTAGGACTGGCTCGAGCGAACTGGCCGCTCTCGGGAATTCACCGGCGACGTACGACTATAATTCACCGGACTGTCCGGTGTGCACCGGACTGTCCGGTGAGCCAACGGTCGGCCGGGCCAACGGTCGGCCGCGCGATCTGCGCGGGACACGTGGCCGAACCAACGGCTAGAAGGGGGCACCAGACTGTCCGGTGTGCACCGGACATGTCCGGTGCGCCAACAGCTCTCTGGCTGCCAACGGTCGGCTGCGCCATTTAAGGAAGGAAATCGGGCACCGGACAGTGTCTGGTGTGCACCGGACTGTCCGGTGCGCCACGCGACAGAAGGCAAGAATTGCCTTCCCAGATTGCTCTCAACGGCTCCTAGCTGCCTTGGGGCTATAAAAGGGACCCCTAGGCGCATGGAGGAGGACACCAAGCATCCTTTGATCACTATTGATCACTCACACATCATTCTTGCGCACTTGTTCGACATTCCAGTGATTTGAGCTCCGTTCTAGTGTGCTAACCATTTGAGCTTAAGTCTGGGTTCTGTGTGCGCGTATTTGCTGTGATCTTTGTGTCTTGTGTGAGTTGCTAATCCCTCCCTTACTCCGTGCTTCTTTGTGAACTTCAAGTGTAAGGGCGAGAGGCTCCAAGTTGTGGAGATTCCTCGCAAACGGGATTAAGAAAAGCAAAGCAAAACACCGTGGTATTCAAGTGGGTCTTTGGACCGCTTGAGAGGGGTTGATTGCAACCCTCGTCCGTTGGGACGCCACAACATGGAGTAGGCAAGCGTTGGTCTTGGCCGAACCACGGGATAAACCACTATGTCATCTCTGTGATTGTTCTCTTGTGGTTATTCTTGTTTGCTAAGACTTCTCTCTAGCCACTTGGTGATTATTGTGCTAACACTTAACCAAGTTTTGTGGCTTAAGTTTTAAGTTTTACAGGATCACCTATTCACCCCCCCTCTAGGTGCTCTCAAACTTGAAGATAGAAATAAATCGAGATCCGACGATCTGCCAATGGTTTGCTTAAGTGGTTTCACTTAAGTGTTTTTGATATACTCTTATACCTTTATTTAATGGGAATACTTGGGATTCACACTTATTAGTAAGACAAGTGTTGTTAATAAAATGTTGACCAACTAAAATGCTTACTGCTAAACCTTAGCCTCACCTTGTTAAACTTGCATTAATTCCCCCCCCCACTTGTTGAGCCTCGACCATAAGTGAGCTCACCCTTGCTTAATTTTGATCAGAAGTATGCAGATGAAGTTATGATGCTGAGCTCCATGGATGCTAGTCTAGTCATACCCCCGGTCATCTTCCTGTGGATGGATGTTCATGTTTTGCTGTACTTTGATGAATAAAGGTTAAGACATTATGTCTGTTCGAAGTGTAATATGTTAATATAATCGTTATTTACACTTTGATGCATTGTTCTTTTGATATATTACACTTGTGATGTCAACATATGTGTGGAAATAGATCCTGGCACACATATGCTATGCACCCGGCTCTGCCCCCTAGAACCAGGTGTGACAAAAGTGGTATCAAAGCAATGTGACCGTAGGTCGCTAGATTAGTTAGAAATGGAAAGCCCAGTCAATCGTTCAAAACTTGACTTAATTGTCTCCATAAAAACTTACTTTATATCAAAACTCGTCTCTTTTATCTTCAACCCTTCTTGTCTGATTCTTCGTCTATTAGAAGGTTCTAATGAGAAGCATTGCAAGATGATCAAGCTAGGATTGCGAAACTTGAAGCGAAGTTTGCGAGAAGAAACCTTTTCGAAGCTAACGACAATGCCCTATTCTCTGTCTTATCCCCACTCCATAAGAAGTTTTGCTATGGATTCTTTGGATCTATTACCACTCTTCTTGGTTAGGTTGATATGATTGTTCTCTAGTATTAAGATGTTCGACTAGATCGGTAAGGGCGACATTATATTATATTATGGTTTTCTAATCCTTAATATTGCTATATAACCCTTGACTTCTTATACTTTTGTTTTCTTGCCATTGTATTGCCACCCTTACGCAATATCCACCTTGATATATTAAACCTTTGCCTCTCTACTTTTCTCCTTGATAATGCTTTCTCCCTAACTCACTTTATATCCTTGGTTGTATCATTTATCCTCACTTTAATAGTTCATGGTTATCTTATTTCACTCTTGGCCACCAACAAATATGTCTTGTTTAACTCCTTGATAATTCTTACCCAACTCCTTGATGTTATAATATCTTTCTTATCCCAAACCTTGTCTCACCTTTTGTTTTGGTTGAATGAGTAGAATTGGATTGTGTTGTGCTGGTATGCTTGAGTTCATTGTCTTTTGTGTTCATGTTTGATTTGCTTCTTTGAAATGATTGTTAGTGTATGGTGTGACTTTTGTCCACAATGACATCAGTTAGCTAGGTAAAACCTTAGATAGATGGGTTTTCTCTGCTCTCTATAATCTGTCTTTGCTAAACCCTTTCGTCCCTTCCATTCTTCCATACCCATACAGATGTCAAACCTTGGAATGTCAACTACAAGTGATGTCACTAAATGCAAAGAATGTGGTGTGTTGGCAAGTCAAAACAATACTATAAATAAAACAGTTGATGAACAGACATTCAAGACACAGAAGGATGCACAACCAAACCAACATACAAGTGACCTGGGAACATGTTGTTGTTGTGAGTGAAAGGGAATTAGGCTTACACCTAGTTCCTAAATAATTTTGGTGGTTGAATTGCCCAACACAAATAATTGGACTAACTAGTTTGCTCTAGTGTACAAGTTATACAGGTGCCAAGGTTCATAACAAGCCAATTGAAAAGACCAATGTTGGGTTCAAAATAGAGGCTGAAGGAATCTCGGAAGGCTCCCTGGTCTGGCGCACCGGACTGTCCGGTGGCGCACCGGACAGTGTCCGGTGCACCAGGGGACTTCGCGCAGAACTTCTCAGCCTCGGGAATTTCTCAGAGCCGACACGCTATAATTCACCGGACTGTCCGGTGTACACCGGACTGTCCGGTGTACACCGGACAGTGTCTGGTGCTCCAAGAGGACGCGACTCTGGAACTTGGCAGCCTCGAAAATCTGTAGCGGCTGCTCCGCTATAATTCACCGGACATGTCCGGTGTACACCGGACTGTCCGATGTAACTACGGGGCAACGGCTACTTCGCGCCAACGGTCGCCTGCAACTGCAATTAATGCGCGCCAGAGCACGCAGACGTCAGGCACGCCCATACTGGCGCACCGGACACTCAACAGTACATGTCCGGTGCGCCACCAGACATCAAGGCGGGCCCAGAAGTCAGAACTCCAACGGTCGAATCGCAACGGCTTTGGTGACGTGGCTGGCGCACCGGACTGTCCGGTGCACCATACGACAGACAGCCTCCACCAACGGTCATGTTTGGTGGTTGGGGCTATAAATACCCCAACCACCCCACCATTCATTGCATCCAAGTTTTCCACTTCTCAACCACTTACAAGAGCTAGGCATTCAATTCTAGACACAGCAAAGAGATCAAATCCTCTCCAATTCCACACAAGGCTTTAGTGATTAGCGAGAGAGATTTGTCGTGTTCTTTTGAGCTCTTGCACTTGGATTGCTTCTTTTCTTTCTCACTTGTTCTTGTGATCAAAACTCCATTGTAATCAAGGCAAGAGGTACCAATTGTGTGGTGGCCCTTGCGGGGAAGTTTTGTTCCCGGTTTTGATTTGAGAAGAGAAGCTCACTCGGTCGGAGGGACCGTTTGAGAGAGGGAAAGGGTTGAAAGAGACCCGGTGTTTGTGACCACCTCAACGGGGAGTAGGTTTGCGAGAACCGAACCTCGGTAAAACAAATCCTTGTGTCACACTCCTTATTTGCTTGAGATTTGTTTTGCACCCTCTCTCGCGGACTCGTTTTTATTTCTAACGCTAACCCGGCTTGTAGTTGTGTTTATATTTGTAAATTTCAGTTTCGCCCTATTCACCCCCCCTCTAGGAGACTATCAATTGGTATCAAAGCCCGGTGCTTCATTAGAGCCTAACCGCTCGAAGTGATGTCGGGAGATCACGCCAAGAAGGAGATGGAGACCGGCGAAAAGCCCACTACAAGCCACGAGAAGACTTCATCGGAAGAGTCCCGCAACAAGAGGAAGGAGAAGAAAGACTCCTCCAAAGGGAAGGAGAAGAAATCTTCTTCACACAAAGAGAAGAAGGAGAAATCCTCCTCCCACAAGCCGCATCGGAGTGGGGATAAGAAAAAGAGGATGAGGAAAGTGGTCTACTACGAGACCGATTCTTCATCAACATCCACCTCCGGCTCCGACGCGGCGTCCGTCACTTCTAAGCGCCAAGAGCGTAAGAAGTATAGTAAGATTCCCCTACGCTACCCTCGCATTTCTAAACATACACCTTTACTTTCCGTCCCATTAGGCAAACCACCAACTTTTGATGGTGAAGATTACGCTAGATGGAGTGATTTAATGCGATTTCATCTAACCTCGCTCCACAAAAGTATATGGGATGTTGTTGAGTTTGGTGCACAGGTACCATCTGTAGGGGATGAAGACTATGATGAGGATGAGGTGGCCCAAATCGAGCACTTCAACTCCCAAGCCACAACCATACTCCTTGCCTCTCTAAGTAGAGAGGAATATAACAAGGTGCAAGGGTTGAAGAGTGCAAAGGAGATTTGGGACTTACTCAAGACCGCGCACGAAGGTGATGAACTCACCAAGATCACCAAGCGGGAAACGATCGAGGGGGAGCTCGGTCGCTTTCGTCTTCGCCAAGGGGAGGAGCCACAAGACATGTACAACCGGCTCAAAACCTTGGTGAACCAAGTGCGCAACCTCGGGAGTAAAAAGTGGGATGACCACGAGGTGGTTAAGGTTATTCTAAGATCTCTTATTTTCCTTAACCCTACTCAAGTTCAATTAATTCGTGGCAACCCAAGATATACACTAATGACTCCCGAGGAAGTAATCGGGAATTTTGTGAGCTTTGAGTATATGATCAAGGGCTCGAAGAAGATCAACGAGCTAGATGATCCCTCCACATCCGCGGCACAACCGGTCGCATTTAAGGCGACGGAGGAGAAGATGGAGGAGTCTACACCAAGTAGACAACCAATCGACGCTTCAAAGCTCGACAACGAGGAGATGGCTTTGATCATCAAAAGCTTTCGCCAAATCCTCAAGCAACGGAAAGGGAAGGATTACAAATCCCGTTCCAAGAAGGTTTGCTACAAGTGTGGTAAGCCCGGTCACTTTATTGCTAAATGTCCATTATCAAGTGACAGTGACAGGGATAATGACAAGAAGGGCAAGAGGAGAGAAAAGAAGAGGTACCACAAGAAGAGGGGCGGCGATGCCCACGTGTGCCGCGAGTGGGACTCCGACGAGAGCTCCACCGACTCCTCCGACGATGAGGACGCCGCCAACATCGCCGTCACGAAGGGACTCCTCTTCCCCAATGTCGGCCACAAGTGCCTCATGGCAAAGGACGGCAAAAAGAAAAAGGTTAAATCTAAATCCTCCACTAGATATGAATCATCTAGTGATGAAAATGTTAGTGATGAGGAAGAAAACTTGCGCACTCTTTTTGCCAACCTCAACATGCAACAAAAAGAGAAACTTAATGAATTGATTAGTGCCATTCATGAAATGGATGATCTCTTGGACACCCAAGAAGACTTCCTTATTAAAGAAAATAAGAAGCATGTTAAGGTTAAAAATGCTTATGCTCTAGAAGTAGAAAAATGTGAAAAATTGTCTAGTGAGCTAAGCACTTGCCATGAGACTATAGACAACCTTAGAAATGAGAATTCTAATTTATTAGCTAAGGTTGACTCTATTGCTTGTAATGTTTCAATTCCCAATCTTAGAAATGATAATGATGATATGCTTGCTAAGATTGAAGAATTGAACTTATCTCTTGTTAGCCTTAGGAATGAAAATGAGAAATTAATAGCTAAGGCTAAAGATTTTGATGTTTGCAATGCTACCATCTCCGAACTTAGAACTAAGAATGATATATTGCATGCTAAGGTTGTAGAATTAAAATCTTGCAAACCCTCTACATCTACCGTTGAGCACACTTCTATTTGTACTAGATGTAGAGATATTGATGTTAATGCTATTCATGATCACATGGCTTTAATTAAACAACAAAATGATCATATAGCAAAATTAGATGCTAAAATTGCCGAGCATAACTTAGAAAACGAAAAATTTAAATTTGCTAGAAGTATGCTCTATAGTGGGAGACGCCCTGGCATCAAGGATGGTATTGGCTTCCAAAGGGGAGACAATGTCAAACTTAATGCCCCTCCTAAAAGATTGTCTAATTTTGTAAAGGGCAATGCTCCCATGCCTCAGGATAACGAGGGTTACATTTTGTACCCTGTCGGTTATCCCGAGAGCAAAATTAGGAGGATTCACTCTAGGAAGTCTCACTCTGGCCCTAACCATGCTTTCATGTATAAGGGTGAGACATCTAGCTCTAGGCAACCAACCCATGTTAAGTTGCCTAAGAAGAAAACTCCTAGTGCATCAAATGAACATAGTCTTTCATTTAAAACTTTTGATGCTTCTTATGTCTTGACTAACAAATCCGGCAAGGTAGTTGCCAAGTTTGTTGGGGGCAAACACAAGGGCTTCAAGACTTGTGTTTGGGTACCCAAAGTTCTTGTTTCTAATGCCAAAGGACCCAAAACCGTTTGGGTACCTAAAGTCAAGAACTAAAATTGTTTTGTAGGTTTATGCATCCGGGGGCTCAAGTTGGATACTCGACAGCGGGTGCACAAACCATATGACAGGGGAGAAGAAGATGTTCTCCTCCTACGAGAAAAACCAAGATCCCCAACGAGCTATCACATTCGGGGATGGGAATCAAGGTTTGGTCAAAGGTCTTGGTAAAATAGCTATATCTCCTAACCATTCTATTTCCAATGTTTTTCTTGTAGATTCATTAGATTACAACTTGCTTTCTGTATCTCAATTATGCAAAATGGGCTACAACTGTCTTTTCACTAATGTAGGTGTCACTGTCTTTAGAAGAAGTGATGATTCAATAGCATTTAAGGGAGTATTAGAGGGTCAGCTATACTTGGTAGATTTTGATAGAGCTGAACTCGACACTTGCTTAATTGCTAAGACTAACATGGGCTGGCTCTGGCATCGCCGACTAGCACATGTTGGGATGAAGAATCTTCACAAGCTTCTAAAGGGAGAACACATTTTAGGACTAACAAATGTTCATTTTGAGAAAGACAGGGTTTGTAGCGCATGTCAAGCAGGAAAGCAAGTTGGTGCCCATCATCCACACAAGAACATCATGACGACCGACATCCCGCTTGAGCTACTCCACATGGATCTATTCGGCCCGATTGCTTACATAAGCATCAGTGGGAGTAAGTACTGTCTAGTTATAGTGGATGATTATTCTCGCTTCACTTGGGTATTCTTTTTACAGGAAAAATCTCAAACCTAAGAGACCTTAAAGGGATTCTTGAGACGGGCTCAAAATGAGTTCGGCTTAAGGATCAAGAGAATAAGAAGCGACAACGGGACGGAGTTCAAGAACTCTCAAATTGAAGGCTTCCTTGAGGAGGAGGGCATCAAGCATGAGTTCTCTTCTCCCTACACCCCACAACAAAATGGTGTAGTGGAGAGGAAGAATAGAACTCTATTGGACATGGCAAGAACCATGCTTGATGAATACAAGACTTCGAATCGGTTTTGGGCCGAGGCGGTCAACACCGCTTGCTACGCCATCAACCAGTTATATCTACACCGAATCCTCAAGAAGACATCCTATGAACTCCTAACCGGTAAAAAGCCCAACATTTCATATTTTAGAGTCTTTGGTAGCAAATGCTTTATTCTTGTTAAAAGAGGTAGAAAATCCAAATTTGCTCCTAAGACTGTAGAAGGCTTTTTACTAGGATATGATTCAAACACAAGGGCATATAGAGTCTTTAACAAGTCCACTGGACAAGTTGAAGTTTCTTGTGACGTTGTGTTTGATGAGACTAACGGCTCTCAAGTAGAGCAAGTTGATCTTGATGAGATAGGTAATGAAGAGGCTCCATGCATCGCGCTAAGGAACATGTCCCTTGGGGATGTGTGTCCTAAGGAATCCGAAGAACCTCCAAATGCACAAGATCAACCGTCCTCCTCCGCGCAAGCATCTCCACCAACTCAAAATGAGGATGAAGCTCAAATTGATGAAGTAGAGGATCAAGCAAATGAGCTACCTCAAGATGACGGCAATGATCAAGGGGGAGATGCAAATGACCAAGACAAGGAGGATGAAGAACAAAGGCCGCCACACCTAAGAGTCCACCAAGCAATCCAACGAGATCACCCCGTCGACACCATCCTCGGCGACATTCATAAGGGGGTAACTACTAGATCTCGTGTTGCACATTTTTGTGAGCATTACTCTTTTGTTTCCTCTATTGAGCCACACAGGGTAGAGGAAGCACTTCAAGATTCGGATTGGGTGGTGGCGATGCAAGAGGAGCTCAACAACTTCACTAGGAATGAGGTATGGCATTTAGTTCCACGTCCTAACCAAAATGTTGTAGGAACCAAATGGGTCTTCCGCAACAAGCAAGATGAGCATGGTGTGGTGACAAGGAACAAAGCGCGACTTGTGGCCAAGGGATATTCCCAAGTCGAAGGTTTGGATTTCGGTGAAACCTATGCACCCGTAGCTAGGCTTGAGTCAATTCGCATATTATTGGCCTATGCTACTTACCATGACTTTAAGCTTTATCAAATGGACGTGAAAAGTGCCTTCCTCAATGGACCAATCAAGGAAGAGGTCTATGTTGAGCAACCTCCAGGCTTTGAAGATAGTGAGTACCCTAACCATGTTTATAAACTCTCTAAGGCGCTTTATGGGCTCAAGCAAGCCCCAAGAGCATGGTATGAATGCCTTAGGGATTTTCTCATCACTAATGAATTCAAAGTCGGAAAGGCCGATCGTACTCTATTTACTAAAACGATTAAAAATGACTTGTTTGTATGCTAAATTTATGTTGATGATATTACATTTGGTTCTACTAACGAGTCAACATGTGAAGAATTTAGTAGGATCATGACACAAAAGTTCGAGATGTCTATGATGGGGGAGTTGAAGTACTTCTTGGGATTTCAAGTGAAGCAACTCCAAGAGGGCACCTTCATTAGCCAAACAAAGTATACTCAAGACATTCTAAACAAGTTTGGGATGAAGGATGCCAAGCCCATCAAGACACCCATGGGAACTAATGGGCATCTCGACCTCGACACGGGAGGTAAGTCCGTGGATCAAAAGGTATACCGGTCAATGATAGGCTCTTTACTCTATTTATGTGCATCTCGACCGGATATTATGCTTTCCGTATGCATGTGTGCAAGATTCCAAGCCGACCCTAAGGAAGCTCACCTTACGGCCGTAAAACGAATCTTGAGATATTTGGCTTATACTCCTAAGTTTGGGCTTTGGTATCCTAGGGGATCCACATTTGATTTGATTGGATATTCGGATGCCGATTGGGCGGGGTGTAAAATCAATAGGAAGAGCACATCGGGGACTTGCCAGTTCTTGGGAAGATCCTTGGTGTCTTGGGCTTCAAGGAAGCAAAATTCGGTCGCTCTTTCTACCGCCGAAGCCGAGTATATTGCCGCAGGTCATTGTTGCGCGCAATTGCTTTGGATGAGGCAAACCCTGCGGGACTACGGTTACAATTTAACCAAAGTCCCTTTGCTATGTGATAATGAGAGTGCAATCAAGATGGCGGATAATCCCGTCGAGCATAGCTGCACTAAACACATAGCCATTCGGTATCATTTTCTTAGGGATCACCAACAAAAGGGAGATATCGAGATTTCTTACATTAACACTAAAGATCAATTAGCCGATATCTTTACCAAGCCTCTTGATGAACAAACTTTTAACAAACTTAGGCATGAGCTCAATATTCTTGATTCGCGCAATTTCTTTTGCTAAAATGCACACATAGCTAATATACCTTTGATCATGTCTCTTTCATATGCTATGACTAATGTGTTTTTCGAGTCTATTTCAAACCAAGTCATAGGTGTATTGAAAGGGAATTGGAGTCTTCGGCGAAGACAAAGGCTTCCACTCCGTAACTCATCCTTCGCCGTCGCTCCGTGCCACTCTCCATCTTTGGGGGAGAGAGCAAAAGGACTTCGTCTTTGGTATAATCTTATCTCATTTAATTATGACCAAAGGGGAAGAAAGAACAAGAGGGCTCTAATGATTCCGTTTTTGGCGATTCATGCCAAAGGGGGAGAAAGTATGAGCCCAAAGCAAAAGGACCGCACCACCACTAATTTCAAAAGCTTAGTTTTTCAAAGAGTATTTTCAATTGGTATCTTATTGTGTTCAAAAAGGGGAGAAAGTAGTATTTCAAAATGATATATCAAAACCCTCTTGAACACTAAGAGGAGGATCTCATTTAGGGGGAGTTTTGTTTAGTCAAAGGAAAAGCATTTGGAACAGGGGGAGAAAATTTCAAATCTGGAAAATGCTTTGCAAAATCTTATTCATTTACCTTTGACTATTTGCAAAAAGAACTTTGTAAAGGATTTACAAAAGAGTTTGCAAAAACAAAACATGTGGTGCAACCGTGGTCCAAAATGTTAAAAACAAAGAAACAATCCATGCATATCTTGTAAGTATTTTTATTGGCTCAATTCCAAGCAACCTTTGCACTTACATTATGCAAAATAGTTCAATTATGCACTTCTATATTTGCTTTGGTTTGTGTTGGCATCAATCACCAAAAAGGGGGAGATTGAAAGGGAATTAGGCTAACACCTAGTTCCTAAATAATTTTGGTGGTTGAATTGCCCAACACAAATAATTGGACTAACTAGTTTGCTTTAGTGTACAAGTTATACAGGTGCCAAGGTTCATAACAAGCCAATTGAAAAGACCAATGTTGGGTTCAAAATAGAGGCTGAAGGAATCTCGGAAGGCTCCCTGGTCTGGCGCACCGGACTGTCCGGTGGCGCACCGGACAGTGTCCGGTGCACCAGGGGACTTCGCGCAGAACTTCTCAGCCTCGGGAATTTCTCAAAGCCGGCGCGCTATAATTCACCGGACTGTCCGGTGTACACCGGACAGTGTCCGGTGCTCCAAGAGGACGCGGCTCTGGAACTTGGCAGCCTCGGAAATCTGTAGCGGCTGCTCCGCTATAATTCACCGGACATGTCCGGTGTACACCGGACTGTCCGGTGTAACTGCGGGGCAACGGCTACTTCACGCCAACGGTCGCCTGCAACTGCAATTAATGCGCGCCAGAGCGCGCAGACGTCAGGCACGCCCATACTGGCGCACCGGACACTCAACAGTACATGTCCGGTGCGCCACCGGACATCAAGGCGGGCCCAGAAGTCAGAACTCCAACGGTCGAATCGCAACGGCTTTAGTGACGTGGCTGGCGCACCGGACATGTCCGGTGTACACCGGACTGTCCGGTGCACCATACGACAGACAGCCTCCACCAACGGTCATGTTTGGTGGTTGGGGCTATAAATACCCCAACCACCCCACCATTCATTGCATCCAAGTTTTCCACTTCTCAACCACTTACAAGAGCTAGGCATTCAATTCTAGACACACCAAAGAGATCAAATCCTCTCCAATTCCACACAAGGCTTTAGTGATTAGCGAGAGAGATTTGCCGTGTTCTTTTGTGCTCTTGCGCTTGGATTGCTTCTTTTCTTTCTCACTTGTTCTTGTGATCAAAACTCCATTGTAATCAAGGCAAGAGGTACCAATTGTGTGGTGGCCCTTGCGGGGAAGTTTTGTTCCCGGTTTTGATTTGAGAAGAGAAGCTCACTCGGTCGGAGGGACCGTTTGAGAGAGGGAAAGGGTTGAAAGAGACCCGGTCTTTGTGACCACCTCAACGGGGAGTAGGTTTGCGAGAACCGAACCTCGGTAAAACAAATCCTTGTGTCACACTCCATATTTGCTTGAGATTTGTTTTGCACCCTTTCTCGCGGACTCATTTTTATTTCTAACGCTAACCCGACTTGTAGTTGTGTTTATATTTGTAAATTTCAGTTTCGCCCTATTCACCCCCCTCTAGGCGACTATCAGTGAGTACTATGGAATTCCTTGTCGCCAAGTCAATGCAAATGAAATTGCAAAACAGAAGAACCAGATTTTATTTTCTGGCATAAAAGACATATGTCTCCCCAAGAACAACTAATAACAGATTCTCTCGTACGTAATGCACTATCAGTTGATGAATTGCAAAGTATTCCAAAAAGGAAACACCATAAGGATGCCTAGCCCCAAGAAGAAACACATGAGTGTTACATTGATGGATGGACTATTACTTGCACACAATTTCAGCCTCGTGGTCGCATCAGGTCCGAGAAACAAAAAGGGAAACATGGAAAGTCAAGAAATAACTTCAAGAAAAGCTTACTATCAATGTGGACGTGAAGGTCATTACTTCTGTAACTGTCCTGAGAAGAGTTCACTACAGATCACCTCCGAGATGAAGCTATCTCAGTCTTCAGACATGGAATATGAACAAAAATGCGCAGAAACTTCTACCAACAATGTAAAGACAACTCCACCATGTAACTCATCAAGTCGTGCTTGCTTTGGTTGTGGTGATACCGACCATCTTTTTAATAGTTGTCCTAAGAAAGATGTGGAGATCAATAAGGTCCAAAAGAAAAGACAACACCCTCGAACTTATGCATCAACAAAGAATAAACAACGGAAAAAGTCCATAGGAAGGATAAGTTATGCAGTGACAGGAACCATTCCTTATGAAAATGCAGTAATTTTTGGAACATTGGTCATTAACACAACTATCGCCACCGTGTTGTATGATCCTCGTACAACACATTCTTTTATCAGTGCCTAGTTTGCAACAAAGTATGGTATCTTTAAGTGTCCCTTGAGATCAAGGATGACCATCAGTGCACCCAAAAGAAAGATGTTAGTAAACTACATATGTCCAAATGTAAGTGTTAAAATCAATGGGATAGATTTTCTAGCTGATCTTATAATGATAGAATCAATGGGAAAGGATGTGATTCTTGGAAAGAATTGGTTACAAAGAACTAAGGCAGTAATCCAACATACTGAGAGAACCATGTGTTTGGAAACCCCATCTGGAGAAAGAATAGTAGTTGAAGACAATTGACCTCCAGCTCTGATTGGTACATCTGACAAGGAAGAATAATATATCATTTAGCTAGAAGAAGGAGTACGTCTCACGAAGAAAAAAATGTCAAGGTGTTGCCCCTTTCAAGATTTGTGATTGTGCTAAGTGATATATGAATAAATTTGGAGAATCTTCCGCACCTATTGTGTTTTGCCTCTTTATAAAGAGAATAAAGTATGGTGTCATCTGCTATATGCAAACAATGTGATGCTCTACTCTAGTTGCCCTAAAGTCCCGCTCAAGTATTTCTCTCAAATTGTGCTCAAAGAAATACTGTTGGATCAGAAAGATGATTTGGATATCATGCTCTAAAATCTATAAGGTTCAAAAGATCTCTGTTAAGGATTATAACACTTGTACACTCTTGTAGTATGATGAAGCTAGGCGGAATCGGAAATCATCCTTAACTAATCTTGTTTTGGAAAAAAAGTTATGTTCGCTCTCTATCTTAATGTCATGCAAGCCTCTTATGAAGTCTGTCTCACTAATTCTTTTACCCTCTGACTAGATAATGAACCCCAATGGAAATGAAGTAAATGATGCCAACGACAATATTCCTACCTTAACAACTATGAATGAGAAAAATGAGTCACAGAGATATTTTGGAATGAAGAACAACAAATAAAATGAATAGAAAAATGTTTGGATACATGATTAGTCCACCTCAACCACAAGTAAAAGCCACGAAACACATGGATACCCAAACAGAAGAATCAAGTCAGGCTCAGCTATATAAGATATAGACACCCAATCAACCCTCATCCCATGTTGGTCAAGCAAAGTTGACTCGCAAAGAACTCAAAGCAAGAGGTGCTTGCTACTACTGCAAAAACAAAGGACATATTATTCGCGAATGCCCCAAGAAACGTCTAGACTGACTAAAGAAGAAAACTGCCAAACATGACCTAAGCAATAATTCAGAAGACCAACCATTTTATAAGTACGATGATGAAGGTCGCTTGATTAGTATACATTGCGGAGCAAAGAAGAAAGGAAGTTCCTTGATATTAGAAGAGTTCAATGTGAACTAAGAACCTATAAATAACCATGTGTCTCCTTTGCTTTCGTGCTAGCCTTCCTTAATCTCGAGGACGAGATTCTTTTAAGAGGGGTAGGTTTGTAACACTATAAAAATCATCAAATAAAAATAATACAGTTAGTTTATTAAATGGTAATTATGGTCATGAATTTTCTTTTAAGTGTTTATTATTTATTTGCATTTGGAATGATTTTTGAATGCTCATGATTGATTTTGGATATTTAATAGCATTTCTTCTTAAATGAAAATTTATATAAATAATATAATAATTATTAGTCCAAAAATAAATATTTTATTTATAAATAATTTTGGTATAATTATTATGAATTTTAGGGTTATTTAAAAAATATGTTTTTGAAATTAGAAAAGAAAAAGAAAAAAGAAAGAAAAACCTAAACTAAACCCTAACCCTAAAGCCCACTAGAGGCCCATGTAAGGCCGCCGCCGCCTCCCCTGGTTCTCCCAGCCGCCAACCGCCACTCTTCCTTTCTCCCCCCTTCTCTCTCTCTCCTACCTTCCCCTTTCTCTCCCACGCGCGCAGCCGCGCGCCTGCCGACCACGCCGAGCCCAGGAAGTTCCAGGCCGCTCGGCCACCCCGCGCTCAAGCCCCGCGACCCCGATGCCCCACCCGCGCGCCCAGGCCATGCAGCCAACGCGCCCAAGCCCTGACTCCGGCTCAACCGCGACGCCCGCGCCGCGCCAGGAGCAACCCCTCGCCTAGGCAACCGATCGGCCGAGGACCCCGCACCCGCGCCAACCGAAGCCCGCGACCGTTCTTCTTCTTGCGTTAAGGAGTTTCACGCTGGCCGTTTCTCCCTCTTCCGATTCTCCATTTCCTCCTCGCCGTTAATGATGGTAACGCTCCATTGATGGCTGTAATGATGGCCGCCGTTTCTCCTCTCTCCCTTCTCCGGCGCCCTCTCCCCTTCCCTCCCATTCTCTATATATTGGACAACCACTCCCTTCCTCTCTTCCTCCCCGAGCTCACTCTCTCTCTCACGTGCTCCTCACTCTCTTGCTCGCCGTCGACCACGCCGCCGGAGCTCCGTCCGCGTAGCACCTCGATCGCACACGTTCCTTGCCCGCCGAGCCCTCCCTACTCGTCGTCCTCCATCCCTGCGCATGAGCAAGAACCAAAGGTTGAAGACAACCCCAAAATATTAATTTATTTTCTAAAGCATGTTTTGAATTAATTTATGAATTTGTGAATTATTGTTGTAATATTGAGATGATGTGATTTAGCGATTCATGTGTATGTGAATCATTGAGTATATGTGTATTAGACATGTTACTTGCGTGTAATGGTTTTGACGAAATTCGGTAAAAATACTAAATAAGTTATGTCATGATTTATTAACTTTGTGCTTTAGTACTAGAAACGTTTGCGATTAACTTCTCATTTTAGCGCATAAAACAATAGTATGTTAGTAATTGTTTAATTGTAGTTTTAGTGATATAAGAAATTGAATTAGGCACTAAGCCATGTATTTCCGGTCAAATAAAAATATAGATGTTACTAGTCATGATAAATGTAAGATAAATGTATTCATAAGTATAGCACTTAATTACTTAGAATTAGTAAAATACTTATTTATGTCATAATAACCATGAATATGTTATTAAAAGTCTCATATAGTAATTTACAATTAATTCTTAGTATATTAATGTCAAGAAGAATTATAAATAAACAATTTTTAGTTATACGTATAAATTCTATTTAGAGTAAGAAAGGAGAAAAACCAAAAGAATAGAATTTTATTATAATGTTAAAATGACTTAATTAGGCGCTCATGCTTTTCTAATAAAGAAAATGATAGTTACGTTGTTAAACATAGGTTTCTTACTAATGAAGTAGATAATTTGTTTCTAATTTTAAAAATGACCTTTTTTAATAGATATCATATTTAACAAGGTTCGTTATAGATGTTTAAGAATAGCTGTATTAAATAGAAACTAAAAAGAATATATAGACCATATGTTTTTTAATAAAAAATAGAAGATAAATATATGTCCAATTAATAGATTATTTATATTTTCTTAACTAAAAGATAACAAGGGTCATTGCTTTTATAAACTAAAATGATAGTTTATACATAATTTTCTTTCTAATGAATTAGATCATTTGTTCCTACAATAGAATTAAAGATAATTAATAGATTAATTATCCTTTATCATAATTTATTAATCAAACCTATAGTCAATTTGTTCTTAACTAGATTTATGGCATGATTAATGATTTCATAGAATTTAGTCCACATTATATACGAATCACTTAGCTTTTCCTAAAGGATAAAATAAAGTAATAAGAGTTTAAGTTCTTTTATAACTTAAAATGTTACTTTATATATTGACTTCGAATATAATAATATAGGCTATGTGTTTTCTAATGAAATTAAAAGATAGTTATTCGTTCATTGCCTTTTACATGAAAATCCACTTAAGGGCCTATAACCTAGCTTTTCATAAAATAGGTGTTTAATAATAATGATCTTTTCATATAAAGCCTATTTAGACTTATATCTTAGTTTATCATAAGTGAATGTTTAACAATGAATTATAATACGTTCCATAATGCTTCTAAAATTAATAACGTGTTTCGTAGCCCATTAACCTTACATATATGACATATATCTTTTCTAAAAGGTTAAAAAGGTTTAATATTGTTATAACATGTTTTATCGTCTTATAAACCCTTAATCTTAGACATATCACATATGACATTTTATTAAAGATTAAATTGGTGAACCTAATATTTACATATTTTAATTAAGATATTTTTAAGCTCATGTCTTGTTTTATAAAGTATAGATCACACATTTTTGAAAAGAATACCTTCTTATTATAACCATTACTTGCGACGTTTTTTAAAACGAACGCTCTTTTCGTTAGGTTTTCTTTTAGCTTTACGTATGGTGAATGTTGTATGTTATTGAGTGGTGTTTGTTTCTTCTTGTTTGTTTATGTGATATTCAGTGGTTGATCATGGTTAAGAGCAGGCTAGACTCCTCACATGATAATTGAACTTGAAGATGGAAATAAATCGAGATCCGACGATCTGCCAATGGTTTGCTTAAACGGTTTCACTTAAGTGTTTTTTATATACTCTTATATCTTTGTTTAATGGGAATACTTGGGATTCACACTTATTAGTAAGATATGTGTTGTTAATAAAATGTTGACCAACTAAAATGCTTACTGTTCAACCTTAGCCTCACCTTGTTAAACTTGCATTAATTTTCCCCCCACTTATTGAGCCCCGACCATAAGTGAGCTCACTGTCGGTGTTTTGGGTCCGACCGCACACCCGGGGTTGCCCCTCAAGGTGTTTTTTAGGAGTAGGACGGTGTCGACGACTGTAGCAAAATGGTTCGTGCCGGTCGCACGAGGGACAGTGGACAAGATTTGCAGGTTCGGGCCGCTTAGAAGTGCGTAACACCCTACGTCCTGGTGAGTATATGAGCGTGGTTACAAGAGGGTTCTCCGGATAGAGGACGCAGAGAGTTTATGTGGGTGGCTAAGTAGAACAGGGTCGGTCGTTCTGAGGGGGTGCCCCCTAGGCCTTATATACTCGACCGTGGGGCAGTACACGTGAGTATGATAACAACAAGTAGCTAAAAGATAGTGAACCTCTTGAGTTTATCCCTACGTAACCCTTGCCGACTTATCCTCGCATGGCTCTGTTGCATGGGGGCTTCAGCGCGGGAAAGTCGGGTCTCTGTTGCGATTCATTCGTTCGACGTTGTGTGCCGTCTGGGTTTGCACTAATCAGTCTCACGTCTTCTTTTCTTTGTTGGTTGTCTTTCCCTAGGCCCACGAAAGAATGACCTTACGAATTATTGGGCCCTTGGGCCTTTCGTGAGGCCTTTTACTTCTTTAGTGGACCCAGGGGATATCTATCCCCAACAAGCCCCCGATCTTTGGGTTGATTTAGAGGTAATCAACTCAAAGATCCAAGGTCCAAAAAATGACTTCCTGCTGTCTTCTCTAGCTCTGATCACTCGTTCGACCAAAGTTTGGTTTTGTGCCTGTGCCTTAGAGGTTGGCATTTTGGATTGTAAGACTCTGGACTTCATTGGGTGCACCGGAGGTGCACCCAATGGGTGTAGCCCCCGACCTTTGAGTAGATTTTAGAAGATAATCTACTCGAAGGTCTTCTTCCCAAGGTTATCTCCATTCGCGCTCCTGCATCTCGGTTGAGGATCGGTCTTTTCAATCTTGCTCTACGCCTTAGAAGTCGGCGCTATATCGGCTTAGAATAATACTCCATGGGGTGCACCGGAGGTGCACCCAATGGGTGTAGCCCCCGACCTTCAAATGGATTTTTTAAGGATAATCCATTCGAAGGTCTTCCTTTCGCTTGTGGAAACTGGCTTGAAGCTATTTTGCATTATGCTTTGGAGGTCAGCATTATGTCATCAATATTTTGCTGCAAAGGTCAGCGTATATTTTGTCTTTAGCAGCCGAGTTTGCAATCCATCCATATCTTGCTAGGTAGTGCAATTTATTTGCTTCTGCGATTGATTGGACGTTTGACGGACGTTCTCTGTCTAGTCTTCACGTCGCTTCTGTCGGCTATATATTGTACTTTACTGGCTATATTTGGCTTTCCTCTGATCCTTACTGATATCTCATTTTTGTCTTGAGGTATTCACTGCATGCCCTGCACGGATGTGACCGTTTTGAAAAATATACTGATAATTCCTGGGCGTCCCCCCCAATGGGTGTGGGCAAGGGACGGCTTGGTACGCTGAGTGTTTTAGCCGGTTGCCTCTGAGTAGTAATGCGATGGGACGGCTAGTGTAATCATATCCTTTGCGCTGTTGACTAGAGTCCCAATGGGTGTAGTGTTGCATGAAACGGCGTCCGCCGTCTGACGTGTCTTCAGATGGGTGGAAGTGCTTATTGAATGCCTTGCGACTGTTCAGTGACCGCGGTTAGAAGTGAGCGGTTGCCTTTCCTTTCTATAAATAACCCCTTTGCTTCTCTGGTTTCTTCACATCTCTTCGCTGCTCCTTACTACCTTCTTTTCCTCCCCTCTGTCTGCTTCCACCATGGGCAAGAACAAACAAGCGCAAGCGCGAGCCGACTCCTCCATCGGAGGATTTCGGTGACTCGGAATACTCGGAGGAGGAGTTCTCCTCCGAGTCCGAGGGGTCTCCGGCTCCCGTCTCTCCCCCGGCGTCGTCCGATGACTCGGACGACTCCCAGGGGATAGCCGCGGAGGTCTGGACGTACATCCGGGCCGTCGAGCGCTCCGGGCTCGAGGGCTCGCATGAGTCGGAGTACTCCTCGGATGAGGAGGACTCGGACGGCGGCGACGAGGATGAGGACGACGACGACGACGACGACGGCGGCGGCGGTGACGGCAGCGGCAGTGGCAGGGGCGGCGGCGACGGCAGCAGGGGCAGCACCAAGGGCGACAGCAGCAAAGGCAGCACCAAGGGCGGCAGCAGCAGGGGCAGGGCCAGTGGCTAGATGCCACTGGTCTTCTTAGATGTTAGTATAGTTTAGTATAGCTAGAATAATGTAGTAGTAATTAGCGTAGTTTAGTAGTAGTAATAATGTAGAGTAGTATAGTGTAGTTTAGTAGTAGTAGTAATGTAGAGTAGAAGTAGGGAAGTACCAACTCGTGAAGAGTTGGTTTGTAAACTCGTTAACTTCCCTTTAACGAAGAACTGTCGTTGATCCCCCCTTTTTCGATGACTTGTCGTTGCTTTTCCTGAATGTTGAACTGATTCTTTTGATATAGTAGAAACAACGCCGAGCGATGTGGAGGTTGACATCAGCGTTTTAGAAGTAACACCAAGCAATCGAACACAAGACCCGCATTTTAGAGGCAATGCCGAATGATAGAAGGTCGGCATCGGCATTTTAGAAGTAATGCCGAGCGACAGAATACGGGGTCGGCGTTTTAGAAACAACGCCGAGTGATTGAAGGTCGGCGTCGGCATTTTTAGAAGTAATGCCGAGCGATTGAACACGTGGTCGGCATGTTAGAGGACACGCCGAGTGATTGAAGGTCGGCGTCGGCATTTTAGAAGTAATGCCGAGCGATTGAACACGTGGTCGGCGTGTTAGAGGACACGCCGAGTGATTGAAGGTCGACGTCGGCATTTTAGAAGTAATGCCAAGCGATTGAACACGTGGTCGGCGTTTTATAGGCAACGCCGAGTGATTGAAGGTCGGCGTCGGCATTTTAGAAATAATGCCGAGCGATTGAACACATGGTCGGCGTTTTAGAGGCAACGCCGAGTGATTGAAGGTCGGCGTCGGCATTTTAGAAATAATGCCGAGCGATTGAACACGTGGTCGGCGTTTTAGAGGCAACGCCGAGTGATTGAAGGTCGGCGTCGGCATTTTAGAAATAATGCCGAGCGATTGAACACGTGGTCGGCGTTTTAGAGGCAACACCGAGTGATAGCCAGCTTTTCAAGTTACTTTGAGGAAAATAACCGAATGATGAGGTGGCACGTCGGCTTTCTTGGAAATAACTGTCGGATATCCACGTGGCATGCTGGGATTTCGGAGATGACCGTCGGGTGATGACTGGGCGCTTTTTTGAAAGGGTATCTGGCTCAAGAATATCCCTTAAGAGTCGCGCTTTTAGCCGCCTTTGCTTTCCGTGCCCTAGTTCTTGCATTTCCGCATCTGAATCTTCTCTGCCACTCGCCTCCTACTCTGTTTCGCCAGTGAGAAGCAAGATGGCGCCCAAGAGAAAAACTGCGAACTCGTCTGCTGCAGTGATCCCCGCAATCGACCCCAACAGCCAGTTACCCTTCGCAGGTAACCACATGTCTGTAATTTCTAAAGCTGAGCTTCTCCGCCTTGTCTCCATCGGGGTTCTTCCTCCGCGGGAACTCTGTTCTTGGCGGGTTTGCCACGGGACTACTGTCCCAACCGAAGATACCCACGAGTCAGTAGTTTACACTCCTTTCCTTCTTCGCGGCCTCGGCCTTCCCATATCTCCTTTTTTCCGTGGCATCCTTGATTTTTATCACATCAACCTAACTCATTTGAACCCTAATTCCATTCTCCAAATCTCTATTTTCGTTCACCTTTGCGAAGCTTATCTCGGCGTGCTGCCGCATTTTGGCTTATGGAAATATCTGTATCACTGCCGTCCTGGGATGGCCGGGGGGCAACATCAGTTGGTCGGAGGTGCCAGTTTGGAGATGCGCCGTGGGCGGAAGACCGAGTATCTCGAGATACCCCTCAAGGACAGCATTAAAGGTTGGCGTCTGGAGTGGTTTATAATTGATAATTATGGAAATTCTCTCCCTTCCCGTTCAGGAAGACAGCCAGACGTTCGTACTCCGAGTTGGACTGAGTCTCCCACGGATCAAGAAGTGGCCGAGGCAGGCGTGTTGCTTACTGAAGTCGGATTACTGAAAGAGAGAGGTTTGACTGCCGAAGCTGTGGTCACAGATTTTGTTTTCAAAAACATTCAGCCGCTGAAAGACAGGGCCTATCCGGCATATCTTTACCGAGGGCTGGCCGACTCAACCCGAGTTACCAATAGGAGAATTCCTTCTGTTGATTTGGTAAGCCGACTCGAAATGATCCTCAGGGGTAAAGTTTCAAACGTTGGTGCTCCAGTGGCATACTCGGCTTGGAACCTACCTTCTCCCAAAGCTTTCACCCTTTTTGTGTCCAATCCGCCAGTGACTGATAGCAATTTGGGTCTTAGAGTGTGACCCTCTGCTGAAGAGGTCCGTTCCTTAGTTGCTTCGCTCGGGGAGATACCTGATGATGAACGGCAGATTTATTTTGAAGTGCCCCTGAACCCTAGTGATGCAGACATAAATGATATGCTCGATCTGCTAGCTGAGGATTCATCTGATGCTGCTCCTGATGGTACATTGGCAGTGGTGCCCCTTCCAGAGGTTGATGCGACCTTGGATGTCCCGAAACCTGTCAGTACTCGCCCGAGGCGCCCTAGCCGAACCAGTCAGCCCGAGCCTTCTGCTGATGAGCAGAAGAAGAAGAGAAGATGCCTCCGGCGAGTATCCAGCTTTGACGAGGATGCCAGTACCTTAGCTCCTGCTGCCGAAGAAATGACTGCCACTGGCCTTGCTGACATTGATCCCAATGGGTGTGCTCCGCCTGCTGCTGACCCCAATGAGGATGCTGTTTGTGCTGTTACTGTGGAAGATGAGGAGGAAGAAAATGAAACTCCATTAACTCGGAAAAACAGTCGGCAGTTCGTCGCTGGCGGTGGAAGTAGTGGAGTTCCTTCTCCTGCCTTGTCTGCCCTTATTGGTCTGCAAGAACTGTCCATGGCCAATTTTGATCAAGCTCTAGAGGATATGGTCCCTGAGAACTTGTTGTTGGAACCTGCAGATGCTGATGCAACAGAAACTTGTGCAGCCGTGCCAGATGCTGGGTTGAGGTCATCCCGTGCCTCGTCGACCTTAGAGCATGATCTCGAGGGTCGGGATGCTGACCTGGATCGTCCTGATCCCATGGAAGTAGCTGAAGGCCCGTCAACCTTAGAGGTGGTCACGGCAGAGAGCTTGGATCCCTTGAATAGTGCTGACACGTGCCCAGCCCCCGAGGATGTCGCCGGGGAGGACTCAGCTCGGGTGAGGAGTGTAGGCCACTACCCAGCCCCCGAGGGTGTTGCCAGGGATGACCCGGCTCGAGTGGGCAGTGCCAACCTTGACCCAGCCCCCGAGGGTGTCCGAGCGAGGTCTCCTTCCTGCACTTCCATGGATGTTCATGTGGGTTCACCTCCACACTCTGGCGGCATGGCGGTGGCTCAAACTCCGGATCAGGGGGTCGCTTTAGAGGGCAGCATCCCCACTGGTCTGGCGTTAGGCTCTGCTGAATGTACTGAGCTCGTTCCTGCTGGTCTGCTGCAAGCTGCTTCGGGTGGTGGTCTGGCACCTGGTCATCAGCTGATTTCTCCTGACTTGGGGATCCCTTCGCTTTTTTCCAACCTCCAGGTGCTGTGCTGTGCTTTAGTTTGATTTTTATGTTGCATGAATTGTTGCCATTATGTTCATCCGCTCTTCTTATCAGGCTTTGGTGGATGGAGTGGTCGGCCAGCTGAAGTCGCAGGGTGCTTCCATCCCGGAGGTGGCTTCATCTCTTGAGCGTTGGAATCCGGTGTTGCTTCGGGGTCGTGTATCTGAGTTGGAGGCAACTAATGCTGGTTAGTGTCCTTTCTTCTTCTTCTTTGTTCTTGTCCGTGGATTGTTTTACCTTCTGACCTCATTTTGTTTGGATACCTCTTGATAGGGATGACTCGGCAGATCACAGTTCTTGAAGAAAAACATTCCCAAGATCAAGCTGAAATGGCTCGACGATGCGCTGACTTCGAGGAGAAGTATTCTCAGAGTCAGATCGAGTTGAGTCAGGTCTCTGCGGCTTTGGATGATGCCAACGCTCTGAGTTCTTCTCTTCATGCTCAGCTTGACTCTGAGAAGGCAGCTTACGAACCCGTGCTTCGCCTTATCATGCTCTTGGATTCTGAATGAGTTGATTTTTGCTTGTAGGAAGAAAAACGCATCCTTGCTGCTTCTCGCGACAACCTGGACAGATTGTACCGAGATTCCAGCAACTCGCTGACCATCTTGGAGAGGAGCCACCGTTTTACGATGGAGGAGCTGGACAATCAGCGTCGTCAGCTGCAAGAATCCTCGGACGAAGTGACCCGCCTTACACAGTTGCTATCAGCAAAGGATACCACCATCAAGGGACTCCGAGCTTCTAAGAAATCCATTGCTCAGGAGTTAGAAACTGCCCAGCAGGCTGTTAAAGTTGCCGAAGAAGCTGCTGTCACTTTCAAAGCTCAGCGCGATAAGGCCCTGGACAAGGCCATTCGGGCGGGACGAATCTTGATGAGAAGACCCGGCGTGGTTGTCCCTGAAGATATAAGAGCCGATGTGAATGCTGCCCCTGATTCCTCGAATCGCCCTTCTTCGTCAGTCGTTCCTGAGAAAGACATTGGAAAATAAAGAAACAGTTCGTGTGCTCTGAGCGCGCAGTTAGCATGATCAAGTACTCGTTAGAGGTTATCGGCTTATCATTCGAATGACATCATCACTTTCTTATTGTATCCGAATTTCGAATTTGTGGTAACGCTACATGATGATTATGAAGTTTGTTTGTGGGATATGGAAATCATCCCCTGAACTGCATAAGCGCGAGTATGCTATACCGGTTTAAGCCGTAACTGACTTTTAGCCGATAACTCCGTTAGTAGGGTATAGTGGTCCCCCTAGGTAAAGTAAGCGTGAGCATGTTGCACCGCCTTAAGTCGTTGCCGACTTAAGTCGATTGCTCCGTTTGTAGGGCATAGTGGTCACCCCGAGTTAAGTAAGCGTGAGCATGTTACACCGCCTTAAGTCGTTGCCGACTTAAGTCGATTGCTCCGTTTGTAGGGCATAGTGGTCACCCCGAGTTAAGTAAGCGTGAGCATGTTGCACCGCCTTAAGTCGTTGCCGACTTAAGTCGATTGCTCCGTTTGTAGGGCATAGTGGTCACCCCGAGTTAAGTAAGCGTGAGCATGTTGCACCGCCTTAAGTCGTTGCCGACTTAAGTCGATTGCTCCGTTTGTAGGGCATAGTGGTCACCCCGAGTTAAGTAAGCGTGAGCATGTTGCACCGCCTTAAGTCGTTGCCGACTTAAGTCGATTGCTCCGTTTGTAGGGCATAGTGGTCACCCCGAGTTAAGTAAGCGTGAGCATGTTGCACCGCCTTAAGTCGTTGCCGACTTAAGTCGATTGCTCCGTTTGTAGGGCATAGTGGTCACCCCGAATTAAGTAAGAATGCAAGTCAATCATAAATGAGCCAAGTATCTTTGAAATTTCTCTTTATTGATGATGTATTTCCATTATACAGAATACATGGTCGCCCCGGCTGTTTTGAGATATAGCTAGGGGTAAAACTTTCGGAGGTGCTCTATGTTCCAGGAGTTCCCAACTTCTGTGCCATCCATCTGGGTGAGGCGATATGATCCGGGACGAGTGACCTCTGCTACTATGAAAGGTCCTTCCCATAAGGGTGATAACTTGTGCCGTCCCTCCCCCGTTAGAATTCGGCGGAGGACGAGGTCTCCCATCGAAAAGAAACGTCGCCGCACAGCTTTGTCGTGGTAGCGCCTTAGAGTCTGCTGGTATCGTGCTGATTGAATCACTGCATTCAGTCGTTCTTCCTCAAGTACGTCAATATCCTCCAGCCTAGTGGCTTCGGCTTCTGCTATGCTTTCGAAGATCAATCTTGGCGCCCCAAACTTGAGATCAGCAGGTAGCACTGCCTCCGACCCATAGACCATGAAGAAAGGAGTGTTTCCATGCAGGGCCCGGCTAGGTTGGGTTCTCAAGCTCCAAACAACATAAGGCAATTCTCTTATCCATTTTCCTGCGAATTTTTCGTTTTTATCAAAGACCCTTTTTCTAAGTGCCTCCAATATCATTCCGTTGGCTCGCTCAACCTGCCCGTTGGCTCGCTCAACCTGCCCGTTGGCTCTCGGATGGGCTACAGATGCATACTTGATCTGAATGCTTTTTTGCTCGCAGAAGTCAAAGAATTCTGAACTGGTGAAGTTGGATCCCAAGTCAGTGATGATACTGTTTGGTATCCCAAATCTGAATATTATGCTTTGTATGAATTCCACGGCTTTAGCAGAGGTTAAAGAGGCAATGGGCTAGAACTCTATCCATTTAGTGAATTTGTCAATTGCCACCAATACATGGGTGTATCCTCCTTGAGCTTTCTTGAAAGGTCCAATCATATCCAATCCCCAACATGCGAAAGGCCAAGTTACTGGTATGGTCTGTAGCTGCTGTGCTGGCATGTGCTGTTGTTTTGACAGGTATTGGCAAGCTTCGCATCTCTGAACTAACTCGGCTGCGTCGTTCTTCGCCGTCGGCCAATAGAATCCTGACCTAAAAACCTTCCCGACTAATGTTCTGGATGCTGCATGTACTCCACACTGCCCTGCATGGACTTCCTCCAGAAGTTGCTTCCCGGTGGACGGGAGAACGCACTTCATGAGGACGCCTGACGCGCCCCTCCTGTATAATACCTCCCCAATGAGTGTATAGTGAGCTGATTGTCTGGCAATGCGCTCTGCCGAGTTCTTGTCATCTGGTTCTTCTTCATTCTTTATATACTTAATAATCGGTTGCCTCCAGTCATCAGAGTCTGACTCAGGTTGATCTATGATGTTGCACTCTTCTATTTGATCCGTCGAGATGCTCGGCTGGAGAATTCCTTGCACAAAGATTCCGGGCGGGACCTGAGTCCGACCGGATCCGAGCTTGGACAGTACATCGGCCGCCGTGTTCCGATCTCTTTCTATATGATGAAACTCCAGACCCTCGAATTTATCTTCTAGCTTCCGGACGGCGGCGCAGTATTTTCCCATTGAATCACTTGAACAATCCCATTCCTTGTTTATCTGACTGATGACTACCAGAGAATCTCCATACACCATCAGTCTCTTGACACCCAGTGATATGGCGATGTTTAATCCGTGTATCAAAGCTTCATACTCGGCTGCGTTGTTAGAGGCCGGGAATAGCAGCTGGAGAGCATACTTGAGGTGCTCGCCTCCAGGTGCAGTGAAGAGAATTCCTGCTCCTGCTCCCTGCAGTTTCAGCGAGCCATCAAAATACATTCGCCATACTTCTGCGGTTTCTGGATTATCCGGTACTTGCTGTTCTGTCCACTCTGATACGAAATCAACCAGTGCTTGAGTTTTGATGGCTGTGCGAGGTCGGAACTCGATGTCATGGGATCCCAACTCGCAAGCCCACTTGGCTATTCGGCCAATGGCTTCCTTGTTGTGAAGAATGTCCCCTATTGGAAAACCAGTAACTACTATGACTTTGTGGTCGTCAAAGTAGTGGCGCAGCTTGCGGGCAGTTAGAAGTACTGCATATAATAGCTTCTGAACTTCAGGATACTTTTTCTTCGATGGACCTAGAACCTCACTGATGAAGTAGACAGGATGTTGTACCGGATAGGCATGCCCTTCTTCCACTCGCTCGACTACCAACGCAGTGCTTACCACGTGAGTCGTGCAAGAGATATATAGCAGCAAATCTTCAGCTGGTTGAGTTGGCGTAGCTCGCCGGGGCGGCTTTAGTACTGGTGGTGTTGTCAGGAATTTCTTCAGTGCGTCTAGAGCTTCTTGTGCTTCTGACGTCCATTGAAACTTATCCACCTTCTTGAGCAGTTTGTAAAATGGCAGACCTTTTTCTCCTAGCCTGGATATGAATCTGCTCAGGGCTGCCATACATCCAGTGAGTCGCTGAACCTTCTTTTGCGACCGAGGGGCTTCCATCTTCATGATAGCTTCAATCTTATCTGGATTAGCTTCAATTCCCCGGTGGCTGACAATAAATCCGAGTAACTTTCCTGCTGGTACCCCGAAGACGCATTTCTCAGGATTGAGCTTCCATCTATATCTTCTCAGGCTGTTGAAAACCAGCTGTAAGTCTTCGATGAAGTTTTCCGGATTCTCCGTTTTAATCACCACGTCGTCTACGTAAGCCTCCACACGCTTGCCCCAGTAATCGGCTAAGCATGTTTGAATGGCTCTCTGATAAGTCGCTCCAGCGTTTTTGAGGCCGAACGACATGGAGGTATAACAGAAAGCACCAAACGGGGTGATGAACGCCGTTTTTTCCTCGTCTTCTTTTGCCAAACTAATCTGATGATACCCGGAATAGCAATCTAAGAAAGACAGCACAGAACATCCAGCGGTGGAATCCACCACCTGATCTATCCTCGGGAGCCCGAAGGGATCCTTCGGACAGTGTTTGTTGAGATCAGTATAGTCGACGCACATGCGCCAATCCACTTTATTCTTTTTGAGTACAAGAACAGGGTTGGCTAACCACTCGGGGTGTAATACTTCTCTAATAAATCCGGCCGCGACCAAGCGAGCTAACTCGGCACGAATGGCCTCTCTCTTGTCGGGCGTGAAACGACGTAGCTTTTGCCGGATCGGCCTCGCCTGAGGATAGACTTTCAATTTGTGCTCGGCTAACTCCCTCGGGACTCCCGGCATATCCGCAGGTTGCCATGCGAATACGTCTCGGTTATCTTGCAGGAACTGGACGAGCGCGCTTTCCTATTTGTCATTCAAACTGGAGCTGATGATGGCCGCCTTGCGCTCATCGGCAAACCCCAGGTTGATCCGCTTGGTTTCTTCAGTCGGCCGCATAGAGGTCGCGGTCTGAGCTTCGTTTGCTGGCACGGCGAGGTCTTCCTCAGGCTTAGAGTTCGCCGGTGTAGAAGGAACCGTTGACGGCTTGGTGGTGAGGGCTGCTTGGATGGCCACTCGGAAACATTCTGCGGCGCCTTGGAAGTCGGCGCACACAGTTATGATTCCTTGCGGTCCTGGCATCTTCAGTATCATGTAGGTATAGTGCGGGATGGCCATGAATTTGGCTAGCCCCGGCCTTCCGATGATGGCGTTGTAACCGCAGTCGAAGTTCGCCACCTCGAACCTCAGGAACTCGGTTCTGTAGTTATCCGGAGTCCCGAAGGTGACCGGCATGTAGATGTGGCCCAGCGGGTATTCCCCTTCCGTCGGCACGATGCCGAAGAAGGGAGTGTCTGACTCGTGGAGCTCTTTGAGGTGAACTCCCAAGCCTTGGAGCGTACGGGGGAAGGTGATGTTGATGCTGCTCCCCCCGTCCACTAGCACCTTCTTTACCCGGCTCTCTCGGATCACCGGATCGACGAGGAGCTGGTATTTGCCTGGATGGTCAAAGTTGAGTCATTGATCCTCCCGAGTGAAAGTGATTGGGTGCTCCGACCACCGGTACGGGGCGGGAGGGCCGGTGGTCGCCACCAGTATCTGGCGGTCGTTGAGCTTTTGTTGTCTTTTGTTCTCCTGCGACCCATGTCCGCCGAAGATGACGTTGACCTCCCTGTCAACGCGCGGGAAAGCTCCTCCTCCCCCCTCCTCCGGCTAATGGGGCTGTCGTGGTTCACCTGGTCCTCCCCTCGGCGGAGGAGGCGGTAGGGGTTGGAAGGGTCGACCATGTCCGACGGAGTGCTTGAAGTCCCGGCAGTTACGTAGAGTATGGCGCATGTCCTTGTGGTACGGGCACTGGGCGTCGAGGATGTCGTCCAGCGTGCGCTCGCCTCCGCGAGGTCCTCCTCGGGCGCGAGAGGCAGGCGGTCCGGCGGCGTGTACTTCTTCGCGAGGCCTCTTCTCCCAGCGTTTGTCGGGTGGCTGGTTCGCGTCGCGTCGTGGTGCTGTCGGTGCGGGTTTTGCTCCTCCGATGAGGTCCCGGGCCCGCTCGTCGGCGGTGATGTAGAGGTCGGCTTCCCGGAACAGCTCCTCGGAGGTAGTCGGCGCCTTTTGTAGTATGGCTCGGACGAAAGCCGAGTCGTCAGATCCTCTGTAGAAGTCCTCGATCACGGCCGCCTCCGTGACCTCGGGGATGCGGTTTCTCATGGTCTGGAACCTCTTAAGGTATGACCGGAGAGTCTCGTCTCCCCGGCGCTTGATGGATTTGAGGTCCCATGGTTGCGCTGGCTTGTCGGAGAGAGACTGGAAGTTGGCGGTGAAGCACCGACTGAAGTCTCCCTAGTCGTCGATGCAGTGTCGGGGTAGATGTCGTAGCCACTGCAACGCATCTTGCCCAAGGACGATGGGCAGGTACGCGGTCATAACGTCTTCGGATGCTCGGGCAGCCCGAGCAGCGGTGGTGTAAACGGCTAACCAACCCCCTGGATCCTGCTTAGGTTCATATTTGTCGACATTGGATACCTTGAAGTTGGGAGGCCATTGGATGGCCCTAAGGCGCGGAGTAAGGGCGGATACTCCGCACGTGTCCTCCTGTCGTCGGGGATGACGTCTGTCCCGGGGAGGGGAGTGGCGGTGGTGGTTCCTCGACCGTCCCCGGGTGGTACCACCAGTTGAAGCTGTTGCCGACTCAGTCCGGGTGGCCTGGCTTTGAGTCGGGAAGCCATGATCTCGGTCATACTCCTCCCGACGGCGAATTTCGTTCTCGTGCCGCCGTTCGCGCGAAGCATTGATAGAGCTTCGCGCGTCTCGGCGACTGTTGATGGCGTGTCGCAAATCGTTCGGCGGGTGAGCGAGCGGTAGAAGATGGTTGGCTGCCTGAGTGAACAGGCGTCGGTATCCCTCGGCGTCGGGAGTCCGAGGAAGTCCGTCAGCTATCCGAGCCAGAACACCTCCGACTTCGCTCGGCGTGTTCATAGCTCGGGCGAAGTCGGGGTTCAAGTTGCGCCCGAAGAGCGGATTCCCGCGCCGTTGCCTTGCATCTTGCTCGGCTTGCTCCTGAGTCCGACGGCGATCACGTCGTCGGGAGTTCCTTCGTTCCCTGAAGACGCGTTCTTCCGGAGTTTCTCCTATCTCTGAGACCTCGTCTCGCGAGACAGGCTGCTCCGGATCCCTTTCTCCAGCTGCGTGATGTCGTCGAACGTTCCTGCGTCGGTTCCTTCGTCGGCGGGATTCTCGCTGAGGCGGTTCTTCTCCAGGCGCGGTCGGTTCATCGTCGGAGATGGCGGGCGACTCTGCTCTCCCGATGAAGAGGACGTCGGGGTAGAACGGTATTGCTGCCGCGGCGACTTTCTTTCCGTTCTCCTTTGAGGTCGGAGGAACG